>NW_026047100.1:5185000-5513027 GCF_023864275.1 Schistocerca cancellata
ATGGGTCTATTGCTGCCTCTGGCACCTTATGTTCGTTCTCTTGTGAGTCTAGATTATCGAATCGGACGCCAAACTGATTGCTAATTGTAACGTTCAGGGCCTCCTAATGACGATGAAATACTCAAATTGCGTCCCGATTCAACACATCGTCCTCCAGCCGACTTATCTCCATTGGTCTATTGCTGCCTCTGGCACCTGATGTTCGTTCTCCTGTGAGTCTAGATTATCGAATCGGACGCCAAACTGATTGTTAATTGTAACGTTCAGGGCCTCCTAATGACGATGGAACACTCAAATTGCGTCCCGATTCAATACATCGTCCTCCAGCCTACTTATCTCCATGGGTCTATTGCTGCCTCTGGCACCTTATGTTCGTTCTCCTGTGAGGCTAGATTATCGAATCGGACACAAAACTGATAGTTAATTGTAACGTTCAGGGCCTCCTAATGACGATGAAATACTCAAATTGCGTCCCGATTCAATACATCGTCCTCCAGCCGACTTATCTCCATGGGTCTATTGCTGCCTCTGGCACCTTATGTTCGTTCTCCTGTGAGTCTAGATTATCGAATCGGACGCCAAATTGATAGTTAATTGTAACGTTCAAGGCCTCGTAATGACGATGAATTACTCAAATTGCGTCCCGATTCAATACACCGTCCTCCAGCCTACTGATCTCCATGGGTCTATTGCTGCCTCTCGCACCTTATGTTCGTTCTCCTGTGAGTCTAGATTATCGAATCGGTCACAAAACTGATAGTTAATTGTAACGTTCAGTTCCTCCTAATGACGATGGAACACTCAAATTGCGTCCCGATTCAATACATCGTCCTCCAGCCTACTTATCTCCATGGGTCTATTGCTGCCTCGGGCACCTTATGTTCGTTCTCCTGTGAGCCTAGATTATCGAATCGGACACAAAACTGATAGTTAATTGTAACGTTCAGGGCCTCCTAATGACGATGGAACACTCAAATTGCGTCCCGATTCAATACATCGTCCTCCAGCCTACTTATCTCCATGGGTCTATTGCTGCCTCTGGCACCTTATGTTCGTTCTCCTGTGAGTCTAGATTATCGAATCGGACGCAAAACTGATTGTTAATTGTAACGTTCAGGGCCTCCTAATGATGATGAAATACTCAAATTGCGTCCCGATTCAATACATCGTCCTCCAGCCGACTTATCTCCATGGGTCTATTGCTGCCTCTGGCACCTTATGTTCGTTCTCCTGTGAGTCTAGATTATCGAATCGGACGCCAAACTGATAGTTAATTGTAACGATCAGGGCCTCCAAATGACGATGAAATACTCAAATTGCGTCCCAATTCAATACATCGTCCTCCAGCCTACTTATCTCCATGGGTCTATTGCTGCCTCGGGCACCATATGGTCGTTCTCCTGTGAGTCTAGATTATCGAATCGGACACAAAACTGATAGTTAATTGTAACGTTCAGGGCCTCCTAATGACGATGGAACACTCAAATTGCGTCCCGATTCAAAACATCGTCCTCCAGCCTACTTATCTCCATGGGTCTATTGCTGCCTCTGGCACCTTATGTTCGTTCTCCTGTGAGTCTAGATTATCGAATCGGACGCAAAACTGATTGTTAATTGTAACGTTCAAGGCCTCGTAATGACGATGAATTACTCAAATTGCGTCCCGATGCAATACATCGTCCTCCAGCCTACTGATCTCCATGGGTCTAATGCTGCCTCTGGCACCTTATGTTCGTTCTCCTGTGAGTCTAGATTATCGAATCGGACCCAAAACTGATTGTTAATTGTAACGTTCAGGGCCTCCTAGCGACGATGGAACACTCAAATTGCGTCCCGATTCAATACATCGTCCTCCAGCCTACTTATATCCATGGGTCTATTGCTGCCTCGGGCACCTTATGGTCGTTCTCCTGTGAGTCTAGATTATCGAATCGGACACAAAACTGATAGTTAATTGTAACGTTCAGGGCCTAAAAAATAACGATGGAACACTCAAATTGCGTCCCGATTCAATACATCGTCCTCCAGCCGACTTATCTCCATGGGTCTATTGCTGCCTCTGGCACCTTATGTTCGTTCTCCTGTGAGACCACATTATCGAATCGGACACAAAACTGATAGTTAATTGTAACGTTCAGGGCCTCCTAATGACGATGAAATACTCAAATTGCGTCCCGATTCAATACATCGTCCTCCAGCCGACTTATCTCCATGGGTCTATTGCTGCCTCGGGCACCTTATGGTCGTTCTCCTGTGAGTCTAGATTATCGAATCGGACACAAAACTGATAGTTAATTGTAACGTTCAGGGCCTCCTAATGACGATGGAACACTCAAATTGCGTCCCGATTCAATACATCGTCCTCCAGCCTACTTATCTCCATGGGTCTATTGCTGCCTCTGGCACCTTATGTTCGTTCTCCTGTGAGTCTAGATTATCGAATCGGACGCAAAACTGATTGTTAATTGTAACGTTCAGGGCCTCCTAATGACCATGAAATACTCAAATTGCGTCCCGATTCAATACATCGTCCTCCAGCCGACTTATCTCCATGGGTCTATTGCTGCCTCTGGCACCTTATGTTCGTTCTCCTGTGAGTCTAGATTATCGAATCGGACGCCAAACTGATAGTTAATTGTAACGTTCAAGGCCTCGTAATGACGATGAATTACTCAAATTGCGTCCCGATTCAATACATCGTCCTCCAGCCTACTGATCTCCATGGGTCTATTGCGGCCTCTGGCACCTTATGGTCGTTCTCCTGTGAGTCCAGATTATCGAATCGGACGCCAAACTGATAGTTAATTCTAACGTTCAGGGCCTCCTAATGACGATGAATTACTGAAATTGCGTCCCAATTCAATACATCGTCCTCCAGCCTACTTATCTCCATGGGTCTATTGCTGCCTCTGGCACCTGATGTTCGTTCTCCTGTGAGTCTAGATTATCGAATCGGCCGCAAAACTGATTGTTAATTGTAACGTTCAGGGCCTCCTAATGACGATGGAACACTCAAATTGCGTCCCGATTCAATACATCGTCCTCCAGCCTACTTATCTCCATGGGTCTATTGCTGCCTCTGGCACCTTATGTTCGTTCTCCTGTGAGTCTAGATTATCGAATCGGACGCCAAACTGATAGTTAATTGTAACGTTCAAGGCCTCGTAATGACGATGAATTACTCAAATTGCGTCCCGATTCAATACATCGTCCTCCAGCCTACTGATCTCCATGGGTCAATTGCTGCCTCTGGCACCTTATGTTCGTTCTCCTGTGAGTCTAGATTATCGAATCGGACGCAAAACTGATAGTTAATTGTAACGTTCAGGGCCTCCTAATGACGATGAAATACTCAAATTGCGTCCCAATTCAATACATCGTCCTCCAGCCTACTTATCTCCATGGGTCTATTGCTGTCTCTGGCACCTTATGTTCGTTCTCCTGTGAGTCTAGATTATCGAATCGGACGCCAAACTGATAGTTAATTCTAACGTTCAGGGCCTCCTAATGACGATGAATTACTCAAATTGCGTCCCAATTCAGTACATCGTCCTCCAGCCTACTTATCTCCATGGGTCTATTGCTGCCTCTGGTACCTTATGTTCGTTCTCCTGTGAGTCTAGATTATCGAATCGGACGCCAAACTGATTGTTAATTCTAACGTTCAGGTCCTCCTAATGACGATGGAACACTCAAATTGCGTCCCGATTCAATACATCGTCCTCCAGCCTACTTATCTCCATGGGTCTATTGCTGCCTCGGGCACCTTATGGTCGTTCTCCTGTGAGTCTAGATTATCGAATCGGACACAAAACTGATAGTTAATTGTAACGTTCAGGGCCTCCTAATGACGGTGGAACACTCAAATTGCGTCCCGATTCAATACATCGTCCTCCATTCTACTTATCTCCATGGGTCTATTGCTGCCTCGGGCACCTTATGGTCGTTATCCTGTGAGTCTAGATTATCGAATCGAACACAAAACTGATAGTTAATTGTAACGTTCAGGGCCTCCTAATGACGATGGAACACTCAAATTGCGTCCCGATTCAATACACCGTCCTCCAGCCTACTTATTTCCATGGGTCTATTGCTGCCCCTGGCACCTTATGGTCGTTCTCCTGTGAGTCTAGATTATCGAATCGGACGCAAAACTGATTGTTAATTGTAACGTTCAGGGCCTCCTAATGACGATGGAACACTCAAATTGCGTCCCGATTCAATACATCGTCCTCCAGCCTACTTATCTCCATGGGTCTATTGCTGCCTCGGGCACCTTATGGTCGTTCTCCTGTTAGTCTAGATTATCGAATCGGACATAAAACTGATAGTTAATTGTAACGTTCAGGGCCTCCTAATGACGATGGAACACTCAAATTGCGTAACGATTCAATACATCGTCCTCCAGCCTAGTTATCTCCATGGGTCTATTGCTGCCTCGGGCACCTTATGGTCGTTCTCCTGTGAGTCTAGATTATCGAATCGGACACAAAACTGATTGTTAATTGTAACGTTCAGGGCCTCCTAATGACGATGGAACACTCAAATTGCGTCCCGATTCAATACATCGTCCTCCAGCCTACTTATCTCCATGGGTCTATTGCTGCCTCGGGCACCTTATGGTCGTTCTCCTGTGAGTCTAGATTATCGAATCGGACACAAAACTGATTGTTAATTGTAACGTTCAGGGCCTCCTAATGACGATGGAACACTCAAATTGCGTCCCGATTCAATACATCGTCCTCCAGCCTACTTATCTCCATTGGTCTATTGCTGCCTCTGGCACCTTATGTTCGTTCTCCTGTGAGTCTAGATTATCGAATCGGACGCAAAACTGATTGTTAATTGTAACGTTCAGGGCCTCCTAATGACGATGGAACACTCAAATTGCGTCCCGATTCAATACATCGTCCTCCAGCCTACTTACCTCCATATGTCTGTTGCTGCCTCGGGCACCTTATGTTCGTTCTCCTGTGAGTCTAGATTATCGAATCGGACGCCAAACTGATTGTTAATTGTAACGTTCAGGGCCTCCTAATGACGATGGAACACTCAAATTGCGTCCCGATTCAATACATCGTCCTCCAGCCGACTTATCTCCATGGGTCTATTGCTGCCTCTGGCCCCTTGTGTTCGTTCTCCTGTGAGTCTAGATTATCGAATCGGACGCCAAACTGATTGTTAATTGTAACGTTCAGGGCCTCCTAATGACGACGGAACACTCAAATTGCGTCCCGATTCAATACATCGTCCTCCAGCCGACTTACCTCCATGGGTCTATTGCTGCCTGTGGCACCTTATGTTCGTTCTCCTGTGAGTCTAGATTATCGAATCGGACGCCAAACTGATTGTTAATTGTAACGTTCAGGGACTCCTAATGACGATGGAACACTCAAATTGCGTCCCGATTCAATACATCGTCCTCCAGCCTACTTATCTCCATGGGTCTATTGCTGCCTCTGGCACTTTATGTTCGTTCTCCTGTGAGTCTAGATTATCGAATCGGACGCCAAACTGATTGTTAATTGTAACGTTTACGGCCTCCTAATGACGATGGAACACTCAAATTGCGTCCCGATTCAATATATCGTCCTCCAGCCGACTTATCTCCATGGGTCTATTGCTGCCTCTGGCACCTTATGTTCGTTCTCCTGTGAGTCTAGATTATCGAGTCGGACGCCAAACTGATGGTTAATTGTAACGTTCAGGGCCTCCTAATGACGACGGAACACTCAAATTGCGTCCCGATTCAATACATCGTCCTCCAGCCGACTTATCTCCATGGGTCTATTGCTGCCTCTGGCACCTTATGTTCGTTCTCCTGTGAGTCTAGATTATCGAATCGGACGCCAAACTGATTGTTAATTGTAACGTTCAGGGCCTCCTAATGACGATGGAACACTCAAATTGCGTCCCGATTCAATACATCGTCCTCCAGCCGACTTATCTCCATGGGTCTTTTGCTGCCTCGGGCACCTTATGTTCGTTCTCCTGTGAGTCTAGATTATCGAATCGGACGCCAAACTGATTGTTAATTGTAACGTTCAGGGCCTCCTAATGACGATGGAACACTCAAATTGCGTCCCGATTCAATACATCGTCCTCCAGCCTACTTATCTCCATTGGTCTATTGCTGCCGCTGGCACCTTATGTTCGTTCTCCTGTGAGTCTAGATTATCGAATCGGACGCCAAACTGATTGTTAATTGTAACGTTCAGGGCCTCCTAATGACGATGAAATACTCAAATTGCGTCCCGATTCAATACATCGTCCTCCAGCCTACTTATCTCCATGGGTCTATTGCTGCCTCTGGTACCTTATGTTCGTTCTCCTGTGAGTCTAGATTATCGAATCGGACGCCAAACTGATTGTTAGTTGTAACGTTCAGGGCCTCCTAATGACGATGTAATACTCAAATTGCGTCCCGATTCAATACATCGTCCTCCAGCCTACTTATCTCCATGGGTCTATTGCTGCCTCTGGCACCTTATGTTCGTTCTCTTGTGAGTCTAGATTATCGAATCGGACGCCAAACTGATTGCTAATTGTAACGTTCAGGGCCTCCTAATGACGATGAAATACTCAAATTGCGTCCCGATTCAACACATCGTCCTCCAGCCGACTTATCTCCATTGGTCTATTGCTGCCTCTGGCACCTGATGTTCGTTCTCCTGTGAGTCTAGATTATCGAATCGGACGCCAAACTGATTGTTAATTGTAACGTTCAGGGCCTCCTAATGACGATGGAACACTCAAATTGCGTCCCGATTCAATACATCGTCCTCCAGCCTACTTATCTCCATGGGTCTATTGCTGCCTCTGGCACCTTATGTTCGTTCTCCTGTGAGGCTAGATTATCGAATCGGACACAAAACTGATAGTTAATTGTAACGTTCAGGGCCTCCTAATGACGATGAAATACTCAAATTGCGTCCCGATTCAATACATCGTCCTCCAGCCGACTTATCTCCATGGGTCTATTGCTGCCTCTGGCACCTTATGTTCGTTCTCCTGTGAGTCTAGATTATCGAATCGGACGCCAAATTGATAGTTAATTGTAACGTTCAAGGCCTCGTAATGACGATGAATTACTCAAATTGCGTCCCGATTCAATACACCGTCCTCCAGCCTACTGATCTCCATGGGTCTATTGCTGCCTCTCGCACCTTATGTTCGTTCTCCTGTGAGTCTAGATTATCGAATCGGTCACAAAACTGATAGTTAATTGTAACGTTCAGTTCCTCCTAATGACGATGGAACACTCAAATTGCGTCCCGATTCAATACATCGTCCTCCAGCCTACTTATCTCCATGGGTCTATTGCTGCCTCGGGCACCTTATGTTCGTTCTCCTGTGAGCCTAGATTATCGAATCGGACACAAAACTGATAGTTAATTGTAACGTTCAGGGCCTCCTAATGACGATGGAACACTCAAATTGCGTCCCGATTCAATACATCGTCCTCCAGCCTACTTATCTCCATGGGTCTATTGCTGCCTCTGGCACCTTATGTTCGTTCTCCTGTGAGTCTAGATTATCGAATCGGACGCAAAACTGATTGTTAATTGTAACGTTCAGGGCCTCCTAATGATGATGAAATACTCAAATTGCGTCCCGATTCAATACATCGTCCTCCAGCCGACTTATCTCCATGGGTCTATTGCTGCCTCTGGCACCTTATGTTCGTTCTCCTGTGAGTCTAGATTATCGAATCGGACGCCAAACTGATAGTTAATTGTAACGATCAGGGCCTCCAAATGACGATGAAATACTCAAATTGCGTCCCAATTCAATACATCGTCCTCCAGCCTACTTATCTCCATGGGTCTATTGCTGCCTCGGGCACCATATGGTCGTTCTCCTGTGAGTCTAGATTATCGAATCGGACACAAAACTGATAGTTAATTGTAACGTTCAGGGCCTCCTAATGACGATGGAACACTCAAATTGCGTCCCGATTCAAAACATCGTCCTCCAGCCTACTTATCTCCATGGGTCTATTGCTGCCTCTGGCACCTTATGTTCGTTCTCCTGTGAGTCTAGATTATCGAATCGGACGCAAAACTGATTGTTAATTGTAACGTTCAAGGCCTCGTAATGACGATGAATTACTCAAATTGCGTCCCGATGCAATACATCGTCCTCCAGCCTACTGATCTCCATGGGTCTAATGCTGCCTCTGGCACCTTATGTTCGTTCTCCTGTGAGTCTAGATTATCGAATCGGACCCAAAACTGATTGTTAATTGTAACGTTCAGGGCCTCCTAGCGACGATGGAACACTCAAATTGCGTCCCGATTCAATACATCGTCCTCCAGCCTACTTATATCCATGGGTCTATTGCTGCCTCGGGCACCTTATGGTCGTTCTCCTGTGAGTCTAGATTATCGAATCGGACACAAAACTGATAGTTAATTGTAACGTTCAGGGCCTAAAAAATAACGATGGAACACTCAAATTGCGTCCCGATTCAATACATCGTCCTCCAGCCGACTTATCTCCATGGGTCTATTGCTGCCTCTGGCACCTTATGTTCGTTCTCCTGTGAGACCACATTATCGAATCGGACACAAAACTGATAGTTAATTGTAACGTTCAGGGCCTCCTAATGACGATGAAATACTCAAATTGCGTCCCGATTCAATACATCGTCCTCCAGCCGACTTATCTCCATGGGTCTATTGCTGCCTCGGGCACCTTATGGTCGTTCTCCTGTGAGTCTAGATTATCGAATCGGACACAAAACTGATAGTTAATTGTAACGTTCAGGGCCTCCTAATGACGATGGAACACTCAAATTGCGTCCCGATTCAATACATCGTCCTCCAGCCTACTTATCTCCATGGGTCTATTGCTGCCTCTGGCACCTTATGTTCGTTCTCCTGTGAGTCTAGATTATCGAATCGGACGCAAAACTGATTGTTAATTGTAACGTTCAGGGCCTCCTAATGACCATGAAATACTCAAATTGCGTCCCGATTCAATACATCGTCCTCCAGCCGACTTATCTCCATGGGTCTATTGCTGCCTCTGGCACCTTATGTTCGTTCTCCTGTGAGTCTAGATTATCGAATCGGACGCCAAACTGATAGTTAATTGTAACGTTCAAGGCCTCGTAATGACGATGAATTACTCAAATTGCGTCCCGATTCAATACATCGTCCTCCAGCCTACTGATCTCCATGGGTCTATTGCGGCCTCTGGCACCTTATGGTCGTTCTCCTGTGAGTCCAGATTATCGAATCGGACGCCAAACTGATAGTTAATTCTAACGTTCAGGGCCTCCTAATGACGATGAATTACTGAAATTGCGTCCCAATTCAATACATCGTCCTCCAGCCTACTTATCTCCATGGGTCTATTGCTGCCTCTGGCACCTGATGTTCGTTCTCCTGTGAGTCTAGATTATCGAATCGGCCGCAAAACTGATTGTTAATTGTAACGTTCAGGGCCTCCTAATGACGATGGAACACTCAAATTGCGTCCCGATTCAATACATCGTCCTCCAGCCTACTTATCTCCATGGGTCTATTGCTGCCTCTGGCACCTTATGTTCGTTCTCCTGTGAGTCTAGATTATCGAATCGGACGCCAAACTGATAGTTAATTGTAACGTTCAAGGCCTCGTAATGACGATGAATTACTCAAATTGCGTCCCGATTCAATACATCGTCCTCCAGCCTACTGATCTCCATGGGTCAATTGCTGCCTCTGGCACCTTATGTTCGTTCTCCTGTGAGTCTAGATTATCGAATCGGACGCAAAACTGATAGTTAATTGTAACGTTCAGGGCCTCCTAATGACGATGAAATACTCAAATTGCGTCCCAATTCAATACATCGTCCTCCAGCCTACTTATCTCCATGGGTCTATTGCTGTCTCTGGCACCTTATGTTCGTTCTCCTGTGAGTCTAGATTATCGAATCGGACGCCAAACTGATAGTTAATTCTAACGTTCAGGGCCTCCTAATGACGATGAATTACTCAAATTGCGTCCCAATTCAGTACATCGTCCTCCAGCCTACTTATCTCCATGGGTCTATTGCTGCCTCTGGTACCTTATGTTCGTTCTCCTGTGAGTCTAGATTATCGAATCGGACGCCAAACTGATTGTTAATTCTAACGTTCAGGTCCTCCTAATGACGATGGAACACTCAAATTGCGTCCCGATTCAATACATCGTCCTCCAGCCTACTTATCTCCATGGGTCTATTGCTGCCTCGGGCACCTTATGGTCGTTCTCCTGTGAGTCTAGATTATCGAATCGGACACAAAACTGATAGTTAATTGTAACGTTCAGGGCCTCCTAATGACGGTGGAACACTCAAATTGCGTCCCGATTCAATACATCGTCCTCCATTCTACTTATCTCCATGGGTCTATTGCTGCCTCGGGCACCTTATGGTCGTTATCCTGTGAGTCTAGATTATCGAATCGAACACAAAACTGATAGTTAATTGTAACGTTCAGGGCCTCCTAATGACGATGGAACACTCAAATTGCGTCCCGATTCAATACACCGTCCTCCAGCCTACTTATTTCCATGGGTCTATTGCTGCCCCTGGCACCTTATGGTCGTTCTCCTGTGAGTCTAGATTATCGAATCGGACGCAAAACTGATTGTTAATTGTAACGTTCAGGGCCTCCTAATGACGATGGAACACTCAAATTGCGTCCCGATTCAATACATCGTCCTCCAGCCTACTTATCTCCATGGGTCTATTGCTGCCTCGGGCACCTTATGGTCGTTCTCCTGTTAGTCTAGATTATCGAATCGGACATAAAACTGATAGTTAATTGTAACGTTCAGGGCCTCCTAATGACGATGGAACACTCAAATTGCGTAACGATTCAATACATCGTCCTCCAGCCTAGTTATCTCCATGGGTCTATTGCTGCCTCGGGCACCTTATGGTCGTTCTCCTGTGAGTCTAGATTATCGAATCGGACACAAAACTGATTGTTAATTGTAACGTTCAGGGCCTCCTAATGACGATGGAACACTCAAATTGCGTCCCGATTCAATACATCGTCCTCCAGCCTACTTATCTCCATGGGTCCATTGCTGCCTCGGGCACCTTATGGTCGTTCTCCTGTGAGTCTAGATTATCGAATCGGACACAAAACTGATAGTTAATTGTAACGTTCAGGGCCTGCTAATGACGATGGAACACTCAAATTGCGTCCCGATTCAATACATCGTCCTCCAGCCTACTTATCTCCATGGGTCTATTGCTGCTTCGGGCACCTTATGGTCGTTCTCCTGTGAGTCTAGATTATCGAATCGGACACAAAACTGATAGTTAATTGTAACGTTCAGGGCCTCCTAATGACGATGGAATACTCAAATTGGGTCCCGATTCAATACATCGTCCTCCAGCCTACTTACCTCCATGGGTCTATTGCTGCCTCTGGCACCTTATGGTCGTTCTCCTGTGAGTCTAGATTATCGAATCGGACGCAAAACTGATTGTTAATTGTAACGTTCAGGGCCTCCTAACGACGATGGAACACTCAAATTGCGTCCCGATTCAATACATCGTCCTCCAGCCTACTTATCTCCATGGGTCTATTGCTGCCTCTGGCACCTTATGTTCGTTCTCCTGTGAGTCTACATTATCGAATCGGACACAAAACTGATAGTTAATTGTAACGTTCAGGGCCTCCTAATGACGATGAAATACTCAAATTCCGTCCCGATTCAATACATCGTCCTCCAGCCGACTTATCTCCATGGGTCTATTGCTGCCTCGGGCACCTTATGTTCGTTCTCCTGTGAGTCTAGATTATCGAATCGGACGCAAAACTGATTGTTAATTGTAACGTTCAGGGCCTCCTAATGACGATGAAATACTCAAATTGCGTCCCGATTCAATACATCGTCCTCCAGCCGACTTATCTCCATTGGTCTATTGCTGCCTCTGGCACCTTATGTTCGTTCTCCTGTGAGTCTAGATTATCGAATCGGACGCCAAACTGATTGTTAATTGTAACGTTCAAGGCCTCGTAATGACGATGAATTACTCAAATTGCGTCCCGATTCAATACATCGTCCTCCAGCCTACTGATCTCCATGGGTCTAATGCTGCCTCTGGCACCTTTTGTTCGTTCTCCTGTGAGTCTAGATTATCGAATCGGTCGCCAAACTGATTGTTAATTGTAACGTTCAGGGCCTCCTAATGACGATGGAACACTCAAATTGCGTCCCGATTCAATACATCGTCCTCCAGCCTACTTATCTCCATGGGTCTATTGCTGCCTCTGGCACCTTATGTTCGTTCTCCTGTGAGTCTAGATTATCGAATCGGACCCAAAACTGATTGTTAATTGTAACGTTCAGGGCCTCCTAGCGACGATGGAACACTCAAATTGCGTCCCGATTCAATACATCGTCCTCCAGCCTACTTATCTCCATGGGTCTATTGCTGCCTCGGGCACCTTATGGTCGTTCTCCTGTGAGTCTAGATTATCGAATCGGACACAAAACTGATAGTTAATTGTAACGTTCAGGGCCTCCAAATGACGATGGAACACTCAAATTGCGTCCCGATTCAATACATCGTCCTCCAGCCGACTTATCTCCATGGGTCTATTGCTGCCTCTGGCACCTTATGTTCGTTCTCCTGTGAGACCACATTATCGAATCGGACACAAAACTGATAGTTAATTGTAACGTTCAGGGCCTCCTAATGACGATGAAATACTCAAATTGCGTCCCGATTCAATACATCGTCCTCCAGCCGACTTATCTCCATGGGTCTATTGCTGCCTCGGGCACCTTATTGTCGTTCTCCTGTGAGTCTAGATTATCGAATCGGACACAAAACTGATAGTTAATTGTAACGTTCAGGGCCTCCTAATGACGATGGAACACTCAAATTGCGTCCCGATTCAATACATCGTCCTCCAGCCTACTTATCTCCATGGGTCTATTGCTGTTTCTGGCACCTTATGTTCGTTCTCCTGTGAGTCTAGATTATCGAATCGGACGCAAAACTGATTGTTAATTGTAACGTTCAGGGCCTCCTAATGACCATGAAATACTCAAATTGCATCCCGATTCAATACATCGTCCTCCAGCCGACTTATCTCCATGGGTCTATTGCTGCCTCTGGCACCTTATGTTCGTTCTCCTGTGAGTCTAGATTATCGAATCGGACTCCAAACTGATAGTTAATTGTAACGTTCAAGGCCTCGTAATGACGATGAATTACTCAAATTGCGTCCCGATTCAATACATCGTCCTCCAGCCTACTGATCTCCATGGGTCTATTGCTGCCTCTGGCACCTTATGGTCGTTCTCCTGTGAGTCTAGATTATCGAATCGGACGCCAAACTGATAGTTAATTCTAACGTTCAGGGCCTCCTAATGACGATGAATTACTCAAATTGCGTCCCAATTCAATACATCGTCCTCCAGCCTACTTATCTCCATGGGTCTATTGCTGCCTCTGGCACCTGATGTTCGTTCTCCTGTGAGTCTAGATTATCGAATCGGCCGCAAAACTGATTGTTAATTGTAACGTTCAGGGCCTCCTAATGACGATGGAACACTCAAATTGCGTCCCGATTCAATACATCGTCCTCCAGCCTACTTATCTCCATGGGTCTATTGCTGCCTCTGGCACCTTATGTTCGTTCTCCTGTGAGTCTAGATTATCGAATCGGACGCCAAACTGATAGTTAATTGTAACGTTCAAGGCCTCGTAATGACGATGAATTACTCAAATTGCGTCCCGATTCAATACATCGTCCTCCAGCCTACTGATCTCCATGGGTCAATTGCTGCCTCTGGCACCTTATGTTCGTTCTCCTGTGAGTCTAGATTATCGAATCGGACACAAAACTGATAGTTAATTGTAACGTTCAGGGCCTCCTAATGACGATGGAACACTCATATTGCGTCCCGATTCAATACATCGTCCTCCAGCCTACTTATCTCCATGGGTCTATTGCTGCCTCGGGCACCTTATGGTCGTTCTCCTGTGAGTCTAGATTATCGAATCGGACACAAAACTGATAGTTAATTGTAACGTTCAGGGCCTCCTAATGACGATGGAACTCTCAAATTGCGTCCCGATTCAATACATCGTCCTCCAGCCTACTTATCTCCATGGGTCTATTGCTGCCTCTGGCACCTTATGTTCGTTCTCCTGTGAGTCTAGATTATCGAATCGGACGCAAAACTGATAGTTAATTGTAACGTTCAGGGCCTCCTAATGACGATGAAATACTCAAATTGCGTCCCAATTCAATACATCGTCCTCCAGCCTACTTATCTCCATGGGTCTATTGCTGTCTCTGGCACCTTATGTTCGTTCTCCTGTGAGTCTAGATTATCGAATCGGACGCGAAACTGATAGTTAATTCTAACGTTCAGGGCCTCCTAATGACGATGAATTACTCAAATTGCGTCCCAATTCAGTACATCGTCCTCCAGCCTACTTATCTCCATGGGTCTATTGCTGCCTCTGGTACCTTATGTTCGTTCTCCTGTGAGTCTAGATTATCGAATCGGACGCCAAACTGATTGTTAATTCTAACGTTCAGGGCCTCCTAATGACGATGGAACACTCAAATTGCGTCCCGATTCAATACATCGTCCTCCAGCCTACTTATCTCCATGGGTCTATTGCTGCCTCGGGCACCTTATGGTCGTTCTCCTGTGAGTCTAGATTATCGAATCGGACACAAAACTGATAGTTAATTGTAACGTTCAGGGCCTCCTAATGACGGTGGAACACTCAAATTGCGTCCCGATTCAATACATCGTCCTCCATTCTACTTATCTCCATGGGTCTATTGCTGCCTCGGGCACCTTATGGTCGTTATCCTGTGAGTCTAGATTATCGAATCGAACACAAAACTGATAGTTAATTGTAACGTTCAGGGCCTCCTAATGACGATGGAACACTCAAATTGCGTCCCGATTCAATACACCGTCCTCCAGCCTACTTATTTCCATGGGTCTATTGCTGCCCCTGGCACCTTATGGTCGTTCTCCTGTGAGTCTAGATTATCGAATCGGACGCAAAACTGATTGTTAATTGTAACGTTCAGGGCCTCCTAATGACGATGGAACACTCAAATTGCGTCCCGATTCAATACATCGTCCTCCAGCCTACTTATCTCCATGGGTCTATTGCTGCCTCGGGCACCTTATGGTCGTTCTCCTGCTAGTCTAGATTATCGAATCGGACATAAAACTGATAGTTAATTGTAACGTTCAGGGCCTCCTAATGACGATGGAACACTCAAATTGCGTCCCGATTCAATACATCGTCCTCCAGCCTAGTTATCTCCATGGGTCTATTGCTGCCTCGGGCACCTTATGGTCGTTCTCCTGTGAGTCTAGATTATCGAATCGGACACAAAACTGATTGTTAATTGTAACGTTCAGGGCCTCCTAATGACGATGGAACACTCAAATTGCGTCCCGATTCAATACATCGTCCTCCAGCCTACTTATCTCCATGGGTCCATTGCTGCCTCGGGCACCTTATGGTCGTTCTCCTGTGAGTCTAGATTATCGAATCGGACACAAAACTGATAGTTAATTGTAACGTTCAGGGCCTGCTAATGACGATGGAACACTCAAATTGCGTCCCGATTCAATACATCGTCCTCCAGCCTACTTATCTCCATGGGTCTATTGCTGCCTCGGGCACCTTATGGTCGTTCTCCTGTGAGTCTAGATTATCGAATCGGACACAAAACTGATAGTTAATTGTAACGTTCAGGGCCTCCTAATGACGATGGAATACTCAAATTGGGTCCCGATTCAATACATCGTCCTCCAGCCTACTTACCTCCATGGGTCTATTGCTGCCTCTGGCACCTTATGGTCGTTCTTCTGTGAGTCTAGATTATCGAATCGGACGCAAAACTGATTGTTAATTGTAACGTTCAGGGCCTCCTAATGACGATGGAACACTCAAATTGCGTCCCGATTCAATACATCGTCCTCCAGCCGACTTATCTCCATGGGTCTATTGCTGCCTCTGGCACCTTATGTTCGTTCTCTTGTGAGTCTAGATTATCGAATCGGACGCCAAACTGATAGTTAATTGTAACGTTCAGGGCCTCCTAATGACGATGAAATACTCAAATTGCGTCCCAATTCAATACATCGTCCTCCAGCCTACTTATCTCCATGGGTCTATTGCTGCCTCTGGCACCTTATGTTCGTTCTCCTGTGAGTCTAGATTATCGAATCGGACGCCAAACTGATAGTTAATTCTAACGTTCAGGGCCTCCTAATGACGATGAATTACTCAAATTGCGTCCCAATTCAATACATCGTCCTCCAGCCTACTTATCTCCATGGGTCTATTGCTGCCTCTGGCACCTGATGTTCGTTCTCCTGTGAGTCTAGATTATCGAATCGGACGCAAAACTGATTGTTAATTGTAACGTTCAGGGCCTCCTAATGACGATGGAACACTCAAATTGCGTCCCGATTCAATACATCGTCCTCCAGCCTACTTATCTCCATGGGTCTATTGCTGCCTCTGGCACCTTATGTTCGTTCTCCTGTGAGTCTAGATTATCGAATCGGACGCCAAACTGATAGTTAATTGTAACGTTCAAGGCCTCGTAATGACGATGAATTACTCAAATTACGTCCCGATTCAATACATCGTCCTCCAGCCTACTGATCTCCATGGGTCAATTGCTGCCTCTGGCACCTTATGTTCGTTCTCCTGTGAGTCTAGATTATCGAATCGGACACAAAACTGATAGTTAATTGTAACGTTCAGGGCCTCCTAATGACGATGGAACACTCATATTGCGTCCCGATTCAATACATCGTCCTCCAGCCTACTGATCTCCATGGGTCTATTGCTGCCTCTGGTACCTTATGTTCGTTCTCCTGTGAGTCTAGATTATCGAATCGGACGCCAAACTGATTGTTAATTCTAACGTTCAGGGCCTCCTAATGACGATGGAACACTCAAATTGCGTCCCGATTCAATACATCGTCCTCCAGCCTACATATCTCCATGGGTCTATTGCTGCCTCTGGCACTTTATGTTCGTTCTCCTGTGAGTCTAGATTATCGAATCGGACGCAAAACTGATTGTTAATTGTAACGTTCAGGGCCTCCTAATGACGATGGAACACTTAAATTGCGTCCCGATTCAATACATCGTCCTCCAGCCTACTTATCTCCATGGGTCTATTGCTGCCTCTGGCACCTTATGTTCGTTCTCCTGTGAGTCTAGATTATCGAATCGGACGCAAAACTGATTGTTAATTGTAACGTTCAGGGCATCCTAATGACGATGGAACACTCAAATTGCGTCCCGATTCAATACATCGTCCTCCAGCCTACTTATCTCCATGGGTCTATTGCTGCCTCGGGCACCTTATGGTCGTTCTCCTTTGAGTCTAGATTATCGAATCGGACACAAAACTGATAGTTAATTGTAACGTTCAGGGCCTCCTAATGACGGTGGAACACTCAAATTGCGTCCCGATTCAATACATCGTCCTCCATCCTACTTATCTCCATGGGTCTATTGCTGCCTCGGGCACCTTATGGTCGTTATCCTGTGAGTCTAGATTATCGAATCGAACACAAAACTGATAGTTAATTGTAACGTTCAGGGCCTCCTAATGACGATGGAACACTCAAATTACGTCCCGATTCAATACACCGTCCTCCAGCCTACTTATATCCATGGGTCTATTGCTGCCCCTGGCACCTTATGGTCGTTCTCCTGTGAGTCTAGATTATCGAATCGGACGAAAAAGTGATTGTTAATTGTAACGTTCAGGGCCTCCTAATGACGATGGAACACTCAAATTGCGTCCCGATTCAATACATCGTCCTCCAGCCTACTTATCTCCATGGGTCTGTTGCTGCCTCGGGCACCTTATGGTCGTTCTCCTGTGAGTCTAGATTATCGAATCGGACATAAAACTGATAGTTAATTGTAACGTTCAGGGCCTCCTAATGACGATGGAACACTCAAATTGCGTCCCGATTCAATACATCGTCCTCCAGCCTACTTATCTCCATGGGTCTATTGCTGCCTCGGGCACCTTATGGTCGTTCTCCTGTGAGTCTAGATTATCGAATCGGACACAAAACTGATTGTTAATTGTAACGTTCAGGGCCTCCTAATGACGATGGAACACTCAAATTGCGTCCCGATTCAATACATCGTCCTCCAGCCTACTTATCTCCATGGGTCCATTGCTGCCTCGGGCACCTTATGGTCGTTCTCCTGTGAGTCTAGATTATCGAATCGGACACAAAACTGATAGTTAGTTGTAACGTTCAGGGCCTGCTAATGACGATGGAACACTCAAATTGCGTCCCGATTCAATACATCGTCCTCCAGCCTACTTATCTCCATGGGTCTATTGCTGCCTCGGGCACCTTATGGTCGTTCTCCTGTGAGTCTAGATTATCGAATCGGACACAAAACTGATAGTTAATTGTAACGTTCAGGGCCTCCTAATGACGATGGAATACTCAAATTGGGTCCCGATTCAATACATCGTCCTCCAGCCTACTTATCTCCATGGGTCTATTGCTGCCTCTGGCACGTTATGGTCGTTCTCCTGTGAGTCTAGATTATCGAATCGGACGCTAAACTGATTTTTAATTGTAACGTTCAGGGCCTCCTAATGACGATGGAACACTCAAATTGCGTCCCGATTCAATACATCGTCCTCCAGCCTACTTATCTCCATGGGTCTATTGCTGCCTCGGGCACCTTATGGTCGTTCTCCTGTGAGTCTAGATTATCGAATCGGACACAAAACTGATAGTTAATTGTAACGTTCAGGGCCTCCTAATGACGGTGGAACACTCAAATTGCGTCCCGATTCAATACATCGTTCTCCAGCCTACTTATCTCCATGGGTCTATTGCTGCCTCGGGCACCTTATGGTCGTTATCCTGTGAGTCTAGATTATCGAATCGAACACAAAACTGATAGTTAATTGTAACGTTCAGGGCCCCCTAATGACGATGGAACACTCAAATTGCGTCCCGATTCAATACACCGTCCTCCAGCCTACTTATATCCATGGGTCTATTGCTGCCCCTGGCACCTTATGGTCGTTCTCCTGTGAGTCTAGATTATCGAATCGGACGCAAAACTGATTGTTAATTGTAACGTTCAGGGCCTCCTAATGACGATGGAACACTCAAATTGCGTCCCGATTCAATACATCGTCCTCCAGCCTACTTATCTCCATGGGTCTATTGCTGCCTCGGGCACCTTATGGTCGTTCTCCTGTGAGTCTAGATTATCGAATCGGACATAAAACTGATAGTTAATTGTAACGTTCAGGGCCTCCTAATGACGATGGAACACTCAAATTGCGTCCCGATTCAATACATCGTCCTCCAACCTACTTATCTCCATGGGTCTATTGCTGCCTCTGGCACCTTATGGTCGTTCTCCTGTGAGTCTAGATTATCGAATCGGACACAAAACTGATTGTTAATTGTAACGTTCAGGGCCTCCTAATGACGATGGAACACTCAAATTGCGTCCCGATTCAATACATCGTCCTCCAGCCTACTTATCTCCATGGGTCTATTGCTGCCTCGGGCACCTTATGGTCGTTCTCCTGTGAGTCTAGATTATCGAATCGGACACAAAACTGATAGTTAATTGTGACGTTCAGGGCCTCCTAATGACGATGGAATACTCAAATTGGGTCCCGATTCAATACATCGTCCTCCAGCCTACTTATCTCCATGGGTCTATTGCTGCCTCTGGCACCTTATGGTCGTTCTCCTGTGTGTCTAGATTATCGAATCGGACGCAAAACTGATTTTTAATTGTAACGTTCAGGGCCTCCTAATGACGATGGAACACTCAAATTGCGTCCCGATTCAATACATCGTCCTCCAGCCGACTTATCTCCATGGGTCTATTGCTGCCTCGGGCACCTTATGGTCGTTATCCTGTGAGTCTAGATTATCGAATCGGACACAAAACTGATAGTTAATTGTAACGTTCAGGGCCTCCTAATGACGATGGAACACTCTAATTGCGTCCCGATTCAATACATCGTCCTCCAGCCTACTTATCTCCATGGGTCTATTGCTGCCTCGGGCACCTTATGGTCGTTCTCCTGTGAGTCTAGACTATCGAATCGGACACAAAACTGATAGTTAATTGTAACGTTCAGGGCCTCCTAATGACGATGGAACACTCAAATTGCGTCCCGATTCAATACATCGTCCTCCAGCCTACTTATCTCCATGGGTCTATTGCTGCCTCGGGCACCTTATGGTCGTTCTCCTGTGAGTCTAGATTATCGAATCGGACACAAAACTGATAGTTAATTGTAACGCTGAGGGCCTCCTAATGACGATGGAACACTCAAATTGCGTCCCGATTCAATACATCGTCCTCCAGCCTACTTATCTCCATGGGTCTATTGCTGCCTCTGGCACCTTATGTTCGTTCTCCTGTGAGTGTAGATTATCGAATCGGACGCAAAACTGATTGTTAATTGTAACGTTCAGGGCCTCCTAATGACGATGAAATACTCAAATTGCGTCCCGATTCAATACATCGTCCTCCAGCCGACTTATCTCCATGGGTCTATTGCTGCCTCTGGCACCTTATGTTCGTTCTCCTGTGAGTCCAGATTATCGAATCGGACACAAAACTGATAGTTAATTGTAACGTTCAGGGCCTCCTAATGACGATGAATTACTCAAATTGCGTCCCAATTCAATACATCGTCCTCCAGCCTACTTATCTCCATGGGTCTATTGCTGCCTCGGGTACCTTATGGTCGTCCTCCTGTGAGTCTAGATTATCGAATTGGACACAAAACTGATAGTTAATTGTAACGTTCAGGGCCTCCTAATGACGATGGAACACTCAAATTGCGTCCCGATTCAATACATCGTCCTCCAGCCTACTTATCTCCATGGGTCTATTGCTGCCTCGGGCACCTTATGGTCGTTCTCCTGTGAGTCTAGATTATCGAATCGGACACAAAACTGATAGTTAATTGTAACGTTCAGGGCCTCCTAATGACGATGGAACACTCAAATAGCGTCCCGATTCAATACATCGTCCTCCAGCCTACTTATCTCCATGGGTCTATTGCTGCCTCGGGCACCTTATGGTCGTACTCCTGTGAGCCTAGATTATCGAATCGGACACAAAACTGATAGTTAATTGTAACGTTCAGGGCCTCCTAATGACGATGGAACACTCAAATTGCGTCCCGATTCAATACATCGTCCTCCAGCCTACTTATCTCCATGGGTCTACTGCTGCCTCTGGCACCTTATGGTCGTTCTCCTGTGAGTCTAGATTATCGAATCGGACGCAAAACTGATTTTTAATTGTAACGTTCAGGGCCTCCTAATGACGATGGAACACTCAAATTGCGTCCCGATTCAATACATCGTCCTCCAGCCTACTTATCTCCATGGGTCTATTGCTGCCTCGGCCACCTTATGGTCGTTCTCCTGTGAGTCTAGATTATCGAATCGGACACAAAACTGATAGTTAATTGTAACGTTCAGGGCCTCCTAATGACGATGGAACACTCAAATTGCGTCCCGATTCAATACATCGTCCTCCAGCCTACTTATCTCCATGGGTCTATTGCTGCCTCGGGCACCTTATGGTCGTTCTCCTGTGAGTCTAGATTAACGAATCGGACACAAAACTGATAGTTAATTGTAACGTTCAGGGCCTCCTAATGACGATGGAACACTCAAATTGCGTCCCGATTCAATACATCGTCCTCCAGAATACTTATCTCCATGGGTCTATTGCTGCCCCTGGCACCTTATGGTCGTTCTCCTGTGAGTCTAGATTATCGAATCGGACGCAAAACTGATTGTTAATTGTAACGTTCAGGGCCTCCTAATGACGATGGAACACTCAAATTGCGTCCCGATTCAATACATCGTCCTCCAGCCTACTTATCTCCATGGGTCTATTGCTGCCTCGGGCACCTTATGGTCGTTCTCCTGTGAGTCTAGATTATCGAATCGGACACAAAACTGATAGTTAATTGTAACGTTCAGGGCCTCCTAATGACGATGGAACACTCAAATTGCGTCCCGATTCAATACATCGTCCTCCAGCCTACTTATCTCCATGGGTCTATTGCTGCCTCGGGCACCTTATGGTCGTTCTCCTGTGAGTCTAGATTATCGAATCGGACACAAAACTGATTGTTAATTGTAACGTTCAGGGCCTCCTAATGACGATGGAACACTCAAATTGCGTCCCGATTCAATACATCGTCCTCCAGCCTACTTATCTCCATGGGTCTATTGCTGCCTCGGGCACCTTATGGTCGTTCTCCTGTGAGTCTAGATTATCGAATCGGACACAAAACTGATAGTTAATTGTAACGTTCAGGGCCTCCTAATGACGATGGAACACTCAAATTGCGTCCCGATTCAATACATCGTCCTCCAGCCTACTTATCTCCATGGGTCTATTGCTGCCTCGGGCACCTTATGGTCGTTCTCCTGTGAGTCTAGATTATCGAATCGGACACAAAACTGATAGTTAATTGTAACGTTCAGGGCCTCCTAATGACGATGGAACACTCAAATTGCGTCCCGATTCAATACATCGTCCTCCAGCCTACTTATCTCCATGGGTCTATTGCTGCCTCTGGCACCTTATGGTCGTTCTCCTGTGAGTCTAGATTATCGAATCGGACTCATAACTGATTGTTAATTGTAACGTTCAGGGGCTCCTAATGACGATGCAACACTCAAATTGCGTCCCGATTCAATACTTCGTTTTCCAGCCTACTTATCTCCATGGGTCTATTGCTGAATCGGGCACCTTATGGTCGTTCTCCTGTGAGTCTAGATTATCGAATCGGACACAAAACTGATAGTTAATTGTAACGTTCAGGGCCTCCTAATGACGATGGAACACTCAAATTGCGTCCCGATTCAATACATCGTCCTCCAGCCTACTTATCTCCATGGGTCTATTGCTGCCTCGGGCACCTTATGGTCGTTCTCCTGTGAGTCTAGATTATCGAATCGGACACAAAACTGATAGTTAATTGTAACGTTGAGGGCCTCCTAATGACGATGGAACACTCAAATTGCGTCCCGATTCAATACATCGTCCTCCAGCCTACTTATCTCCATGGGTCTATTGCTGCCTCGGGCACCTTATGGTCGTTCTCCTGTGAGTCTAGATTATCGAATCGGACACAAAACTGATAGTTAATTGTAACGTTCAGGGCCTCCTAATGACGATGGAACACTCAAATTGCGTCCCGATTCAATACATCGTCCTCCAGCCTACTTATCTCCATGGGTCTATTGCTGCCTCGGGCACCTTATGGTCGTTCTCCTGTGAGTCTAGATTATCGAATCGGACACAAAACTGATAGTTAATTGTAACGTTCAGGGCCTCCTAATGACGATGGAACACTCAAATTGCGTCCCGATTCAATACATCGTCCTCCAGCCTACTTATCTCCATGAGTCTATTGCTGCCTCGGGCACCTTATGGTCGTTCTCCTGTGAGTCTAGATTATCGAATCGGACACAAAACTGATAGTTAATTGTAACGTTCAGGGCCTCCTAATGACGATGGAACACTCAAATTGCGTCCCGATTCAATACATCGTCCTCCAGCCTACTTATCTCCACGGGTCTATTGCTGCCTCTGGCACCTTATGGTCGTTCTCCTGTGAGTCTAGATTATCGAATCGGACGCAAAACTGATTGTTAATTGTAACGTTCAGGGGCTCCTAATGACGATGCAACACTCAAATTGCGTCCCGATTCAATACATCGTTTTCCAGCCTACTTATCTCCATGGGTCTATTGCTGCCTCGGGCACCTTATGGTCGTTCTCCTGTGAGTCTAGATTATCGAATCGGACACAAAACTGATAGTTAATTGTAACGTTCAGGCCCTCCTAATGACGATGGAACACTCAAATTGCGTCCCGATTCAATACATCGTCCTCCAGCCTACTTATCTCCATGGGTCTATTGCTGCCTCGGGCACCTTATGGTCGTTCTCCTGTGAGTCTAGAGTATCGAATCGGACACAAAACTGATAGTTAATTGTAACGTTCAGGGCCTCCTAATGACGATGGAACACTCAAATAGCGTCCCGATTCAATACATCGTCCTCCAGCCTACTTATCTCCATGAGACTATTGCTGCCTCTGGCACCTTATGGTCGTTCTCCTGTGAGTCTAGATTATCGAATTGGACGCCAAACTGATCGTTAAATGTAACGTTCAGGGGCTCCTAATGACGATGAAATACTCAAATTGCGTCCCGATTCAATACATCGTCCTCCAGCCGACTTATCTCCATTGGTCTATTGCTGCCTCTGGCACCTTATGTTCGTTCTCCTGTGAGTCTAGATTATCGAATCGGACGCCAAACTGATTGTTAAATGTAACGTTCAGGGCCTCCTAATGACGATGAAATACTCAAATTGCGTCCCGATTCAATACATCGTCCTCCAGCCGACTTATCTCCATTGGTCTATTGCTGCATCTGGCACCTTACGTTCGTTCTCCTGTGAGTCTAGATTATCGAATCGGCGCCAAACTGATTGTTAATTGTAACGTTCAGGGCCACCTAATGACGATGAAATACTCAAATTGCGTCCCGATTCAATACATCGTCCTCCAGCCGACTTACCTCCATGGGTCTATTGCTGCCTCTGGCACCTAATATTCGTTTTCCTGTGAGTCTAGATTATCGAATCGGACGCCAAACTGATTGTTAGTTGAAACGTTCAGGGCCTCCTAATGACGATGAAATACTCAAATTGCGTCCCGATTCAATATATCGTCATCCAGCCTACTTATCTCCATGGTTCTATTGCTGCCTCTGGCACCTTATGTTCGTTCTCCTGTGAGTCTAGATTATCGAATCGGACGCCAAACTGATAGTTAATTCTAACGTTCAGGGCCTCCTAATGACGATGAATTACTCAAATTGCGTCCCAATTCAATACATCGTCCTCCAGCCTACTTATCTCCATGGGTCTATTGCTGCCTCTGGCACCTGATGTTCGTTGTCCTGTGAGTCTAGGTTATCGAATCGGACGCAAAACTGATTGTTAATTGTAACGTTCAGGGCCTCCTAATGACGATGGAACACTCAAATTGCGTCCCGATTCAATACATCGTCCTCCAGCCTACTTATCTCCATGGGTCTATTGCTGCCTCGGGCACCTTATGTTCGTTCTCCTGTGAGTCTAGATTATCGAATCGGACGCCAAACTGATAGTTAATTGTAACGTTCAAGGCCTCGTAATGACGATGAATTACTCAAATTACGTCCCGATTCAATACATCGTCCTCCAGCCTACTGATCTCCATGGGTCAATTGCTGCCTCTGGCACCTTATGTTCGTTCTCCTGTGAGTCTAGATTATCGAATCGGACACAAAACTGATAGTTAATTGTAACGTTCAGGGCCTCCTAATGACGATGGAACACTCATATTGCGTCCCGATTCAATACATCGTCCTCCAGCCTACTTATCTCCATGGGTCTATTGCTGCCTCTGGTACCTTATGTTCGTTCTCCTGTTAGTCTAGATTATCGAATCGGACGCCAAACTGATTGTTAATTCTAACGTTCAGGGCCTCCTAATGACGATGGAACACTCAAATTGCGTCCCGATTCAATACATCGTCCTCCAGCCTACATATCTCCATGGGTCTATTGCTGCCTCTGGCACCTTATGTTCGTTCTCCTGTGAGTCTAGATTATCGAATCGGACGCAAAACTGATTGTTAATTGTAACGTTCAGGGCCTCCTAATGACGATGGAAAACTTAAATTGCGTCCCGATTCAATACATCGTCCTCCAGCCTACTTATCTCCATGGGTCTATTGCTGCCTCTGGCACCTTATGTTCGTTCTCCTGTGAGTCTAGATTATCGAATCGGACGCAAAACTGATAGTTAATTGTAACGTTCAGGGCCTCCTAATGACGGTGGAACACTCAAATTGCGTCCCGATTCAATACATCGTCCTCCAGCCTACTTATCTCCATGGGTCTATTGCTGCCTCGGGCACCTTATGGTCGTTATCCTGTGAGTCTAGATTATCGAATCGAACACAAAACTGATAGTTAATTGTAACGTTCAGGGCCTCCTAATGACGATGGAACACTCAAATTGCGTCCCGATTCAATACACCGTCCTCCAGCCTACTTATATCCATGGGTCTATTGCTGCCCCTGGCACCTTATGGTCGTTCTCCTGTGAGTCTAGATTATCGAATCGGACGAAAAAGTGATTGTTAATTGTAACGTTCAGGGCCTCCTAATGACGATGGAACACTCAATTTGCGTCCCGATTCAATACATCGTCCTCCAGCCTACTTATCTCCATGGGTCTATTGCTGCCTCGGGCACCTTATGGTCGTTCTCCTGTGAGTCTAGATTATCGAATCGGACATAAAACTGATAGTTAATTGTAACGTTCAGGGCCTCCTAATGACGATGGAACACTCAAATTGCGTCCCGATTCAATACATCGTCCTCCAGCCTACTTATCTCCATGGGTCTATTGCTGCCTCGGGCACCTTATGGTCGTTCTCCTGTGAGTCTAGATTATCGAATCGGACACAAAACTGATTGTTAATTGTAACGTTCAGGGCCTCCTAATGACGATGGAACACTCAAATTGCGTCCCGATTCAATACATCGTCCTCCAGCCTACTTATCTCCATGGGTCCATTGCTGCCTCGGGCACCTTATGGTCGTTCTCCTGTGAGTCTAGATTATCGAATCGGACACAAAACTGATAGTTAATTGTAACGTTCAGGGCCTGCTAATGACGATGGAACACTCAAATTGCGTCCCGATTCAATACATCGTCCTCCAGCCTACTTATCTCCATGGGTCTATTGCTGCCTCGGGCACCTTATGGTCGTTCTCCTCTGAGTCTAGATTATCGAATCGGACACAAAACTGATAGTTAATTGTAACGTTCAGGGCCTCCTAATGACGATGGAACACTCAAATTGCGTCCCGATTCAATACACCGTCCTCCAGCCTACTTATATCCATGGGTCTATTGCTGCCCCTGGCACCTCATGGTCGTTCTCCTGTGAGTCTAGATTATCGAATCGGACGCAAAACTGATTGTTAATTGTAACGTTCAGGGCCTCCTAATGACGATGGAACACTCAAATTGCGTCCCGATTCAATACATCGTCCTCCAGCCTACTTATCTCCATGGGTCTATTGCTGCCTCGGGCACCTTATGGTCGTTCTCCTGTGAGTCTAGATTATCGAATCGGACATAAAACTGATAGTTAATTGTAACGTTCAGGGCCTCCTAATGACGATGGAACACTCAAATTGCGTCCCGATTCAATACATCGTCCTCCAGCCAACTTATCTCCATGGGTCTATTGCTGCCTCGGGCACCTTATGGTCGTTCTCCTGTGAGTCTAGATTATCGAATCGGACACAAAACTGATTGTTAATTGTAACGTTCAGGGCCTCCTAATGACAATGGAACACTCAAATTGCGTCCCGATTCAATACATCGTCCTCCAGCCTACTTATCTCCATGGGTCCATTGCTGCCTCGGGCACCTTATGGTCGTTCTCCTGTGAGTCTAGATTATCGAATCGGACACAAAACTGATAGTTAATTGTAACGTTCAGGGCCTGCTAATGACGATGGAACACTCAAATTGCGTCCCGATTCAATACATCGTCCTCCAGCCTACTTATCGCCATGGGTCTATTGCTGCCTCGGGCACCTTATGGTCGTTCTCCTGTGAGTCTAGATTATCGAATCGGACACAAAACTGATAGTTAATTGTAACGTTCAGGGCCTCCTAATGACGATGGAACACTCAAATTGCGTCCCGATTCAATACATCGTCCTCCAGCCTACTTATCTCCATGGGTCTATTGCTGCCTCTGGCACCTTATGTTCGTTCTCCTGTGAGTCTAGATTATCGAATCGGACGCAAAACTGATTGTTAATTGTAACGTTCAGGGCCTCCTAATGACGATGAAATACTCAAATTGCGTCCCGATTCAATACATCGTCCTCCAGCCGACTTATCTCCATGTGTCTATTGCTGCCTCTGGCACCTTATGTTCGTTCTCCTGTGAGTCTAGATTATCGAATCGGACGCAAAACTGATTGTTAATTGTAACGTTCAGGGCCTCCTGATGACGATGGAACACTCAAATTGCGTCCCGATTCAATACATCGTCCTCCAGCCTACTTATCTCCATGGGTCTATTGCTGCCTCGGGCACCTTATGGACGTTCTCCTTTGAGTCTAGATTATCGAATCGGACACAAAACTGATAGTTAATTGTAACGTTCAGGGCCTCCTAATGACGGTGGAACACTCAAATTGCGTCCCGATTCAATACATCGTCCTCCAGCCTACTTATCTCCATGGGTCTATTGCTGCCTCGGGCACCTTTTGGGCGTTATCCTGTGAGTCTAGATTATCGAATCGAACACAATACTGATAGTTAATTGTAACGTTCAGGGCCTCCTAATGACGATGGAACACTCAAATTGCGTCCCGATTCAATACACCGTCCTCCAGCCTACTTATATCCATGGGTCTATTGCTGCCCCTGGCACCTTATGGTCGTTCTCCTGTGAGTCTAGATTATCGAATCGGACGAAAAAGTGATTGTTAATTGTAACGTTCAGGGCCTCCTAATGACGATGGAACACTCAAATTGCGTCCCGATTCAATACATCGTCCTCCAGCCTACTTATCTCCATGGGTCTATTGCTGCCTCGGGCACCTTATGGTCGTTCTCCTGTGAGTCTAGATTATCGAATCGGACATAAAACTGATAGTTAATTGTAACGTTCAGGGCCTCCTAATGACGATGGAACACTCAAATTGCGTCCCGATTCAATACATCGTCCTCCAGCCTACTTATCTCCATGGGTCTATTGCTGCCTCGGGCACCTTATGGTCGTTCTCCTGTGAGTCTAGATTATCGAATCGGACACAAAACTGATTGTTAATTGTAACGTTCAGGGCCTCCTAATGACGATGGAACACTCAAATTGCGTCCCGATTCAATACATCGTCCTCCAGCCTACTTATCTCCATGGGTCCATTGCTGCCTCGGGCACCTTATGGTCGTTCTCCTGTGAGTCTAGATTATCGAATCGGACACAAAACTGATAGTTAATTGTAACGTTCAGGGCCTGCTAATGACGATGGAACACTCAAATTGCGTCCCGATTCAATACATCGTCCTCCAGCCTACTTATCTCCATGGGTCTATTGCTGCCTCGGGCACCTTATGGTCGTTCTCCTCTGAGTCTAGATTATCGAATCGGACACAAAACTGATAGTTAATTGTAACGTTCAGGGCCTCCTAATGACGATGGAACACTCAAATTGCGTCCCGATTCAATACACCGTCCTCCAGCCTACTTATATCCATGGGTCTATTGCTGCCCCTGGCACCTCATGGTCGTTCTCCTGTGAGTCTAGATTATCGAATCGGACGCAAAACTGATTGTTAATTGTAACGTTTAGGGCCTCCTAATGACGATGGAACACTCAAATTGCGTCCCGATTCAATACATCGTCCTCCAGCCTACTTATCTCCATGGGTCTATTGCTGCCTCGGGCACCTTATGGTCGTTCTCCTGTGAGTCTAGATTATCGAATCGGACATAAAACTGATAGTTAATTGTAACGTTCAGGGCCTCCTAATGACGATGGAACACTCAAATTGCGTCCCGATTCAATACATCGTCCTCCAGCCTACTTATCTCCATGGGTCTATTGCTGCCTCGGGCACCTTATGGTCGTTCTCCTGTGAGTCTAGATTATCGAATCGGACACAAAACTGATTGTTAATTGTAACGTTCAGGGCCTCCTAATGACAATGGAACACTCAAATTGCGTCCCGATTCAATACATCGTCCTCCAGCCTACTTATCTCCATGGGTCCATTGCTGCCTCGGGCACCTTATGGTCGTTCTCCTGTGAGTCTAGATTATCGAATCGGACACAAAACTGATAGTTAATTGTAACGTTCAGGGCCTGCTAATGACGATGGAACACTCAAATTGCGTCCCGATTCAATACATCGTCCTCCAGCCTACTTATCTCCATGGGTCTATTGCTGCCTCGGGCACCTTATGGTCGTTCTCCTGTGAGTCTAGATTATCGAATCGGACACAAAACTGATAGTTAATTGTAACGTTCAGGGCCTCCTAATGACGATGGAATACTCAAATTGGGTCCCGATTCAATACATCGTCCTCCAGCCTACTTATCTCCATGGGTCTATTGCTGCCTCTGGCACCTTATGGTCGTTCTCCTGTGAGTCTAGATTATCGAATCGGACGCAAAACTGATTTTTAATTGTAACGTTCAGGGCCTCCTAATGACGATGGAACACTCAAATTGCGTCCCGATTCAATACATCGTCCTCCAGCCTACTTATCTCCATGGGTCTATTGCTGCCTCGGGCACCTTATGGTCGTTCTCCTGTGAGTCTAGATTATCGAATCGGACACAAAACTGATAGTTAATTGTAACGTTCAGGGCCTCCTAATGACGATGGAACACTCAAATTGCGTCCCGATTCAATACATCGTCCTCCAGCCTACTTATCTCCATGGGTCTATTGCTGCCTCGGGCACCTTATGGTCGTTCTCCTGTGAGTCTAGATTATCGAATCGGACACAAAACTGATAGTTAATTGTAACGTTCAGGGCCTCCTAATGACGATGGAACACTCAAATTGCGTCCCGATTCAATACATCGTCCTCCAGCCTACTTATCTCCATGGGTCTATTGCTGCCTCTGGCACCTTATGTTCGTTCTCCTGTGAGTCTAGATTATCGAATCGGACGCAAAACTGATTGTTAATTGTAACGTTCAGGGCCTCCTAATGACGATGAAATACTCAAATTGCGTCCCGATTCAATACATCGTCCTCCAGCCGACTTATCTCCATGGGTCTATTGCTGCCTCTGGCACCTTATGTTCGTTCTCCTGTGAGTCTAGATTATCGAATCGGACACAAAACTGATAGTTAATTGTAACTTTCAGGGCCTCCTAATGACGATAAATTACTCAAATTGCGTCCCAATTCAATACATCGTCCTCCAGCCTACTTATCTCCATGGGTCTATTGCTGCCTCGGGTACCTTATGGTCGTCCTCCTGTGAGTCTAGATTATCGAATCGGACACAAAACTGATAGTTAATTGTAACGTTCAGGGCCTCCTAATGACGATGGAACACTCAAATTGCGTCCCGATTCAATACATCGTCCTCCAGCCTACTTATCTCCATGGGTATATTGCTGCCTCGGGCACCTTATGGTCGTTCTCCTGTGAGTCTAGATTATCGAATCGGACACAAAACTGATAGTTAATTGTAACGTTCAGGGCCTCCTAATGACGATGGAACACTCAAATTGCGTCCCGATTCAATACATCGTCCTCCAGCCTACTTATCTCCATGGGTCTATTGCTGCCTCGGGCACCTTATGGTCGTACTCCTGTGAGCCTAGATTATCGAATCGGACACAAAACTGATAGTTAATTGTAACGTTCAGGGCCTCCTAATGACGATGGAACACTCAAATTGCGTCCCGATTCAATACATCGTCCTCCAGCCTACTTATCTCCATGGGTCTATTGCTGCCTCTGGCACCTTATGGTCGTTCTCCTGTGAGTCTAGATTATCGAATCGGACGCAAAACTGATTTTTAATTGTAACGTTCAGGGCCTCCTAATGACGATGGAACACTCAAATTCCGTCCCGATTCAATACATCGTCCTCCAGCCTACTTATCTCCATGGGTCTATTGCTGCCTCGGGCACCTTATGGTCGTTCTCCTGTGAGTCTAGATTATCGAATCGGACACAAAACTGATAGTTAATTGTAACGTTCAGGGCCTCCTTATGACGATGGAACACTCAAATTGCGTCCCGATTCAATACATCGTCCTCCAGCCTAGTTATCTCCATGGGTCTATTGCTGCCTCGGGCACCTTATGGTCGTTCTCCTGTGAGTCTAGATTATCGAATCGGACACAAAACTGATAGTTAATTGTAACGTTCAGGGCCTCCTAATGACGATGGAACACTCAAATTGCGTCCCGATTCAATACATCGTCCTCCAGCCTACTTATCTCCATGGGTCTATTGCTGCCCCTGGCACCTTATGGTCGTTCTCCTGTGAGTCTAGATTATCGAATCGGACGCAAAACTGATTGTTAATTGTAACGTTCAGGGCCTCCTAATGACGATGGAACACTCAAATTGCGTCCCGATTCAATACATCGTCCTCCAGCCTACTTATATCCATGGGTCTATTTCTGCCTCGGGCACCTTATGGTCGTTCTCCTGTGAGTCTAGATTATCGAATCGGACACAAAACTGATAGTTAATTGTAACGATCAGGGCCTCCTAATGACGATGGAACACTCAAATTGCGTCCCGGTTCAATACATCGTCCTCCAGCCTACTTATCTCCATGGGTCTATTGCTGCCTCGGGCACCTTATGGTCGTTCTCCTGTGAGTCTAGATTATCGAATCGGACACAAAACTGATTGTTAATTGTAACGTTCAGGGCCTCCTAATGACGATGGAACACTCAGATTGCGTCCCGATTCAATACATCGTCCTCCAGCCTACTTATCTCCATGGGTCTATTGCTGCCTCTGGCACTTTATGGTCGTTCTCCTGTGAGTCTAGATTATCGAATCGGACGCAAAACTGATTTTTAATTGTAACGTTCAGGGCCTCCTAATGACGATGCAACACTCAAATTGCGTCCCGATTCAATACATCGTCCTCCAGCCTACTTATCTCCATGGGTCTATTGCTGCCTCGGGCACCTTATGGTCGTTCTCCTGTGAGTCTAGATTATCGAATCGGACACAAAACTGATAGTTAATTGTAACGTTCAGGCCCTCCTAATGACGATGGAACACTCAAATTGCGACCCGATTCAATACATCGTCCTCCAGCCTACTTATCTCCATGGGTCTATTGCTGCCTCTGGCACTTTATGGTCGTTCTCCTGTGAGTCTAGATTATCGAATCGGACGCAAAACTGATTTTTAATTGTAACGTTCAGGGCCTCCTAATGACGATGCAACACTCAAATTGCGTCCCGATTCAATACATCGTCCTCCAGCCTACTTATCTCCATGGGTCTATTGCTGCCTCGGGCACCTTATGGTCGTTCTCCTGTGAGTCTAGATTATCGAATCGGACACAAAACTGATAGTTAATTGTAACGTTCAGGGCCTCCTAATGACGATGGAACACTCAAATTGCGTCCCGATTCAATACATCGTCCTCCAGCCTACTTATCTCCATGGGTATATTGCTGCCTCGGGCACCTTATGGTCGTTCTCCTGTGAGTCTAGATTATCGAATCGGACACAAAACTGATAGTTAATTGTAACGTTCAGGGCCTCCTAATGACGATGGAACACTCAAATTGCGTCCCGATTCAATACATCGTCCTCCAGCCTACTTATCTCCATGGGTCTATTGCTGCCTCTGGCACCTTATGTTCGTTCTCCTGTGAGTCTAGATTATCGAATCGGACGCAAAACTGATTGTTAATTGTAACGTTCAGGGCCTCCTAATGACGATGAAATACTCAAATTGCGTCCCGATTCAATACATCGTCCTCCAGCCGACTTATCTCCATGGGTCTATTGCTGCCTCTGGCACCTTATGTTCGTTCTCCTGTGAGTCTAGATTATCGAATCGGACACAAAACTGATAGTTAATTGTAACGTTCAGGGCCTCCTAATGACGATGAATTACTCAAATTGCGTCCCAATTCAATACATCGTCCTCCAGCCTACTTATCTCCATGGGTCTATTGCTGCCTCGGGTACCTTGTGGTCGTCCTCCTGTGAGTCTAGATTATCGAATCGGACACAAAACTGATAGTTAATTGTAACGTTGAGGGCCTCCTAATGACGATGGAACACTCAAATTGCGTCCCGATTCAATACATCGTCCTCCAGCCTACTTATCTCCATGGGTCTATTGCTGCCTCTGGCACCTTATGGTCGTTCTCCTGTGAGTCTAGATTATCGAATCGGACGCAAAACTGATTTTTAATTGTAACGTTCAGGGCCTCCTAATGACGATGGAACACTCAAATTGCGTCCCGATTCAATACATCGTCCTCCAGCCTACATATCTCCATGGGTCTATTGCTGCCTCGGGCACCTTATGGTCGTTCTCCTGTGAGTCTAGATTATCGAATCGGACACAAAACTGATAGTTAATTGTAACGTTCAGGGCCTCCTAATGACGATGGAACACTCAAATTGCGTCCCGATTCAATACATCGTCCTCCAGCCTACTTATCTCCATGGGTCTATTGCTGCCTCGGGCACCTTATGGTCGTTCTCCTGTGAGTCTAGATTATCGAATCGGACACAAAACTGATAGTTAATTGTAACGTTCAGGGCCTCCTAATGACGATGGAACACTCAAATTGCGTCCCGATTCAATACATCGTCCTCCAGCCTACTTATCTCCATGGGTCTATTGCTGCCCCTGGCACCTTATGGTCGTTCTCCTGTGAGTCTAGATTATCGAATCGGACGCAAAACTGATTGTTAATTGTAACGTTCAGGGCCTCCTAATGACAATGGAACACTCAAATTGCGTCCCGATTCAATACATCGTCCTCCAGCCTACTTATCTCCATGGGTCTATTGCTGCCTCGGGCACCTTATGGTCGTTCTCCTGTGAGTCTAGATTATCGAATCGGACACAAAACTGATAGTTAATTGTAACGTTCAGGGCCTCCTAATGACGATGGAACACTCAAATTGCGTCCCGATTCAATACATCGTCCTCCAGCCTACTTATCTCCATGGGTCTATTGCTGCCTCGGGCACCTTATGGTCGTTCTCCTGTGAGTCTAGATTATCGAATCGGACACAAAACTGATAGTTAATTGTAACGTTGAGGGCCTCCTAATGACGATGGAACACTCAAATTGCGTCCCGATTCAATACATCGTCCTCCAGCCTACTTATCTCCATGGGTCTATTGCTGCCTCTGGCACCTTATGTTCGTTCTCCTGTGAGTCTAGATTATCGAATCGGACGCAAAACTGATTGTTAATTGTAACGTTCAGGGCCTCCTAATGACGATGAAATACTCAAATTGCGTCCCGATTCAATACATCGTCCTCCAGCCGACTTATCTCCATGGGTCTATTGCTGCCTCTGGCACCTTATGTTCGTTCTCCTGTGAGTCTAGATTATCGAATCGGACACAAAACTGATAGTTAATTGTAACGTTTAGGGCCTCCTAATGACGATGAATTACTCAAATTGCGTCCCAATTCAATACATCGTCCTCCAGCCTACTTATCTCCATGGGTCTATTGCTGCCTCGGGTACCTTATGGTCGTCCTCCTGTGAGTCTAGATTATCGAATCGGACACAAAACTGATAGTTAATTGTAACGTTCAGGGCCTCCTAATGACGATGGAACACTCAAATTGCGTCCCGATTCAATACATCGTCCTCCAGCCTACTTATCTCCATGGGTCTATTGCTGCCTCGGGCACCTTATGGTCGTTCTCCTGTGAGTCTAGATTATCGAATCGGACACAAAACTGATAGTTAATTGTAACGTTCAGGGCCTCCTAATGACGATGGAACACTCAAATTGCGTCCCGATTCAATACATCGTCCTCCAGCCTACTTATCTCCATGGGTCTATTGCTGCCTCGGGCACCTTATGGTCGTACTCCTGTGAGCCTAGATTATCGAATCGGACACAAAACTGATAGTTAATTGTAACGTTCAGGGCCTCCTAATGACGATGGAACACTCAAATTGCGTCCCGATTCAATACATCGTCCTCCAGCCTACTTATCTCCATGGGTCTATTGCTGCCTCTGGCACCTTATGGTCGTTCTCCTGTGAGTCTAGATTATCGAATCGGACGCAAAACTGATTTTTAATTGTAACGTTCAGGGCCTCCTAATGACGATGGAACACTCAAATTGCGTCCCGATTCAATACATCGTCCTCCAGCCTACTTATCTCCATGGGTCTATTGCTGCCTCGGGCACCTTATGGTCGTTCTCCTGTGAGTCTAGATTATCGAATCGGACACAAAACTGATAGTTAATTGTAACGTTCAGGGCCTCCTAATGACGATGGAACACTCAAATTGCGTCCCGATTCAATACATCGTCCTCCAGCCTACTTATCTCCATGGGTCTATTGCTGCCTCGGGCACCTTATGGTCGTTCTCCTGTGAGTCTAGATTATCGAATCGGACACAAAACTGATAGTTAATTGTATTGTTCAGGGCCTCCTAATGACGATGGAACACTCAAATTGCGTCCCGATTCAATACATCGTCCTCCAGCCTACTTATCTCCATGGGTCTATTGCTGCCCCGGCACCTTATGGTCGTTCTCCTGTGAGTCTAGATTATCGAATCGGACACAAAACTGATAGTTAATTGTAACGTTGAGGGCCTCCTAATGACGATGGAACACTCAAATTGCGTCCCGATTCAATACATCGTCCTCCAGCCTACTTATCTCCATGGGTCTATTTCTGCCTCTGGCACCTTACGTTCGTTCTCCTGTGAGTCTAGATTATCGAATCGGACGCAAAACTGATTGTTAATTGTAACGTTCAGGGCCTCCTAATGACGATGAAATACTCAAATTGCGTCCCGATTCAATACATCGTCCTCCAGCCGACTTATCTCCATGGGTCTATTGCTGCCTCTGGCACCTTATGTTCGTTCTCCTGTGAGTCTAGATTATCGAATCGGACACAAAACTGATAGTTAATTGTAACGTTCAGGGCCTCCTAATGACGATGAATTACTCAAATTGCGTCCCAATTCAATACATCGTCCTCCAGCCTACTTATCTCCATGGGTCTATTGCTGCCTCGGGTACCTTATGGTCGTCCTCCTGTGAGTCTAGATTATCGAATCGGACACAAAACTGATAGTTAATTGTAACGTTCAGGGCCTCCTAATGACGATGGAACACTCAAATTGCGTCCCGATTCAATACATCGTCCTCCAGCCTACTTATCTCCATGGGTCTATTGCTGCCTCGGGCACCTTATGGTCGTTCTCCTGTGAGTCTAGATTATCGAATCGGACACAAAACTGATAGTTAATTGTAACGTTCAGGGCCTCCTAATGACGATGGAACACTCAAATTGCGTCCCGATACAATACATCGTCCTCCAGCCTACTTATCTCCATGGGTCTATTGCTGCCTCGGGCACCTTATGGTCGTACTCCTGTGAGCCTAGATTATCGAATCGGACACAAAACTGATAGTTAATTGTAACGTTCAGGGCCTCCTAATGACGATGGAACACTCAAATTGCGTCCCGATTCAATACATCGTCCTCCAGCCTACTTATCTCCATGGGTCTATTGCTGCCTCTGGCACCTTATGGTCGTTCTCCTGTGAGTCTAGATTATCGAATCGGACGCAAAACTGATTTTTAATTGTAACGTTCAGGGCCTCCTAATGACGATGGAACACTCAAATTGCGTCCCGATTCAATACATCGTCCTCCAGCCTACTTATCTCCATGGGTCTATTGCTGCCTCGGGCACCTTATGGTCGTTCTCCTGTGAGTCTAGATTATCGAATCGGACACAAAACTGATAGTTAATTGTAACGTTCAGGGCCTCCTAATGACGATGGAACACTCAAATTGCGTCCCGATTCAATACATCGTCCTCCAGCCTACTTATCTCCATGGGTCTATTGCTGCCTCGGGCACCTTATGGTCGTTCTCCTGTGAGTCTAGATTATCGAATCGGACACAAAACTGATAGTTAATTGTAACGTTCAGGGCCTCCTAATGACGATGGAACACTCAAATTGCGTCCCGATTCAATACATCGTCCTCCAGCCTACTTATCTCCATGGGTCTATTGCTGCCCCTGGCACCTTATGGTCGTTCTCCTGTGAGACTAGATTATCGAATCGGACGCAAAACTGATTGTTAATTGTAACGTTCAGGGCCTCCTAATGACGATGGAACACTCAAATTGCGTCCCGATTCAATACATCGTCCTCCAGCCTACTTATCTCCATGGGTCTATTTCTGCCTCGGGCACCTTATGGTCGTTCTCCTGTGAGTCTAGATTATCGAATCGGACACAAAACTGATAGTTAATTGTAACGTTCAGGGCCTCCTAATGACGATGGAACACTCAAATTGCGTCCCGATTCAATACATCGTCCTCCAGCCTACTTATCTCCATGGGTCTATTGCTGCCTCGGGCACCTTATGGTCGTTCTCCTGTGAGTCTAGATTATCGAATCGGACACAAAACTGATTGTTAATTGTAACGTTCAGGGCCTCCTAATGACGATGGAACACTCAAATTGCGTCCCGATTCAATACATCGTCCTCCAGCCTACTTATCTCCATGGGTCTATTGCTGCCTCAGGCACCTTATGGTCGTTCTCCTGTGAGTCTAGATTATCGAATCGGACACAAAACTGATAGTTAATTGTAACGTTCAGGCCCTCCTAATGACGATGGAACACTCAAATTGCGACCCGATTCAATACATCGTCCTCCAGCCTACTTATCTCCATGGGTCTATTGCTGCCTCGGGCACCTTATGGTCGTTCTCCTGTGAGTCTAGATTATCGAATCGGACACAAAACTGATAATTAATTGTAACGTTCAGGGCCTCCTAATGACGATGGAACACTCAAATTGCGTCCCGATTCAATACATCGTCCTCCAGCCTACTTATCTCCATGGGTCTATTGCTGCCTCTGGCACCTTATGGTCGTTCTCCTGTGAGTCTAGATTATCGAATCGGACGCAAAACTGATTTTTAATTGTAACGTTCAGGGCCTCCTAATGACGATGCAACACTCAAATTGCGTCCCGATTCAATACATCGTCCTCCAGCCTACTTATCTCCATGGGTCTATTGCTGCCTCGGGCACCTTATGGTCGTTCTCCTGTGAGTCTAGATTATCGAATCGGACACAAAACTGATAGTTATTTGTAACGTTCAGGGCCTCCTAATGACGATGGAACACTCAAATTGTGTCCCGATTCAATACATCGTCCTCCAGCCTACTTATCTCCATGGGTCTATTGCTGCCTCGGGCACCTTATGGTCGTTCTCCTGTGAGTCTAGATTATCGAATCGGACACAAAACTGATAGTTAATTGTAACGTTCAGGGCCTCCTAATGACGATGGAACACTCAAATTGCGTCCCGATTCAATACATCGTCCTCCAGCCTACTTGTCTCCATGGGTCTATTGCTGCCTCTGGCACCTTATGTTCGTTCTCCTGTGAGTCTAGATTATCGAATCGGACGCAAAACTGATTGTTAATTGTAACGTTCAGGGCCTCCTAATGACGATGAAATACTCAAATTGCGTCCCGATTCAATACATCGTCCTCCAGCCGACTTATCTCCATGGGTCTATTGCTGCCTCTGGCACCTTATGTTCGTTCTCCTGTGAGTCTAGATTATCGAATCGGACACAAAACTGATAGTTAATTGTAACGTTCAGGGCCTCCTAATGACGATGAATTACTCAAATTGCGTCCCAATTCAATACATCGTCCTCCAGCCTACTTATCTCCATGGGTCTATTGCTGCCTCGGGTACCTTATGGGCGTCCTCCTGTGAGTCTAGATTATCGAATCGGACATAAAACTGATAGTTAATTGTAACGTTCAGGGCCTCCTAATGACGATGGAACACTCAAATTGCGTCCCGATTCAATACATCGTCCTCCAGCCTACTTATCTCCATGGGTCTATTGCTGCCTCTGGCACCTTATGGTCGTTCTCCTGTGAGTCTAGATTATCGAATCGGACGCAAAACTGATTTTTAATTGTAACGTTCAGGGCCTCCTAATGACGATGGAACACTCAAATTGCGTCCCGATTCAATACATCGTCCTCCAGCCTACTTATCTCCATGGGTCTATTGCTGCCTCGGGCACCTTATGGTCGTTCTCCTGTGAGTCTAGATTATCGAATCGGACACAAAACTGATAGTTAATTGTAACGTTCAGGGCCTCCTAATGACGATGGAACACTCAAATTGCGTCCCGATTCAATACATCGTCCTCCAGCCTACTTATCTCCATGGGTCTATTGCTGCCTCGGGCACCTTATGGTCGTTCTCCTGTGAGTCTAGATTATCGAATCGGACACAAAACTGATAGTTAATTGTAACGATCAGGGCCTCCTAATGACGATGGAACACTCAAATTGCGTCCCGATTCAATACATCGTCCTCCAGCCTACTTATCTCCATGGGTCTATTGCTGCCCCTGGCACCTTATGGTCGTTCTCCTGTGAGTCTAGATTATCGAATCGGACGCAAAACTGATTGTTAATTGTAACGTTCAGGGCCACCTAATGACGATGGAACACTCAAATTGCGTCCCGATTCAATACATCGTCCTCCAGCCTACTTATCTCCATGGGTCTATTGCTGCCTCGGGCACCTTACGGTCGTTCTCCTGTGAGTCTAGATTATCGAATCGGACACAAAACTGATTGTTAATTGTAACGTTCAGGGCCTCCTAATGACGATGGAACACTCAAATTGCGTCCCGATTCAATACATCGTCCTCCAGCCTACTTATCTCCATGGGTCTATTGCTGCCTCGGGCACCTTATGGTCGTTCTCCTGTGAGTCTAGATTATCGAATCGGACACAAAACTGATAGTTAATTGTAACGTTCAGGCCCTCCTAATGACGATGGAACACTCAAATTGCGTCCCGATTCAATACATCGTCCTCCAGCCTACTTATCTCCATGGGTCTATTGCTGCCTCGGGCACCTTATGGTCGTTCTCCTGTGAGTCTAGATTATCGAATCGGACGCAAAACTGATTTTTAATTGTAACGTTCAGGGCCTCCTAATGACGATGGAACACTCAAATTGCGTCCCGATTCAATACATCGTCCTCCAGCCTACTTATCTCCATGGGTCTATTGCTGCCTCGGGCACCTTATGGTCGTTCTCCTGTGAGTCTAGATTATCGAATCGGACACAAAACTGATAGTTAATTGTAACGTTCAGGGCCTCCTAATGACGATGGAACACTCAAATTGCGTCCCGATTCAATACATCGTCCTCCAGCCTACTTATCTCCATGGGTCTATTGCTGCCTCGGGCACCTTATGGTCGTTCTCCTGTGAGTCTAGATTATCGAATCGGACACAAAACTGATAGTTAATTGTAACGATCAGGGCCTCCTAATGACGATGGAACACTCAAATTGCGTCCCGATTCAATACATCGTCCTCCAGCCTACTTATCTCCATGGGTCTATTGCTGCCCCTGGCACCTTATGGTCGTTCTCCTGTGAGTCTAGATTATCGAATCGGACGCAAAACTGATTGTTAATTGTAACGTTCAGGGCCTCCTAATGACGATGGAACACTCAAATTGCGTCCCGATTCAATACATCGTCCTCCAGCCTACTTATCTCCATGGGTCTATTGCTGCCTCGGGCACCTTGTGGTCGTTCTCCTGTGAGTCTAGATTATCGAATCGGACACAAAACTGATAGTTAATTGTAACGTTCAGGGCCTCCTAATGACGATGGAACACTCAAATTGCGTCCCGATTCAATACATCGTCCTCCAGCCTACTTATCTCCATGGGTCTATTGCTGCCTCGGGCACCTTACGGTCGTTCTCCTGTGAGTCTAGATTATCGAATCGGACACAAAACTGATTGTTAATTGTAACGTTCAGGGCCTCCTAATGACGATGGAACACTCAAATTGCGTCCCGATTCAATACATCGTCCTCCAGCCTACTTATCTCCATGGGTCTATTGCTGCCTCGGGCACCTTATGGTCGTTCTCCTGTGAGTCTAGATTATCGAATCGGACACCAAACTGATAGTTAATTGTAACGTTCAGGCCCTCCTAATGACGATGGAACACTCAAATTGCGTCCCGATTCAATACATCGTCCTCCAGCCTACTTATCTCCATGGGTCTATTGCTGCCTCGGGCACCTTATGGTCGTTCTCCTGTGAGTCTAGATTATCGAATCGGACACAAAACTGATAGTTAATTGTAACGTTCAGGGCCTCCTAATGACGATGGAACACTCAAATTGCGTCCCGATTCAATACATCGTCCTCCAGCCTACTTATCTCCATGGGTCTATTGCTGCCTCTGGCACCTTATGGTCGTTCTCCTGTGAGTCTAGATTATCGAATCGGACGCCAAACTGATTGTTAATTGTAACGTTCAGGGCCTCCTAATGACGATGCAACACTCAAATTGCGTCCCGATTCAATACATCGTCCTCCAGCCTACTTATCTCCATGGGTCTATTGCTGCCTCGGGCACCTTATGGTCGTTATCCTGTGAGTCTAGATTATCGAATCGGACACAAAACTGATAGTTAATTGTAACGTTCAGGGCCTCCTAATGACGATGGAACACTCAAATTTCGTCCCGATTTAATACATCTTCCTCCAGCCTACTTATCTCCATGGGTCTATTGCTGCCTCGGGCACCTTATGGTCGTTCTCCTGTGAGTCTAGATTATCGAATCGGACACAAAACTGATAGTTAATTGTAACGTTCAGGGCCTCCTAATGACGATGGAACACTCAAATAGCGTCCCGATTCAATACATCGTCCTCCAGCCTACTTATCTCCATGAGACTATTGCTGCCTCTGGCACCTTATGGTCGTTCTCCTGTGAGTCTAGATTATCGAATTGGACGCCAAACTGATCGTTAATTGTAACGTTCAGGGGCTCCTAATGACGATGAAATACTCAAATTGCGTCCCGATTCAATACATCGTCCTCCAGCCGACTTATCTCCATTGGTCTATTGCTGCCTCTGGCACCTTATGTTCGTTCTCCTGTGAGTCTAGATTATAGAATCGGACGCCAAACTGATTGTTAAATGTAACGTTCAGGGCCTCCTAATGACGATGAAATTCTCAAATTGCGTCCCGATTCAATACATCGTCCTCCAGCCGACTTAACTCCATTGGTCTATTGCTGCCTCTGGCACCTTACGTTCGTTCTCCTGTGAGTCTAGATTATCGAATCGGACGCCAAACTGATTGTTAATTGTAACGTTCAGGGCCACCTAATGACGATGAAATACTCAAATTGCGTCCCGATTCAATACATCGTCCTCCAGCCGACTTACCTCCATGGGTCTATTGCTGCCTCTGGCACCTAATGTTCGTTTTCCTGTGAGTTTAGATTATCGAATCGGACGCCAAACTGATTGTTAGTTGAAACGTTCAGGGCCTCCTAATGACGATGAAATACTCAAATTGCGTCCCGATTCAATATATCGTCATCCAGCCTACTTATCTCCATGGGTCTATTGCTGCCTCTGGCACCTTATGTTCGTTCTCCTGTGAGTCTAGATAATCGAATCGGACGCCAAACTGATTGTTAATTGTAACGTTCAGGGCCTCCTAATGACGATGAAATACTCAAATTGCGTCCCGATTCAATACAACGTCCTCCAGCCGACTTATCTCCATGGGTCTATTGCTGCTTCTGGCACCTTATGTTCGTTCTCCTGTGAGTCTAGATTATCGAATCGGACGCCAAACTGATTGTTAATTGTAACGTTCAGGGCCTCCTAATGACGATGAAATACTCAAATTGCGTCCCGATTCAATACATCGTCCTCCAGCCTACTTATCTCCATGGGTCTATTGCTGCCTCTGGCACCTTATGTTCGTTCTCCTGTGAGTCTAGATTATCGAATCGGACGCCAAACTGATTGTTAGTTGTAACGTTCAGGGCCTCCTAATGACGATGAAATACTCAAATTGCGTCCCGATTCAATACATCGTCCTCCAGCCTACTTATCTCCATTGGTCTATTGCTGCCTCTGGCACCTTATGTTCGTTTTCCTGTGAGTCTAGATTATCGAATCGGACGCCAAACTGATTGTTAATTGTAACGTTCAGTGCCTCCTAATGACGATGAAATACTCAAATTGCGTCCCGATTCAATACATCGTCCTCCAGCCTACTTATCTCCATTGGTCTATTGCTGCCTCTGGCACCTTATGTTCGTTCTCCTGTGAGTCTAGATTATCGAATCGGACGCCAAACTGATTGTTAATTGTAACGTTCAGGGCCTCCTAATGAAGATGAAATACTCAAATTGCGTCCCGATTCAATACATCGTCCTCCAGCCTACTTATCTCCATTGGTCTATTGCTGCCTCTGGCACCTTATGTTCGTTCTCCTGTGAGTCTAGATTATCGAATCGGACGCCAAACTGATTGTTAATTTTAACGTTCAGGGCCTCCTAATGACGATGAAATACTCAAATTGCGTCCCGATTCAATACATCGTCCTCCAGCCTACTTATCTCCATGGGTCTATTGCTGCCTCTGGCACCTTATGTTCGTTCTCCTGAGAGTCTAGATTATCGAATCGGACGCCAAACTGATTGTTAGTTGTAACGTTCAGGGCCTCCTAATGTCGATGAAATACTCAAATTGCGTCCCGATTCAATACATCGTCCTCCAGCCTACTTATCTCCATTGGTCTATTGCTGCCTCTGGCACCTTATGTTCGTTCTCCTGTGAGTCTAGATTATCGAATCGGACGCCAAACTGATTGTTAATTGTAACGTTCAGGGCCTCCTAATGACGATGAATTACTCAAATTGCGTCCCGATTCAATACATCGTCCTCCAGCCTACTTATCTCCATGGGTCTATTGCTGCCTCTGGCACCTTATGTTCGTTCTCCTGTGAGTCTAGATTATCGAATCGGACGCCAAACTGATTGTTAATTGTAACGTTCAGGGCCTCCTAATGACGATGAAATACTCAAATTGCGTCCCGATTCAATACATCGTCCTCCAGCCTACTTATCTCCATGGGTCTATTGCTGCCTCTGGCACCTTATGTTCGTTCTCCTGTGAGTCTAGATTATCGAATCGGACGCCAAACTGATTGTTAATTGTAACGTTCAGGGCCTCCTAATGACGATGAAATACTCAAATTGCTTCCCGATTCAATACATCGTCCTCCAGCCGACTTATCTCCATGGGTCTATTGCTGCCTCTGGCACCTTATGTTCGTTCTCCTGTGAGTCTAGATTATCGAATCGGACGCCAAACTGATTGTTAATTGTAACGTTCAGGGCCTCCTAATGACGATGAAATACTCAAATTGCGTCCCGATTCAATACATCGTCCTCCAGCCTACTTATCTCCATGGGTCTATTGCTGCCTCTGGCACCTTATGTTCGTTCTCCTGTGAGTCTAGATTATCGAATCGGACGCCAAACTGATTGTTAGTTGTAACGTTCAGGGCCTCCTAATGACGATGAAATACTCAAATTGCGTCCCGATTCAATACATCGTCCTCCAGCCTACTTATCTCCATTGGTCTATTGCTGCCTCTGGCACCTTATGTTCGTTCTCCTGTGAGTCTAGATTATCGAATCGGACGCCAAACTGATTGTTAATTGTAACGTTCAGGGCCTCTTAATGACGATGAAATACTCAAATTGCGTCCCGATTCAATACATCGTCCTCCAGCCGACTTATCTCCATTGGTCTATTGCTGCCTCTGGCACCTTATGTTCGTTCTCCTGTGAGTCTAGATTATCGAATTGGACGCCAAACTGATTGTTAATTGTAACGTTCAGGGCCTCCTAATGACGATGAAATACTCAAATTGCGTCCCGATTCAATACATCGTCCTCCAGCCTACTTATCTCCATTGGTCTATTGCTGCCTCTGGCACCTTATGTTCGTTCTCCTGTGAGTCTAGATTATCGAATCGGACGCCAAACTGATTGTTAGTTGTAACGTTCAGGGCCTCCTAATGACGATGAAATACTCTAATTGCGTCCCGATTCAATACATCGTCCTCCAGCCTACTTATCTCCATGGGTCTATTGCTGCCTCTGGCACCTTATGTTCGTTCTCCTGTGAGTCTAGATTATCGAATCGGACGCCAAAATGATTGTTAATTGTAACGTTCAGGGCCTCCTAATGACGATGAAATACTCAAATTGCGTCCCGATCCAATACATCGTCCTCCAGCCGACTTATCTCCATTGGTCTATTGCTCCCTCTTGCACCTTATGTTCGTTCTCCTGTGAGTCTAGATTATCGAATCGGACGCCAAACTGATTGTTAATTGTAACGTTCAGGGCCTCCTAATGACGATGAAATACTCAAATTGCGTCCCGATTCAATACATCGTCCTCCAGCCTACTTATCTCCATGGGTCTATTGCTGCCTCTGGCACCTTATGTTCGTTCTCCTGTGAGTCTAGATTATCGAATCGGACGCCAAACTGATTGTTAATTGTAACGTTCAGGGCCTCCTAATGACGATGAAATACTCAAATTGCGTCCCGATTCAATACATCGTCCTCCAGCCGACTTTTCTCCATTGGTCTATTGCTGCCTCTGGCACCTTATGTTCGTTCTCCTGTGAGTCTAGATTATCGAATCGGACGCCAAACTGATTGTTAATTGTAACGTTCAGGGCCTACCAATGACGATGAAATACTCAAATTGCGTCCCGATTCAATACATCGTCCTCCAGCCTACTTATCTCCATGGGTCTATTGCTGCCTCTGGCACCTTATGTTCGTTCTCCTGTGAGTCTAGATTATCGAATCGGACGCCAAACTGATTGTTAATTGTAACGTTCAGGGCCTCCTAATGACGATGAAATACTCAAATTTCGTCCCGATTCAATACATTGTCCTCCAGCCTACTTATCTCCATGGGTCTATTGCTGCCTCTGGCACCTTATGTTCGTTCTCCTGTGAGTCTAGATTATCGAATCGGACGCCAAATTGATTGTTAGTTGTAACGTTCAGGGCCTCCTAATGACGATGAAATACTCAAATTGCGTCCCGATTCAATACATCGTCCTCCAGCCTACTTCTCTCCATTGGTCTATTGCTGCCTCTGGCACCTTATGTTCGTTCTCCTGTGAGTCTAGATTATCGAATCGGACGCCAAACTGATTGTTTATTGTAACGTTCAGTGCCTCTTAATGACGATGAAATACTCAAATTGCGTCCCGATTCAATACACCGTCCTCCAGCCGACTTATCTCCATTGGTCTATTGCTGCCTCTGGCACCTTATGTTCGTTCTCCTGTGAGTCTAGATTATCGAATCGGACGCCAAACAGATTGTTAATTGTAACGTTCAGGGCCTCCTAATGACGATGAAATACTCAAATTGCGTCCCGATTCAATACATCGTCCTCCAGCCTACTTATCTCCATTGGTCTATTGCTGCCTCTGGCACCTTATGTTCGTTCTCCTGTGAGTCTAGATTATCGATAGGACGCCAAACTGATTGTTAGTTGTAACGTTCAGGGCCTCCTAATGACGATGAAATACTCTAATTGCGTCCCGATTCAATACATCGTCCTCCAGCCTACTTATCTCCATGGGTCTATTGCTGCCTCTGGCACCTTATGTTCGTTCTCCTGTGAGTCTAGATTATCGAATCGGACGCCAAACTGATTGTTAATTGTAACGTTCAGGGCCTCCTAATTACGATGAAATACTCAAATTGCGTCCCGATTCAATACATCGTCCTCCAGCCTACTTATCTCAATGGGTCTATTGCTGCCTCTGGCACCTTATGTTCGTTCTCCTGTGAGTCTAGATTATCGAATCGGACGCCAAACTGATTGTTAGTTGTAACGTTCAGGGCCTCCGAATGTCGATGAAATACTCAAATTGCGTCCCGATTCAATACATCGTCCTCCAGCCTACTTATCTCCATTGGTCTATTGCTGCCTCTGGCACCTTATGTTCGTTCTCCTGTGAGTCTAGATTATCGAATCGGACGCCAAACTGATTGTTAATTGTAACGTTCAGGGCCTCCTAATGACGATGAAATACTCAAATTGCGTCCCGATCCAATACATCGTCCTCCAGCCGACTTATCTCCATTGGTCTATTGCTGCCTCTGGCACCTTATGTTCGTTCTCCTGTGAGTCTAGATTATCGAATCGGACGCCAAACTGATTGTTAATTGTAACGTTCAGGGCCTCCTAATGACGATGAAATACTCAAATTGCGTCCCGATTCAATACATCGTCCTCCAGCCTACTTATCTCCATGGGTCTATTGCTGCCTCTGGCACCTTATGTTCGTTCTCCTGTGAGTCTAGATTATCGAATCGGACGCCAAACTGATTGTTAATTGTAACGTTCAGGGCCTCCTAATGACGATGAAATACTCAAATTGCGTCCCGATTCAATACATCGTCCTCCAGCCGACTTATCTCCATGGGTCTATTGCTGCCTCTGGCACCTTATGTTCGTTCTCCTGTGGGTCTAGATTATCGAATCGGACGCCAAACTGATTGTTAATTTTAACGTTCAGGGCCTCCTAATGACGATGAAATACTCAAATTGCGTCCCGATTCAATACATCGTCCTCCAGCCTACTTATCTCCATGGGTCTATTGCTGAATCTGGCACCTTATGTTCGTTCTCCTGTGAGTCTAGATTATCGAATCGGACGCCAAACTGATTGTTAGTTGTAACGATCAGGGCCTCCTAATGTCGATGAAACACTCAAATTGCGTCCCGATTCAATACATCGTCCTCCAGCCTACTTATCTCCATTGGTCTATTGCTGCCTCTGGCACCTTATGTTCGTTCTCCTGTGAGTCTAGATTATCGAATCGGACGCCAAACTGATTGTTAATTGTAACGTTCAGGGCCTACCAATGACGATGAAATACTCAAATTGCGTCCCGATTCAATACATCGTCCTCCAGCCTACTTATCTCCATGGGTCTATTGCTGCCTCTGGCACCTTATGTTCGTTCTCCTGTGAGTCTAGATTATCGAATCGGACGCCAAACTGATTGTTAATTGTAACGTTCAGGGCCTCCTAATGACGATGAAATACTCAAATTTCGTCCCGATTCAATACATTGTCCTCCAGCCTACTTATCTCCATGGGTCTATTGCTGCCTCTGGCACCTTATGTTCGTTCTCCTGTGAGTCTAGATTATCGAATCGGACGCCAAACTGATTGTTAATTGTAACGTTCAGGGCCTCCTAATGACGATGAAATACTCAAATTGCGTCCCGATTCAATACATCGTCCTCCAGCCTACTTATCTCCATGGGTCTATTGCTGCCTCTGGCACCTTATGTTCGTTCTCCTGTGAGTCTAGATTATCGAATCGGACGCCAAATTGATTGTTAGTTGTAACGTTCAGGGCCTCCTAATGACGATGAAATACTCAAATTGCGTCCCGATTCAATACATCGTCCTCCAGCCTACTTCTCTCCATTGGTCTATTGCTGCCTCTGGCACCTTATGTTCGTTCTCCTGTGAGTCTAGATTATCGAATCGGACGCCAAACTGATTGTTTATTGTAACGTTCAGTGCCTCTTAATGACGATGAAATACTCAAATTGCGTCCCGATTCAATACACCGTCCTCCAGCCGACTTATCTCCATTGGTCTATTGCTGCCTCTGGCACCTTATGTTCGTTCTCCTGTGAGTCTAGATTATCGAATCGGACGCCAAACAGATTGTTAATTGTAACGTTCAGGGCCTCCTAATGACGATGAAATACTCAAATTGCGTCCCGATTCAATACATCGTCCTCCAGCCTACTTATCTCCATTGGTCTATTGCTGCCTCTGGCACCTTATGTTCGTTCTCCTGTGAGTCTAGATTATCGATAGGACGCCAAACTGATTGTTAGTTGTAACGTTCAGGGCCTCCTAATGACGATGAAATACTCTAATTGCGTCCCGATTCAATACATCGTCCTCCAGCCTACTTATCTCCATGGGTCTATTGCTGCCTCTGGCACCTTATGTTCGTTCTCCTGTGAGTCTAGATTATCGAATCGGACGCCAAACTGATTGTTAATTGTAACGTTCAGGGCCTCCTAATTACGATGAAATACTCAAATTGCGTCCCGATTGAATACATCGTCCTCCAGCCTACTTATCTCAATGGGTCTATTGCTGCCTCTGGCACCTTATGTTCGTTCTCCTGTGAGTCTAGATTATCGAATCGGACGCCAAACTGATTGTTAGTTGTAACGTTCAGGGCCTCCGAATGTCGATGAAATACTCAAATTGCGTCCCGATTCAATACATCGTCCTCCAGCCTACTTATCTCCATTGGTCTATTGCTGCCTCTGGCACCTTATGTTCGTTCTCCTGTGAGTCTAGATTATCGAATCGGACGCCAAACTGATTGTTAATTGTAACGTTCAGGGCCTCCTAATGACGATGAAATACTCAAATTGCGTCCCGATCCAATACAACGTCCTCCAGCCGACTTATCTCCATTGGTCTATTGCTGCCTCTGGCACCTTATGTTCGTTCTCCTGTGAGTCTAGATTATCGAATCGGACGCCAAACTGATTGTTAATTGTAACGTTCAGGGCCTCCTAATGACGATGAAATACTCAAATTGCGTCCCGATTCAATACATCGTCCTCCAGCCTACTTATCTCCATGGGTCTATTGCTGCCTCTGGCACCTTATGTTCGTTCTCCTGTGAGTCTAGATTATCGAATCGGACGCCAAACTGATTGTTAATTGTAACGTTCAGGGCCTCCTAATGACGATGAAATACTCAAATTGCGTCCCGATTCAATACATCGTCCTCCAGCCGACTTATCTCCATTGGTCTATTGCTGCCTCTGGCACCTTATGTTCGTTCTCCTGTGAGTCTAGATTATCGAATCGGACGCCAAACTGATTGTTAATTGTAACGTTCAGGGCCTCCTAATGACGATGGAACACTCAAATTGCGTCCTGATTCAATACATCGTCCTCCAGCCTACTTATCTCCATGGGTCTATTGCTGCCTCTGGCACCTTATGTTCGTTCTCCTGTGAGTCTAGATTATCGAATCGGTCACAAAACTGATAGTTAATTGTAACGTTCAGGGCCTCCTAATGACGATGAAATACTCAAATTGCTTCCCGATTCAATACATCGTCCTCCAGCCTACTTATCTCCATTGGTCTATTTCTGCCTCTGGCACCTTATGTTCGTTCTCCTGTGAGTCTAGATTATCGAATCGGACGCCAAACTGATTGTTTATTGTAACGTTCAGTGCCTCTTAATGACGATGAAATACTCAAATTGCGTCCCGATTCAATACATCGTCCTCCAGCCGACTTATCTCCATTGGTCTATTGCTGCCTCTGGCACCTTATGTTCGTTCTCCTGTGAGTCTAGATTATCGAATCGGACGCCAAACAGATTGTTAATTGTAACGTTCAGGGCCTCCTAATGACGATGAAATACTCAAATTGCGTCCCGATTCAATACATCGTCCTCCAGCCTACTTATCTCCATTGGTCTATTGCTGCCTCTGGCACCTTATGTTCGTTCTCCTGTGAGTCTAGATTATCGAATCGGACGCCAAACTGATTGTTAGTTGTAACGTTCAGGGCCTCCTAATGACGATGAAATACTCTAATTGCGTCCCGATTCAATACATCGTCCTCCAGCCTACTTATCTCCATGGGTCTATTGCTGCCTCTGGCACCTTATGTTCGTTCTCCTGTGAGTCTAGATTATCGAATCGGACGCCAAACTGATTGTTAATTGTAACGTTCAGGGCCTCCTAATGACGATGAAATACTCAAATTGCGTCCCGATTGAATACATCGTCCTCCAGCCTACTTATCTCCATGGGTCTATTGCTGCCTCTGGCACCTTACGTTCGTTCTCCTGTGAGTCTAGATTATCGAATCGGACGCCAAACTGATTGTTAGTTGTAACGTTCAGGGCCTCCTAATGTCGATGAAATACTCAAATTGCGTCCCGATTCAATACATCGTCCTCCAGCCTACTTATCTCCATTGGTCTATTGCTGCCTCTGGCACCTTATGTTCGTTCTCCTGTGAGTCTAGATTATCGAATCGGACGCCAAACTGATTGTTAATTGTAACGTTCAGGGCCTCCTAATGACGATGAAATACTCAAATTGCGTCCCGATCCAATACATCGTCCTCCAGCCGACTTATCTCCATTGGTCTATTGCTGCCTCTGGAACCTTATGTTCGTTCTCCTGTGAGTCTAGATTATCGAATCGGACGCCAAACTGATTGTTAATTGTAACGTTCAGGGCCTCCTAATGACGATGAAATACTCAAATTGCGTCCCGATTCAATACATCGTCCTCCAGCCTACTTATCTCCATGGGTCTATTGCTGCCTCTGGCACCTTATGTTCGTTCTCCTGTGCGTCTAGATTATCGAATCGGACGCCAAACTGATTGTTAATTGTAACGTTCAGGGCCTCCTAATGACGATGAAATACTCAAATTGCGTCCCGATTCAATACATCGTCCTCCAGCCGACTTATCTCCATTGGTCTATTGCTGCCTCTGGCACCTTATGTTCGTTCTCCTGTGAGTCTAGATTATCGAATCGGACGCCAAACTGATTGTTAATTGTAACGTTCAGGGCCTCCTAATGACAATGGAACACTCAAATTGCGTCCTGATTCAATACATCGTCCTCCAGCCTACTTATCTCCATGGGTCTATTGCTGCCTCTGGCACCTTATGTTCGTTCTCCTGTGAGTCTAGATTATCGAATCGGACACAAAACTGATAGTTAAATTGTAACGTTCAGGGCCTCCTAATGACGATGAAATACTCAAATTGCGTCCCGATTCAATACATCGTCCTCCAGCCGACTTATCTCCATGGGTCTATTGCTGCCTCTGGCACCTAATGTTCGTTCTCCTGTGAGTCTAGATTATCGAATCGGACGCCAAAGTGATTGTTAGTTGTATCGTTCAGGGCCTCGTAATGACGATGGAACACTCAAATTGCGTCCCGATTCAATACATCGTCCTCCAGCCTACTTATCTCCATGGGTCTATTGCTGCCTCTGGCACCTTATGTTCGTACTCCTGTGAGTCTACATTATCGAATCGGACACATAACTGATAGTGAATTGTAACGTGCAGGGCCTCCTAATGACGATGAAATACTCAAATTGCGTCCCGATTCAATACATCGTCCTCCAGCCGTCTTATCTCCATGGGTCTATTGCTGCCTCGGGCACCTTATGGTCGTTCTCCTTTGAGTCTAGATTATCGAATCGCACACAAAACTGATAGTTAATTGTAACGTTCAGGGCCTCCTAATGACGATGGAACACTCAAATTGCGTCCCGATTCAATACATCGTCCTCCAGCCTACTTATCTCCATGGGTCTATTGCTGCCTCTGGCACCTTATGTTCGTTCTCCTGTGAGTCTAGATTATCGAATCGGACGCAAAACTGATTGTTAATTGTAACTTTCAGGGCCTCCTAATGACGATGAAATACTCAAATTCCGTCCCGATTCAATACATCGTCCTCCAGCCGACTTATCTCCATGGGTCTATTGCTGCCTCTGGCACCTTATGTTCGTTCTCCTGTGAGTCTAGATTATCGAATCGGACGCCAAACTGATAGTTAATTGTAACATTCACGGCCTCCTAATGACGATGAAATACTCAAATTGCGTCCCAATTCAATACATCGTCCTCCAGCCTACTTATCTCCATGGGTCTATTGCTGCCTCTGGCACCTTATGTTCGTTCTCCTGTGAGTCTAGATTATCGAATCGGACGCCAAACTGATAGTTAATTCTAACGTTCAGGGCCTCCTAATGACGATGAATTACTCAAATTGCGTCCCAATTCAATACATCGTCCTCCAGCCTACTTAACTCCATGGGTCGATTGCTGCCTCGGGTACCTTATGGTCGTTCTCCTGTGAGTCTAGATTATCGAATCGGACACAAAACTGATAGTTAATTGCAACGTTCAGGGCCTCCTAATGACGATGGAACACTCAAATTGCGTCCCGCTTCAATACATCGTCCTCCTGCCGATTTGTCTCCAAGGGTCTATTCCTGCCTCGGGGACCTTATGGTCGTTCTCCTGTGAGTGTAGATCATCGAATCGGACGCCAAACTGATAGTTAATTGCAACGATCAGGGCCTCCTAATGTCGATGGAACACTCAAATTGCGTCCCGATTCAATACATCGACCTCCAGCCGACTTGTCTCCATGGGTCTATTGCTGCCTCGGGCACCTTATGGTCGTTCTCCTATGAGTCTAAATTTTCGAATGGGACACAGAACTGATAGTTAATTGTAACGTTCAGGGCCTCCTAATGACGATGGAACACTCAAATTGCGTCGAGATTCAATACATCGTCCTCTAGCCGACTTGTCTCCATGGGTCTATTACTGCCTCGGGCACCTTATGGTCGTTCTCCTGAGGGTCTAGATTATCGAATCGGACACAAAACTGATAGTTAATTGTAACGTTCAGGGCCTCCTAATGACGATGGAACACTCAAATTGCGTCCCGATTCAATACATCGTCCTCCAGCCTACTTATCTCCATGGGTCTATTGCTGCCTCGGGCACCTTATGGTCGTTCTCCTGTGAGTCTAGATTATCGAATCGGACACAAAACTGATAGTTAATTGTAACGTTCAGGGCCTCCTAATGACGATGGAACACTCACATTGCGTCCCGATTCAATACATCGTCCTCCAGCCTACTTATCTCCATGGGTCTATTGCTGCCTCGGGCACCTTATGGTCGTTCTCCTGTGAGTGTAGATTATCGAATCGGACACAAAACTGATAGTTAATTGTAACGTTCAGGGCCTCCTAATGACGATGGAACACTCAAATTGCGTCCCGATTCAATACATCGTCCTCCAGCCTACTTACCTCCATGGGTCTATTGCTTCCTCTGGCACCTTATGGTCGTTCTCCTGTGAGTCTAGATTATCGATTCGGACGCAAAACTGATTGTTAATTGTAATGTTCAGGGCCTCCTAATGACGATGGAACACTCAAATTGCGTCCCGATTCAATACATCGTCCTCCAGCCTACTTATCTCCATGGGTCTATTGCTGCCTCGGGCACCTTATGGTCGTTCTCCTGTGAGTCTAGATTATCGAATCGGACACAAAACTGATAGTTAATTGTAACGTTCAGGGCCTCCTAATGACGATGGAACACTCAAATTGCGTCCCGATTCAATACATCGTCCTCCAGCCTACTTATCTCCATGGGTCTATTGCTGCCTCGGGCACCTTATGGTCGTTCTCCTGTGAGTCTAGATTATCGAATCGGACGCCAAACTGATAGTTAATTATAACGTTCAGGGCCTCCTAATGACGATGAATTACTCAAATTGCGTCCCAATTCAATACATCGTCCTCCAGCCTACTTATCTCCATGGGTCTATTGCTGCCTCGGGTGCCTTATGGTCGTTCTCCTGTGAGTCTAGATTATCGAATCGGACACAAAACTGATAGTTAATTGCAACGTTCAGGGCCTCCTAATGACGATGGAACACTCAAATTGCGTCCCGCTTCAATACATCGTCCTCCAGCCGATTTGTCTCCAAGGGTCTTTTCCTGCCTCGGGCACCTTATGGTCGTTCTCCTGTGAGTGTAGATCATCGAATCGGACGCAAAACTGATAGTTAATTGCAACGTTCAGGGCCTCCTAACGTCGATGGAACACTCAAATTGCGTCCCGATTCAATACATCGACCTCCAGCCGACTTGTCTCCATGGGTCTATTACTGCCTCGGGCACCTTATGGTCGTTCTCCTGTGGGTCTAGATTTTCGAATTGGACACAAAACTGATAGTTCATTGTAACGTTCAGGACCTCCTAATGACGATGAATTACTCAAATTGCGTCCCGATTCAATACATCGTCCTCCAGCCTACTTATCTCCATGGGTCTATTGCTGCCTCGGGCACCTTATGATCGTTCTCCTGTGAGTCTAGATTATCGAATCGGACACAAAACTGATAGTTAATTGTAACGATCAGGGCCTCCTAATGACGATGGAACACTCAAATTGCGTCCCGATTCAATACATCGTCCTCCAGCCTACTTATCTCCATGGGTCTATTGCTGCCCTTGGCACCTTATGGTCGTTCTCCTGTGAGTCTAGATTATCGAATCGGACGCAAAACTGATTGTTAATTGTAACGTTCAGGGCCTCCTAATGACGATGGAACACTCAAATTGCGTCCCGATTCAATACATCGTCCTCCAGCCTACTTATCTCCATGGGTCTATTGCTGCCTCTGGCACCTTATGGTCGTTCTCCTGTGAGTCTAGATTATCGAATCGGACACAAAACTGATAGTTAATTGTAACGTTCTGGGCCTCCTAATGACGATGGAACACTCAAATTGCGTCCCGATTCAATACATCGTCCTCCAGCCTACTTATCTCCATGGGTGTATTGCTGCCTCGGGCACCTTATGGTCGTTCTCCTGTGAGTCTAGATTATCGAATCGGACACAAAACTGATAGTTAATTGTAACGTTCAGTGCCTCCTAATGACGATGGAACACTCAAATTGCGTCCCGATTCAATACATCGTCCTCCAGCCTACTTATCTCCATGGGTCTATTGCTGCCTCGGGCACCTTATGGTCGTTCTCCTGTGAGTCTAGATTATCGAATCGGACACAAAACTGATAGTTAATTGTAACGTTCAGGGCCTCCTAATGACGATGGAACACTCAAATTGCGTCCCGATTCAATACATCGTCCTCCAGCCTACTTACCTCCATGGGTCTATTGCTGCCTCTGGCACCTTATGTTCGTTCTCCTGTGAGTCTAGATTATCGAATCGGACGCCAAACTGATTGTTAATTGTAACGTTCAGGGCCTCCTAATGACGATGAAATACTCAAATTGCGTCCCGATTCAATACATCGTCCTCCAGCCGACTTATCTCCATGGGTCTATTGCTGCCTCTGGCACCTTATGTTCGTTCTCCTGTGAGACTAGATTATCGAATCGGACGCCAAACTGATAGTTAATTGTAACATTCACGGCCTCCTAATGACGATGAAATACTCAAATTGCGTCCCAATTCAATACATCGTCCTCCAGCCTACTTATCTCCATGGGTCTATTGCTGCCTCTGGCACCTTATGTTCGTTCTCCTGTGAGTCTAGATTATCGAATCGGACGCCAAACTGATAGTTATTTCTAACGTTCAGGGCCTCCTAATGACGATGAATTACTCAAATTGCGTCCCAATTCAATACATCGTCCTCCAGCCTACTTATCTCCATGGGTCTATTGCTGCCTCGGGTACCTTATGGTCGTTCTCCTGTGAGCCTAGATTATCGAATCGGACACTAAACTGATAGTTAATTGCAACGTTCAGGGCCTCCTAATGACAATGGAACACTCAAATTGCGTCCCGCTTCAATACATCGTCCTCCAGCCGATTTGTCTCCAAGGGTCTATTCCTGCCTCGGGCACCCTATGGTCGTTCTCCTGTGAGTGTAGATCATCGAATCGGACGCCAAACTGATAGTTAATTGCAACGTTCAGGGCCTCCTAATGTCGATGGAACACTCAAATTGCGTCCCGATTCAATACATCGACCTCCAGCCGACTTGTCTCCATGGGTCTATTGCTGCCTCGGGCACCTTATGGTCGTTCTCCTGTGAGTCTAAATTTTCGAATGGGACACAGAACTGATAGTTAATTGTAACGTTCAGGGCCTCCTAATGACGATGGAACACTCAAATTGCGTCGAGATTCAATACATCGTCCTCTAGCCGACTTGTCTCCATGGGTCTATTACTGCCTCGGGCACCTTATGGTCGTTCTCCTGTGGGTCTAGATTTTCGAATTGGACACAAAACTGATAGTTCATTGTAACGTTCAGGGCCTCCTAATGACGATGAATTACTCAAATTGCGTCCCGATTCAATACATCGTCCTCCAGCCTACTTATCTCCATGGGTCTATTGCTGCCTCGGGCACCTTATGGTCGTTCTCCTGTGAGTCTAGATTATCGAATCGGTCAGATAACTGATAGTTAATTGTAACGATCAGGGCCTCTTAATGACGATGGAACACTCAAATTGCGTCCCGATTCTATACATCGTCCTCCAGCCTACTTATCTCCATGGGTCTATTGCTGCCCTTGGCACCTTATGGTCGTTCTCCTGTGAGTCTAGATTATCGAATCGGACGCAAAACTGATTGTTAATTGTAACGTTCAGGGCCTCCTAATGACGATGGAACACTCAAATTGCGTCCCGATTCAATACATCGTCCTCCAGCCTACTTATCTCCATGGGTCTATTGCTGCCTCTGGCACCTTATGGTCGTTCTCCTGTGAGTCTAGATTATCGAATCGGACATAAAACTGATAGTTAATTGTAACGTTCTGGGCCTCCTAATAACGATGGAACACTCAAATTGCGTCCCGATTCAATACATCGTCCTCCAGCCTACTTATCTCCATGGGTGTATTGCTGCCTCGGGCACCCTATGTTCGTTCTCCTGTGAGTGTAGATTATCGAATCGGACACAAAACTGATAGTTAATTGTAACGTTCAGGGCCTCCTAATGACGATGGAACACTCAAATTGCGTCCCGATTCAATACATCGTCCTCCAGCCTACTTATCTCCATGGGTCTATTGCTGCCTCTGGCACCTTATGGTCGTTCTCCTGTGAGTCTAGATTATCGAATCGGACGCAAAACTGATTGTTAATTGTAATGTTCAGGGCCTCCTAATGACGATGGGACACTCAAATTGCGTCCCGATTCAATACATCGTCCTCCAGCCTACTTATCTCCATGGGTCTATTGCTGCCTCGGGCACCTTATGGTCGTTCTCCTGTGAGTCTAGATTATCGAATCGGACACAAAACTGATAGTTAATTGTAACGTTCAGGGCCTCCTAATGACGATGAATTACTCAAATTGCGTCCCGATTCAATACATCGTCCTCCAGCCTACTTATCTCCATGGGTCTATTGCTGCCTCTGGCACCTTATGGTCGTTCTCCTGTGAGTCTAGATTATCGAATCGGACACAAAACTGATAGTTAATTGTAACGCTCAGGGCCTCGTAATGACGATGGAACACTCAAATTGCGTCCCGATTCAATACATCGTCCTCCAGCCTACTTATCTCCATGGGTCTATTGCTGCCTCTGGCACCTTATGGTCGTTCTCCTGTGAGTCTAGATTATCGAATCGGACACAAAACTGATAGTTAATTGTAACGTTCAGGGCCTCCTAATGACGATGGAACACTCAAATTGCGTCCCGATTCAATACATCGTCCTCCAGCCTACTTATCTCCATGGGTCTATTGCTGCCTCTGGCACCTTATGGTCGTTCTCCTGTGAGTCTAGATTATCGAATCGGACGAAAAACTGATTGTTAATTGTAACGTTCAGGGCCTCCTAATGACGATGAAATACTCAAATTGCGTCCCGATTCAATACATCGTCCTCCAGCCGACTTATCTCCATGGGTCTATTGCTGCCTTTGGCACCTTATGTTCGTTCTCCTGTGAGTCTAGATTATCGAATCGGACGCCAAACTGATAGTTAATTGTAACATTCACGGCCTCCTAATGACGATGAAATACTCAAATTGCGTCCCAATTCAATACATCGTCCTCCAGGCTACTTATCTCCATGGGTCTATTGCTGCCTCAGGCACCTTATGATCGTTCTCCTGTGAGTCTAGATTATCGAATCGGACGCCAAACTGATAGTTAATTCTAACGTTCAGGGCCTCCTAATGACGATGAAATACTCAAATTGCGTCCCAATTCAATACATCGTCCTCCAGCCTACTTATCTCCATGGGTCTATTGCTGCCTCGGGTACCTTATGGTCGTTCTCCTGTGAGTCTAGATTATCGAATCGGACACAAAACTGATAGTTAATTGTAACGTTCAGGGCCTCCTAATGACGATGGAACACTCAAATTGCGTCCCGCTTCAATACATCGTCCTCCAGCCGATTTGTCTCCAAGGGTCTATTCCTGCCTTGGGCACCTTATGGTCGTTCTCCTGTGAGTGTAGATCATCGAATCGGACGCCAAACTGATAGTTAATTGCAACGTTCAGGGCCTCCAAATGTCGATGGAACACTCAAATTGCGTCCCGATTCAATACATCGACCTCCAGCCGACTTGTCTCCATGGGTCTATTGCTGCCTCGGGCACCTTATGGTCGTTCTCCTGTGAGTCTAAATTTTCGAATGGGACACAGAACTGATAGTTAATTGTAACGTTCAGGGCCTCCTATTGACGATGGAACACTCAAATTGCGTCGAGAATCAATACATCGTCCTCTAGCCGACTTGTCTCCATGGGTCTATTACTGCCTCGGGCACCTTATGGTCGTTCTCCTGTGGGTCTAGATTTTCGAATTTTACACAAAACTGATAGTTAATTGTAACGTTCAGGGCCTCCTAATGACGATGAATTACTCAAATTGCGTCCCGATTCAATACATCGTCCTCCAGCCTACTAATCTCCATGGGTCTATTGGTGCCTCGGGCACCTTATGGTCGTTCTCGTGTGAGTCTAGATTATCGAATCGGACACAAAACTGATAGTTAATTGTAACGATCAGGGCCTCCTAATGACGATGGAACACTCAAATTGCGTCCCGATTCAATACATCGTCCTCCAGCCTACTTATCTCCATGGGTCTATTGCTGCCCTTGGCACCTTATGGTCGTTCTCCTGTGAGTCTAGATTATCGAATCGGACGCAAAACTGATTGTTAATTGAAACGTTCAGGGCCTCCTAATGACGATGGAACACTCAAATTGCGTCCCGATTCAATACATCGTCCTCCAGCCTACTTATCTCCATGGGTCTATTGCTGCCTCGGGCACCTTATGGTCGTTCTCCTGTGAGTCTAGATTATCGAATCGGACACAAAGCTGATAGTTAATTGTAACGTTCAGGGCCTCCTAATGACGATGGAACACTCAAATTGCGTCCCGATTCAATACATCGTCCTCCAGCCTACTTATCTCCATGGGTCTATTGCTGCCTCGGGCACCTTATGTTCGTTCTCCTGCGAGTCTAGATTATCGAATCGGACACAAAACTGATAGTTAATTGTAACGTTCAGGGCCTCCTAATGACGATGGAACACTCAAATTGCGTCCCGATTCAATACATCGTCCTCCAGCATACTTATCTCCATGGGTCTATTGCTGCCTCGGGCACCTTATGGTCGTTCTCCTGTGAGTCTAGATTATCGAATCGGACACAAAACTGATAGTTAATTGTAACGTTCAGGGCCTCCTAATGACGATGGAACACTCAAATTGCGTCCCGATTCAATACATCGTCCTCCAGCCTACTTATCTCCATGGGTCTATTGCTGCCTCTGGCACCTTATGATCGTTCTCCTGTGAGTCTAGATTATCGAATCGGACGCAAAACTGATTGTTAATTGTAACGTTCAGGGCCTCCTAATGACGATGAAATACTCAAATTGCGTCCCGATTCAATACATCGTCCTCCAGCCGGCTTATCTCCATGGGTCTATTGCTGCCTCTGGCACCTTATGTTCGTTCTCCTGTGAGTCTAGATTATCGAAACGGACACAAAACTGATAGTTAATTGTAACGTTCAGGGCCTCCTAATGACGATGAATTACTCAAATTGCGTCCCGATTCAATACATCGTCCTCCAGCCTACTTATCTCCATGGGTCTATTGCTGCCTCGGGCACCTTATGGTCGTTCTCCTGTGAGTCTAGATTATCGAATCGGACGTAAAACTGTTTGTTAATTGTAACGTTCAGGGCCTCCTAATGACGATGGAACACTCAAATTGCGTCCCGATTCAATACATCGTCCTCCAGCCTACTTATCTCCATGGGTCTATTGCTGCCTCGGGCACCTTATGGTCGTTCTCCTGTGAGTCTAGATTATCGAATCGGACACAAAACTGATAGTTAATTGTAACGTTCAGGGCCTCCTAATGACGATGGAACACTCAAATTGCGTTCCGATTCAATACATCGTCCTCCAGCCTACTTATCTCCATGGGTCTATTGCTGCCTCGGGCACCTTATGGTCGTTCTCCTGTGAGTCTAGATTATCGAATCGGACACAAAACTGATAGTTAATTGTAACGTTCAGGGCCTCCTAATGACGATGGAACACTCAAATTGCGTCCTGATTCAATACATCGTCCTCCAGCCGACTTATCTCCATGGGTCTATTGCTGCCTCTGGCACCTTATGTTCGTTCTCCTGTGAGTCTAGATTATCGAATCGGACGCCAAACTGATTGTTAATTGTAACGTTCAGTGCCTCCTAATGACGATGGAACACTCAAATTGCGTCCCGATTCAATACATCGTCCTCCAGCCTACTTATCTCCATGGGTCTATTGCTGCCTCGGCCACCTTATGGTCGTTCTCCTGTGAGTCTAGATTATCGAATCGGACACAAAACTGATAGTTAATTGTAACGTTCAGGGCCTCCTAATGACGATGGAACACTCAAATTGCGTCCCGATTCAATACATCGTCCTCCAGCCTACTTATCTCCATGGGTCTATTGCTGCCTCGGGCACCTTATGGTCGTTCTCCTGTGAGTGTAGATTATCGAATCGGACACAAAACTGATAGTTAATTGTAACGTTCAGGGCCTCCTAATGACGATGGAACACTCAAATTGCGTCCCGATTCAATACATCGTCCTCCAGCCTACTTATCTCCATGGGTCTATTGCTGCCTCTGGCACCTTATGGTCGTTCTCCTGTGAGTCTAGATTATCGAATCGGACGCAAAACTGATTGTTAATTGTAACGTTCAGGGCCTCCTAATGACGATGGAACACTCAAATTGCGTCCCGATTCAATACATCGTCCTCCAGCCTACTTATCTCCATGAGTCTATTGCTGCCTCTGGCACCTTATGGTCGTTCTCCTGTGAGTCTAGATTATCGAATCGGACACAAAACTGATAGTTAATTGTAACGTTCAGGGCCTCCTAATGACGATGGAACACTCAAATTGCGTCCCGATTCAATACATCGTCCTCCAGCCTACTTATCTCCATGGGTCTATTGCTGCCTCGGGCACCTTATGGTCGTTCTCCTGTGAGTCTAGAATATCGAATCGGACACAAAACTGATAGTTAATTGTAACGTTCAGGGCCTCCTAATGACGATGGAACACTCAAATTGCGTCCCGATTCAATACATCTTCCTCCAGCCTACTTATCTCCATGGGTCTATTGCTGCCTCGGGCACCTTATGGTCGTTCTCCTGTGAGTCTAGATTATCGAATCGGACACAAAACTGATAGTTAATTGTAACGTTCAGGGCCTCCTAATGACGATGGAACACTCAAATTGCGACCCGATTCAATACATCGTCCTCCAGCCTACTTATCTCCATGGGTCTATTGCTGCCTCTGGCACCTTATGGTCTTTCTCCTGTGAGTCTAGATTATCGAATCGGACGTAAAACTGTTTGTTAATTGTAACGTTCAGGGCCTCCTAATGACGATGGAACACTCAAATTGCGTCCCGATTCAATACATCGTCCTCCAGCCTACTTATCTCCATGGGTCTATTGCTGCCTCGGGCACCTTATGGTCGTTCTCCTGTGAGTCTAGATTATCGAATCGGACACAAAACTGAGAGTTAATTGTAACGTTCAGGGCCTCCTAATGACGATGGAACACTCAAATTGCGTCCCGATTCAATACATCGTCCTCCAGCCTACTTATCTCCATGGGTCTATTGCTGCCTCGGGCACCTTATGGTCGTTCTCCTGTGAGTCTAGATTATCGAATCGGACACAAAACTGATAGTTAATTGTAACGTTCAGGGCCTCCTAATGACGATGGAACACTCAAATTGCGTCCTGATTCAATACATCGTCCTCCAGCCGACTAATCTCCATGGGTCTATTGCTGCCTCTGGCACCTTATGTTCGTTCTCCTGTGGGTCTAGATTATCGAATCGGACGCCAAACTGATTGTTAATTATAACGTTCAGGGCCTCCTAATGACGATGGAACACTCAAATTGCGTCCCGATTCAATACATCGTCCTCCAGCCTACTTATCTCCATGGGTCTATTGCTGCCTCGGGCCCCTTATGGTCGTTCTCCTGTGAGTCTAGTTTATCGAATCGGACACAAAACTGATAGTTAATTGTAACGTTCAGGGCCTCCTAATGACGATGGAACACTCAAATTGCGTCCCGATTCAATACATCGTCCTCCAGCCTACTTATCTCCATGGGTCTATTGCTGCCTCTGGCACCTTATGTTCGTTCTCCGGTGAGTCTAGATTATCGAATCGGACGCAAAACTGATTGTTAATTGTAACGTTCAGGGCCTCCTAATGACGATGAAATACTCAAATTGCGTCCCGATTCAATACATCGTCCTCCAGCCGACTTATCTCCATGGGTCTATTGCTGCCTCTGGCACCTTATGTTCGTTCTCCTGTGAGTCTAGATTATCGAATCGGACTCAAAACTGATAGTTAATTGTAACGTTCAGGGCCTCCTAATGACGATGAATTACTCAAATTGCGTCCCGATTCAATACATCGTCCTCCAGCCTACTTATCTCCATGGGTCTATTGCTGCCTCGGGCACCTTATGGTCGTTCTCCTGTGAGTCTAGATTATCGAATCGGACACAAAACTGATAGTTAATTGTAACGTTCAGGGCCTCCTAATGACGATGAATTACTCAAATTGCGTCCCGATTCAATACATCGTCCTCCAGCCTACTTATCTCCATGGGTCTATTGCTGCCTCGGGCACCTTATGGTCGTTCTCCTGTGAGTCTAGATTATCGAATCGGACACACGTTCAGGGCCTCCTAATGACGATGAATTACTCAAATTGCGTCCCGATTCAATACATCGTCCTCCAGCCTACTTATCTCCATGGGTCTATTGCTGCCTCGGGCACCTTATGGTCGTTCTCCTGTGAGTCTAGAGTATCGAATCGGACACAAAACTGATAGTTAATTGTAACGTTCAGGGCCTCCTAATGACGATGGAACACTCAAATTGCGTCCCGATTCAATACATCGTCCTCCAGCCTACTTATCTCCATGGGTCCATTGCTGCCTCGGCCACCTTATGGTCGTTCTCCTGTGAGTCTAGATTATCGAATCGGACACAAAACTGATAGTTAATTGTAACGTTCAGGGCCTCCTAATGACGATGAATTACTCAAATTGCGTCCCGATTCAATACATCGTCCTCCAGCCTACTTATCTCCATGGGTCTATTGCTGCCTCGGGCACCTTATGGTCGTTCTCCTGTGAGTCTAGATTATCGAGTCGGACACAAAACTGATAGTTAATTGTAACGTTCAGGGCCTCCTAATGACGATGAATTACTCAAATTGCGTCCCGATTCAATACATCGTCCTCCATCCTACTTATCTCCATGGGTCTATTGCTGCCTCGGGCACCTTATGGTCGTTCTCCTGTGAGTCTAGATTATCGAATCGGACACACGTTCAGGGCCTCCTAATGACGATGAATTACTCAAATTGCGTCCCGATTCAATACATCGTCCTCCAGCCTACTTATCTCCATGGGTCTATTGCTGCCTCGGGCACCTTATGGTCGTTCTCCTGTGAGTCTAGAGTATCGAATCGGACACAAAACTGATAGTTAATTGTAACGTTCAGGGCCTCCTAATGACGATGGAACACTCAAATTGCGTCCCGATTCAATACATCGTCCTCCAGCCTACTTATCTCCATGGGTCTATTGCTGCCTCGGCCACCTTATGGTCGTTCTCCTGTGAGTCTAGATTATCGAATCGGACACAAAACTGATAGTTAATTGTAACGTTCAGGGCCTCCTAATGACGATGAATTACTCAAATTGCGTCCCGATTCAATACATCGTCCTCCAGCCTACTTATCTCCATGGGTCTATTGCTGCCTCGGGCACCTTATGGTCGTTCTCCTGTGAGTCTAGATTATCGAATCGGACACAAAACTGATAGTTAATTGTAACGTTCACGGCCTCCTAATGACGATGAATTACTCAAATTGCGTCCCGATTCAATACATCGTCCTCCAGCCTACTTATCTCCATGGGTCTATTGCTGCCTCGGGCACCTTATGGTCGTTCTCCTGTGAGTCTAGATTATCGAATCGGACACAAAACTGATAGTTAATTGTAACGTTCAGGGCCTCCTAATGACGATGAATTACTCAAATTGCGTCCCGATTCAATACATCGCCCTCCAGCCTACTTATCTCCATGGGTCTATTGCTGCCTCGGGCACCTTATGGTCGTTCTCCTGTGAGTCTAGATTATCGAATCGGACACAAAACTGATAGTTAATTGTAACGTTCAGGGCCTCCTAATGACGATGAATTACTCAAATTGCGTCCCGATTCAATACATCGTCCTCCAGCCTACTTATCTCCAAGGGGCTATTGCTGCATCGGGCACCTTATGGTCGTTCTCCTGTGAGTCTAGATTATCGAATCGGACACAAAACTGATAGTTAATTGTAACGTTCAGGGCCTCCTAATAACGATGGAACACTCAAATTGCGTCCCGATTCAATACATCGTCCTCCAGCCTACTTATCTCCATGGGTTTATTGCTGCCTCGGCCACCTTATGGTCGTTCTCCTGTGAGTCTAGATTATCGAATCGGACACAAAACTGATAGTTAATTGTAACGTTCAGGGCCTCCTAATGACGATGAATTACTCAAATTGCGTCCCGATTCAATACATCGTCCTCCAGCCTACTTATCTCCATGGGTCTATTGCTGCCTCGGACACCTTATGGTCGTTCTCCTGTGAGTCTAGATTATCGAATCGGACACAAAACTGATAGTTAATTGTAACGTTCAGGGCCTCCTAATGACGATGAATTACTCATATTGCGTCCCGATTCAATACATCGTCCTCCAGCCTTCTTATCTCCATGGGTCTATTGCTGCCTCGGGCACCTTATGGTCGTTCTCCAGTGAGTCTAGATTATCGAATCGGACACAAAACTGATAGTTAATTGTATCGTTCAGGGCCTCCTAATGACGATGAATTACTCAAATTGCGTCCCGATTCAATACATCGTCCTCCAGCCTACTTATCTCCATGGGTCTATTGCTGCCTCGGGCACCTTATGGTCGTTCTCCTGTGAGTCTAGATTATCGAATCGGACACAAAACTGAGAGTTAATTGTAACGTTCAGGGCCTCCTAATGACGATGGAACACTCAAATTGCGTCCCGATTCAATACATCGTCCTCCAGCCTACTTATCTCCATGGGTCTATTGCTGCCTCGGGCACCTTATGGTCGTTCTCCTGTGAGTCTAGATTATCGAATCGGACACAAAACTGATAGTTAATTGTAACGTTCAGGGCCTCCTAATGACGATGGAACACTCAAATTGCGTCCTGATTCAATACATCGTCCTCCAGCCGACTAATCTCCATGGGTCTATTGCTGCCTCTGGCACCTTATGTTCGTTCTCCTGTGGGTCTAGATTATCGAATCGGACGCCAAACTGATTGTTAATTATAACGTTCAGGGCCTCCTAATGACGATGGAACACTCAAATTGCGTCCCGATTCAATACATCGTCCTCCAGCCTACTTATCTCCATGGGTCTATTGCTGCCTCGGGCCCCTTATGGTCGTTCTCCTGTGAGTCTAGTTTATCGAATCGGACACAAAACTGATAGTTAATTGTAACGTTCAGGGCCTCCTAATGACGATGGAACACTCAAATTGCGTCCCGATTCAATACATCGTCCTCCAGCCTACTTATCTCCATGGGTCTATTGCTGCCTCTGGCACCTTATGTTCGTTCTCCGGTGAGTCTAGATTATCGAATCGGACGCAAAACTGATTGTTAATTGTAACGTTCAGGGCCTCCTAATGACGATGAAATACTCAAATTGCGTCCCGATTCAATACATCGTCCTCCAGCCGACTTATCTCCATGGGTCTATTGCTGCCTCTGGCACCTTATGTTCGTTCTCCTGTGAGTCTAGATTATCGAATCGGACTCAAAACTGATAGTTAATTGTAACGTTCAGGGCCTCCTAATGACGATGAATTACTCAAATTGCGTCCCGATTCAATACATCGTCCTCCAGCCTACTTATCTCCATGGGTCTATTGCTGCCTCGGGCACCTTATGGTCGTTCTCCTGTGAGTCTAGATTATCGAATCGGACACAAAACTGATAGTTAATTGTAACGTTCAGGGCCTCCTAATGACGATGAATTACTCAAATTGCGTCCCGATTCAATACATCGTCCTCCAGCCTACTTATCTCCATGGGTCTATTGCTGCCTCGGGCACCTTATGGTCGTTCTCCTGTGAGTCTAGATTATCGAATCGGACACACGTTCAGGGCCTCCTAATGACGATGAATTACTCAAATTGCGTCCCGATTCAATACATCGTCCTCCAGCCTACTTATCTCCATGGGTCTATTGCTGCCTCGGGCACCTTATGGTCGTTCTCCTGTGAGTCTAGAGTATCGAATCGGACACAGAACTGATAGTTAATTGTAACGTTCAGGGCCTCCTAATGACGATGGAACACTCAAATTGCGTCCCGATTCAATACATCGTCCTCCAGCCTACTTATCTCCATGGGTCCATTGCTGCCTCGGCCACCTTATGGTCGTTCTCCTGTGAGTCTAGATTATCGAATCGGACACAAAACTGATAGTTAATTGTAACGTTCAGGGCCTCCTAATGACGATGAATTACTCAAATTGCGTCCCGATTCAATACATCGTCCTCCAGCCTACTTATCTCCATGGGTCTATTGCTGCCTCGGGCACCTTATGGTCGTTCTCCTGTGAGTCTAGATTATCGAGTCGGACACAAAACTGATAGTTAATTGTAACGTTCAGGGCCTCCTAATGACGATGAATTACTCAAATTGCGTCCCGATTCAATACATCGTCCTCCATCCTACTTATCTCCATGGGTCTATTGCTGCCTCGGGCACCTTATGGTCGTTCTCCTGTGAGTCTAGATTATCGAATCGGACACACGTTCAGGGCCTCCTAATGACGATGAATTACTCAAATTGCGTCCCGATTCAATACATCGTCCTCCAGCCTACTTATCTCCATGGGTCTATTGCTGCCTCGGGCACCTTATGGTCGTTCTCCTGTGAGTCTAGAGTATCGAATCGGACACAAAACTGATAGTTAATTGTAACGTTCAGGGCCTCCTAATGACGATGGAACACTCAAATTGCGTCCCGATTCAATACATCGTCCTCCAGCCTACTTATCTCCATGGGTCTATTGCTGCCTCGGCCACCTTATGGTCGTTCTCCTGTGAGTCTAGATTATCGAATCGGACACAAAACTGATAGTTAATTGTAACGTTCAGGGCCTCCTAATGACGATGAATTACTCAAATTGCGTCCCGATTCAATACATCGTCCTCCAGCCTACTTATCTCCATGGGTCTATTGCTGCCTCGGGCACCTTATGGTCGTTCTCCTGTGAGTCTAGATTATCGAATCGGACACAAAACTGATAGTTAATTGTAACGTTCACGGCCTCCTAATGACGATGAATTACTCAAATTGCGTCCCGATTCAATACATCGTCCTCCAGCCTACTTATCTCCATGGGTCTATTGCTGCCTCGGGCACCTTATGGTCGTTCTCCTGTGAGTCTAGATTATCGAATCGGACACAAAACTGATAGTTAATTGTAACGTTCAGGGCCTCCTAATGACGATGAATTACTCAAATTGCGTCCCGATTCAATACATCGCCCTCCAGCCTACTTATCTCCATGGGTCTATTGCTGCCTCGGGCACCTTATGGTCGTTCTCCTGTGAGTCTAGATTATCGAATCGGACACAAAACTGATAGTTAATTGTAACGTTCAGGGCCTCCTAATGACGATGAATTACTCAAATTGCGTCCCGATTCAATACATCGTCCTCCAGCCTACTTATCTCCAAGGGGCTATTGCTGCATCGGGCACCTTATGGTCGTTCTCCTGTGAGTCTAGATTATCGAATCGGACACAAAACTGATAGTTAATTGTAACGTTCAGGGCCTCCTAATAACGATGGAACACTCAAATTGCGTCCCGATTCAATACATCGTCCTCCAGCCTACTTATCTCCATGGGTTTATTGCTGCCTCGGCCACCTTATGGTCGTTCTCCTGTGAGTCTAGATTATCGAATCGGACACAAAACTGATAGTTAATTGTAACGTTCAGGGCCTCCTAATGACGATGAATTACTCAAATTGCGTCCCGATTCAATACATCGTCCTCCAGCCTACTTATCTCCATGGGTCTATTGCTGCCTCGGACACCTTATGGTCGTTCTCCTGTGAGTCTAGATTATCGAATCGGACACAAAACTGATAGTTAATTGTAACGTTCAGGGCCTCCTAATGACGATGAATTACTCATATTGCGTCCCGATTGAATACATCGTCCTCCAGCCTTCTTATCTCCATGGGTCTATTGCTGCCTCGGGCACCTTATGGTCGTTCTCCAGTGAGTCTAGATTATCGAATCGGACACAAAACTGATAGTTAATTGTATCGTTCAGGGCCTCCTAATGACGATGAATTACTCAAATTGCGTCCCGATTCAATACATCGTCCTCCAGCCTACTTATCTCCATGGGTCTATTGCTGCCTCGGGCACCTTATGGTCGTTCTCCTGTGAGTCTAGATTATCGAATCGGACACAAAACTGATAGTTAATTGTACCGTTCAGGGCCTCCTAATGACGATGAATTACTCATATTGCGTCCCGATTCAATACATCGTCCTCCAGCCTACTTATCTCCATGGGTCTATTGCTGCCTCGGGCACCTTATGGTCGTTCTCCTGTGAGTCTAGATTATCGAATCGGACACAAAACTGATAGTTAATTGTAACGTTCAGGGCCTCCTAATGACGATGAATTACTCAAATTGCGTCCCGATTCAATAAATCGTCCTCCAGCCTACTTATCTCCATGGGTCTATTGCTGCCTCGGGCACCTTATGGTCGTTCTCCTGTGAGTCTAGATTATCGAATCGGACACAAAACTGATAGTTAATTGTAATGTTCAGGGCCTCCTAATGACGATGAATTACTCAAAATGCGTCCCGATTCAATACATCGTCCTCCAGCCTACTTATCTCCATGGGTCTATTGCTGCCTCGGGCACCTTATGGTCGTTCTCCTGTGAGTCTAGATTATCGAATCGGACACAAAACTGATAGTTAATTGTAACGTTCAGGTCCTCCTAATGACGATGGAACACTCAAATTGCGCCCCGATTCAATACATCGTCCTCCAGCCTACTTATCTCCATGGGTCTATTGCTGCCTCGGGCACCTTATGGTCGTTCTCCTGTGAGTCTAGATTATCGAATCGGACACAAAACTGATAGTTAATTGTAACGTTCAGGGCCTCCTAATGACGATGGAACACTCAAATTGCGTCCCGATTCAATACATCGTCCTCCAGCCGACTTATCTCCATGGGTCTATTGCTGCCTCTGGCTCCTTATGTTAGTTCTCCTGTGAGTCTAGATTATCGAATCGGACGCCAAACTGATTGTTAATTGTAACGTTCAGGGCTTCCTAATGACGATGGAACACTCAAATTGCGTCCCGATTCAATACATCGTCCTCCAGCCTATTTATCTCCATGGGTCTATTGCTGCCTCGGGCACCTTATGGTCGTTCTCCTGTGAGTCTAGGTTATCGAATCGGACACAAAACTGATAGTTAATTGTAATGTTCAGGGCCTCCTAATGACGATGAATTACTCAAAATGCGTCCCGATTCAATACATCGTCCTCCAGCCTACTTATCTCCATGGGTCAATTGCTGCCTCGGGCACCTTATGTTAGTTCTCCTGTGAGTCTAGATTATCGAATCGGACGCCAAACTGATTGTTAATTGTAACGTTCAGGGCCTCCTAATGACGATGGAACACTCAAATTGCGTCCCGATTCAATACATCGTCCTCCAGCCTATTTATCTCCATGGGTCTATTGCTGCCTCGGGCACCTTATGGTCGTTCTCCTGTGAGTCTAGGTTATCGAATCGGACACAAAACTGATAGTTAATTGTAATGTTCAGGGCCTCCTAATGACGATGAATTACTCAAATTGCGTCCCGATTCAATACATCGTCCTCCAGCCTACTTATCTCCATGGGCCTATTGCTGCCTCGGGCACCTTATGTTAGTTCTCCTGTGAGTCTAGATTATCGAATCGGACGCCAAACTGATTGTTAATTGTAACGTTCAGGGCCTCCTAATGACGATGGAAAACTCAAATTGCGTCCCGATTCAATACATCGTCCTCCAGCCTACTTATCACCATGGGTCTATTGCTGCCTCGGGCACCTTATGGTCGTTCTCCAGTGAGTCTAGATTATCGAATCGGACGCCAAACTCATAGTTAATTGTAACGTTCAGGGCCTCCTAATGACGATGGAACACTCAAATTGCGTCCCGATTCAATACATCGTCCTCCAGCCTACTTATCTCCATGGGTGTATTGCTGCCTCGGCCACCTTATGGTCGTTCTCCTGTGAGTCTAGATTATCGAATCGGACACAAAACTGATAGTTAATTGTAACGTTCAGGGCCTCCTAATGACGATGAATTACTCAAATTGCGTCCCGATTCAATACATCGTCCTCCAGCCTACTTATCTCCATGGGTCTATTGCTGCCTCGGGCACCTTATGGTCGTTCTCCTGTGAGTCTAGATTATCGAATCGGACACAAAACTGATAGTTAATTGTACCGTTCAGGGCCTCCTAATGACGATGAATTACTCATATTGCGTCCCGATTCAATACATCGTCCTCCAGCCTACTTATCTCCATGGGTCTATTGCTGCCTCGGGCACCTTATGGTCGTTCTCCTGTGAGTCTAGATTATCGAATCGGACACAAAACTGATAGTTAATTGTAACGTTCAGGGCCTCCTAATGACGATGAATTACTCAAATTGCGTCCCAATTCAATACATCGTCCTCCAGCCTACTTATCTCCATGGGTCTATTGCTGCCTCGGGCACCTTATGGTCGTTCTCCTGTGAGTCTAGATTATCGAATCGGACACAAAACTGATAGTTAATTGTAATGTTCAGGGCCTCCTAATGACGATGAATTACTCAAATTGCGTCCCGATTCAATACATCGTCCTCCAGCCTACTTATCTCCATGGGTCTATTGCTGCCTCGGGCACCTTATGGTCGTTCTCCTGTGAGTCTAGATTATCGAATCGGACGCCAAACTGATAGTTAATTGTAACGTTCAGGTCCTCCTAATGACGATGGAACACTCAAATTGCGCCCCGATTCAATACATCGTCCTCCAGCCTACTTACCTCCATGGGTCTATTGCTGCCTCGGGCACCTTATGGTCGTTCTCCTGTGAGTCTAGATTATCGAATCGGACACAAAACTGATAGTTAATTGTAACGTTCAGGGCCTCCTAATGACGATGGAACACTCAAATTGCGTCCCGATTCAATACATCGTCCTCCAGCCGACTTATCTCCATGGGTCTATTGCTGCCTCTGGCACCTTATGTTAGTTCTCCTGTGAGTCTAGATTATCGAATCGGACGCCAAACTGATTGTTAATTGTATCGTTCAGGGCCTCCTAATGACGATGGAACACTCAAATTGCGTCCCGATTCAATACATCGTCCTCCAGCCTATTTATCTCCATGGGTCTATTGCTGCCTCGGGCACCTTATGGTCGTTCTCCTGTGAGTCTAGGTTATCGAATCGGACACAAAACTGATAGTTAATTGTAATTTTCAGGGCCTCCTAATGACGATGAATTACTCAAATTGCGTCCCGATTCAATACATCGTCCTCCAGCCGACTTATCTCCATGGGTCTATTGCTGCCTCTGGCACCTTATGTTAGTTCTCCTGTGAGTCTAGATTATCGAATCGGACGCCAAACTGATTGTTAATTGTAACGTTCAGGGCCTCCTAATGACGATGGAACACTCAAATTGCGTCCCGATTCAATACATCGTCCTCCAGCCTATTTATCTCCATGGGTCTATTGCTGCCTCGGGCACCTTATGGTCGTTCTCCTGTGAGTCTAGATTATCGAAACGGACACAAAACTGATAGTTAATTGTAATGTTCAGGGCCTCCTAATGACGATGAATTACTCAAATTGCGTCCCGATTCAATACATCGTCCTCCAGCCTACTTATCTCCATGGGTCTATTGCTGCCTCGGGCACATTATGGTCGTTCTCCTGTGAGTCTAGGTTATCGAATCGGACACAAAACTGATAGTTAATTGTAACGTTCAGGGCCTCCTAATGACGATGGAACACTCAAATTGCGTCCCTATTCAATACATCGTCCTCCAGCCTACTTATCTCCATGGGTCTATTGCTGCCTCTTCCACCTTATGTTCGTTCTCCTGTGAGTCTAGATTATCGAATCGGACGCAAAACTGATTGTTAATTGTAACGTTCAGGGCCTCCTAATGACGATGAAATACTCAAATTGCGTCTCGATTCAATACATCGTCCTCCAGCCGACTTATCTCCATGGGTCTATTGCTGCCTTTGGCACCTTATGTTCGTTCTCCTGTGAGTCTAGATTATCGAATCGGACACAAAACTGATAGTTAATTGTAACGTTCAGGGCCTCCTAATGACGATGAATTACTCATATTGCGTCCCGATTCAATACATCGTCTTCCAGCCTACTTATCTCCATGGGTCTATTGCTGCCTCGGGCACCTTATGGTCGTTCTCCTGTGAGTCTAGATTATCGAATCGGACACAAAACTGATAGTTAATTGTAACGTTCAGGGCCTCCTAATGACGATGAATTACTCAAATTGCGTCCCAATTCAATACATCGTCCTCCAGCCTACTTATCTCCATGGGTCTATTGCTGCCTCGGGCACCTTATGGTCGTTCTCCTGTGAGTCTAGATTATCGAATCGGACACAAAACTGATAGTTAATTGTAACGTTCAGGGCCTCCTAATGACGGTGGAACACTCAAATTGCGTCCCGATTCAATACATCGTCCTCCAGCCTACTTATCTCCATGGGTCTTTTGCTGCCTCGGGCACCTTATGGTCGTTCTCCAGTGAGTCTAGATTATCGAATCGGACACAAAACTGATAGTTAATTGTAACGTTCAGGGCCTCCTAATGACGATGAATTACTCAAATTGCGTCCCGATTCAATACATCGTCCTCCAGCCTACTTATCTCCATGGGTCTATTGCTGCCTCGGGCACCTTATGGTCGTTCTCCTGTGAGTCTAGATTATCGAATCGGACACAAAACTGATAGTTAATTGTAACGTTCAGGGCCTCCTAATGACGATGAATTACTCAAATTGCGTCCCGATTCAGTACATCGTCCTCCAGCCTACTTATCTCCATGGGTCTATTGCTGCCTCGGGCACCTTATGGTCGTTCTCCTGTGAGTCTAGATTATCGAATCGGACACAAAACTGATAGTTAATTGTAACGTTCAGGGCCTCCTAATGACGATGAATTACTCAAATTGCGTCGAGATTCAATACATCGTCCTCCAGCCTACTTATCTCCATGGGTCTATTGCTGCCTCGGGCACCTTATGGTCGTTCTCCTGTGAGTCTAGATTATCGAATCGGACACAAAACTGATAGTTAATTGTAACGCTCAGGGCCTCCTAATGACGATGATTTACTCAAATTGCGTCCCGATTCAATACATCGTCCTCCAGCCTACTTATCTCCATGGGTCTATTGCTGCCTCGGCCACCATATGGTCGTTCTCCTGTGAGTCTAGAGTATCGAATCGGACACAAAACTGATAGTTAATTGTAACGTTCAGGGCCTCCTAATGACGATGGAACACTCAAATTGCGTCCCGATTCAATACATCGTCCTCCAGCCTACTTATCTCCATGGGTCTATTGCTGCCTCGGGCACCTTATGGTCGTTCTCCTGTGAGTCTAGATTATCGAATCGGACACAAAACTGATAGTTAATTGTAACGTTCAGGGCCTCCTAATGACGATGAATTACTCATATTGCGTCCCGATTCAATTCAACGTCCTCCTGCCTACTTACCTCCATGGGTCTATTGCTGCCTCGGGTACCTTATGGTCGTTCTCCTGTGAGTCTAGATTATCGAATCGGACACAAAACTGGTAGTTAATTGTAACGTTCAGGGCCTCCTAATGACGATGGAACACTCAAATTGCGTCCCGATTCAATACATCGTCCTCCAGCCGACTTATCTCCATGGGTCTATTGCTGCCTCGGGCACCTTATGTTAGTTCTCCTGTGAGTCTAGATTATCGAATCGGACGCCAAACTGATTGTTAATTGTAACGTTCAGGGCCTCCTAATGACGATGGAACACTCAAATTGCGTCCCGATTCAATACATCGTCCTCCAGCCTACTTATCTCCATGGGTCTATTGCTGCCTCGGGCACCTTATGGTCGTTCTCCAGTGAGTCTAGATTATCGAATCGGACGCCAAACTGATAGTTAATTGTAACGTTCAGGGCCTCCTAATGACGATGGAACACTCAAATTGCGTCCCGATTCAATACATCGTCCTCCAGCCTACTTATCTCCATGGGTGTATTGCTGCCTCGGCCACCTTATGGTCGTTCTCCTGTGAGTCTAGATTATCGAATCGGACACAAAACTGATAGTTAATTGTAACGTTCAGGGCCTCCTAATGACGATGAATTACTCATATTGCGTCCCGATTCAATACATCGTCCTCCAGCCTACTTATCTCCATGGGTCTATTGCTGCCTCGGGCACCTTATGGTCGTTCTCCAGTGAGTCTAGATTATCGAATCGGACACAAAACTGATAGTTAATTGTAACGTTCAGGGCCTCCTAATGACGATGAATTACTCAAATTGCGTCCCGATTCAATACATCGTCCTCCAGCCTACTTATCTCCATGGGTCTATTGCTGCCTCGGGCACCTTATGGTCGTTCTCCTGTGAGTCTAGATTATCGAATCGGACACAAAACTGATAGTTAATTGTACCGTTCAGGGCCTCCTAATGACGATGAATTACTCATATTGCGTCCCGAATCAATACATCGTCCTCCAGCCTACTTATCTCCATGGGTCTATTGCTGCCTCGGGCACCTTATGGTCGTTCTCCTGTGAGTCTAGATTATCGAATCGGACACAAAACTGATAGTTAATTGTAACGTTCAGGGCCTCCTAATGACGATGAATTACTCAAATTGCGTCCCGATTCAATACATCGTCCTCCAGCCTACTTATCTCCATGGGTCTATTGCTGCCTCGGGCACCTTATGGTCGTTCTCCTGTGAGTCTAGATTATCGAATCGGACACAAAACTGATAGTTAATTGTAACGTTCAGGGCCTCCTAATGACGATGGAACACTCAAATTGCGTCCCGATTCAATACATCGTCCTCCAGCCTACTTATCTCCATGGGTCTATTGCTGCCTCGGGCACCTTATGGTCGTTCTCCTGTGAGTCTAGATTATCGAATCGGACACAAAACTGATAGTTAATTGTAACGTTCAGGGCCTCCTAATGACGATGAATTACTCATATTGCGTCCCGATTCAATTCAACGTCCTCCTGCCCACTTACCTCCATGGGTCTATTGCTGCCTCGGGTACCTTATGGTCGTTCTCCTGTGAGTCTAGATTATCGAATCGGACACAAAACTGGTAGTTAATTGTAACGTTCAGGGCCTCCTAATGACGATGGAACACTCAAATTGCGTCCCGATTCAATACATCGTCCTCCAGCCGACTTATCTCCATGGGTCTATTGCTGCCTCGGGCACCTTATGTTAGTTCTCCTGTGAGTCTAGATTATCGAATCGGACGCCAAACTGATTGTTAATTGTAACGTTCAGGGCCTCCTAATGACGATGGAACACTCAAATTGCGTCCCGATTCAATACATCGTCCTCCAGCCTACTTATCTCCATGGGTCTATTGCTGCCTCGGGCACCTTATGGTCGTTCTCCAGTGAGTCTAGATTATCGAATCGGACGCCAAACTGATAGTTAATTGTAACGTTCAGGGCCTCCTAATGACGATGGAACACTCAAATTGCGTCCCGATTCAATACATCGTCCTCCAGCCTACTTATCTCCATGGGTGTATTGCTGCCTCGGCCACCTTATGGTCGTTCTCCTGTGAGTCTAGATTATCGAATCGGACACAAAACTGATAGTTAATTGTAACGTTCAGGGCCTCCTAATGACGATGAATTACTCAAATTGCGTCCCGATTCAATACATCGTCCTCCAGCCTACTTATCTCCATGGGTCTATTGCTGCCTCGGGCACCTTATGGTCGTTCTCCTGTGAGTCTAGATTATCGAATCGGACACAAAACTGATAGTTAATTGTAACGTTCAGGGCCTCCTAATGACGATGAATTACTCATATTGCGTCCCGATTCAATACATCGTCCTCCAGCCTACTTATCTCCATGGGTCTATTGCTGCCTCGGGCACCTTATGGTCGTTCTCCAGTGAGTCTAGATTATCGAATCGGACACAAAACTGATAGTTAATTGTAACGTTCAGGGCCTCCTAATGACGATGAATTACTCAAATTGCGTCCCGATTCAATACATCGTCCTCCAGCCTACTTATCTCCATGGGTCTATTGCTGCCTCGGGCACCTTATGGTCGTTCTCCTGTGAGTCTAGATTATCGAATCGGACACAAAACTGATAGTTAATTGTACCGTTCAGGGCCTCCTAATGACGATGAATTACTCATATTGCGTCCCGAATCAATACATCGTCCTCCAGCCTACTTATCTCCATGGGTCTATTGCTGCCTCGGGCACCTTATGGTCGTTCTCCTGTGAGTCTAGATTATCGAATCGGACACAAAACTGATAGTTAATTGTAACGTTCAGGGCCTCCTAATGACGATGAATTACTCAAATTGCGTCCCGATTCAATACATCGTCCTCCAGCCTACTTATCTCCATGGGTCTATTGCTGCCTCGGGCACCTTATGGTCGTTCTCCTGTGAGTCTAGATTATCGAATCGGACACAAAACTGATAGTTAATTGTAATGTTCAGTGCCTCCTAATGACGATGAAATACTCAAATTGCGTCCCGATTCAATACATCGTCCTCCAGCCTACTTATCTCCATGGGTCTATTGCTGCCTCGGGCACCTTATGGTCGTTCTCCTGTGAGTCTAGATTATCGAATCGGACGCCAAACTGATAGTTAATTGTAACGTTCAGGTCCTCCTAATGATGATGGAACACTCAAATTGCGCCCCGATTCAATACATCGTCCTCCAGCCTACTTACCTCCATGGGTCTATTGCTGCCTCGGGCACCTTATGGTCGTTCTCCTGTGAGTCTAGATTATCGAATCGGACACAAAACTGATAGTTAATTGTAACTTTCAGGGCCTCCTAATGACGATGGAACACTCAAATTGCGTCCCGATTCAATACATCGTCCTCCAGCCGACTTATCTCCATGGGTCTATTGCTGCCTCTGGCACCTTATGTTAGTTCTCCTGTGAGTCTAGATTATCGAATCGGACGAGAAAACTGATTGTTAATTGTAACGTTCAGGGCCTCCTAATGACGATGGAACACTCAAATTGCGTCCCGATTCAATACATCGTCCTCCAGCCTATTTATCTCCATGGGTCTATTGCTGCCTCGGGCACCTTATGTTCGTTCTCCTGTGAGTCTAGGTTATCGAATCGGACACAAAACTGATAGTTAATTGTAATGTTCAGGGCCTCCTAATGACGTTGAATTACTCAAATTGCGTCCCGATTCAATACATCGTCCTCCAGCCGACTTATCTCCATGGGTCTATTGCTGCCTCTGGCACCTTATGTTAGTTCTCCTGTGAGTCTAGATTATCGAATCGGACGCCAAACTGATTGTTAATTGTAACGTTCAGGGCCTCCTAATGACGATGGAACACTCAAATTGCGTCCCGATTCAATACATCGTCCTCCAGCCTATTTATCTCCATGGGTCTATTGCTGCCTCTTCCACCTTATGTTCGTTCTCCTGTGAGTCTAGATTATCGAATCGGACGCAAAACTGATTGTTAATTGTAACGTTCAGGGCCTCCTAATGACGATGAAATACTCAAATTGCGTCTCGATTCAATACATCGTCCTCCAGCCGACTTATCTCCATGGGTCTATTGCTGCCTTTGGCACCTTATGTTCGTTCTCCTGTGAGTCTAGATTATCGAATCGGACACAAAACTGATAGTTAATTGTAACGTTCAGGGCCTCCTAATGACGATGAATTACTCATATTGCGTCCCGATTCAATACATCGTCCTCCAGCCTACTTATCTCCATGGGTCTATTGCTGCCTCGGGCACCTTATGGTCGTTCTCCTGTGAGTCTAGATTATCGAATCGGACACAAAACTGATAGTTAATTGTAACGTTCAGGGCCTCCTAATGACGATGAATTACTCAAATTGCGTCCCGATTCAATACATCGTCCTCCAGCCTACTTATCTCCATGGGTCTATTGCTGCCTCGGGCACCTTATGGTCGTTCTCCTGTGAGTCTAGATTATCGAATCGGACACAAAACTGATAGTTAATTGTAACGTTCAGGGCCTCCTAATGACGATGAATTACTCAAATTGCGTCCCGATTCAGTACATCGTCCTCCAGCCTACTTATCTCCATGGGTCTATTGCTGCCTCGGGCACCTTATGGTCGTTCTCCTGTGAGTCTAGATTATCGAATCGGACACAAAATTGATAGTTAATTGTAACGTTCAGGGCCTCCTAATGACGATGAATTACTCAAATTGCGTCGAGATTCAATACATCGTCCTCCAGCCTACTTATCTCCATGGGTCTATTGCTGCCTCGGGCACCTTATGGTCGTTCTCCTGTGAGTCTAGATTATCGAATCGGACACAAAACTGATAGTTAATTGTAACGCTCAGGGCCTCCTAATGACGATGATTTACTCAAATTGCGTCCCGATTCAATACATCGTCCTCCAGCCTACTTATCTCCATGGGTCTATTGCTGCCTCGGCCACCATATGGTCGTTCTCCTGTGAGTCTAGAGTATCGAATCGGACACAAAACTGATAGTTAATTGTAACGTTCAGGGCCTCCTAATGACGATGGAACACTCAAATTGCGTCCCGATTCAATACATCGTCCTCCAGCCTACTTAACTCCATGGGTCTATTGCTGCCTCGGGCACCTTATGGTCGTTCTCCTGTGAGTCTAGATTATCGAATCGGACACAAAACTGATAGTTAATTGTAACGTTCAGGGCCTCCTAATGACGATGAATTACTCATATTGCGTCCCGATTCAATTCAACGTCATCCACCCTACTTACCTCCATGGGTCTATTGCTGCCTCGGCCACCATATGGTCGTTCTCCTGTGAGTCTAGAGTATCGAATCGGACACAAAACTGATAGTTAATTGTAACGTTCAGGGCCTCCTAATGACGATGGAACACTCAAATTGCATCCCGATTCAATACATCGTCCTCCAGCCTACTTATCTCCATGGGTCTATTGCTGCCTCGGGCACCTTATGGTCGTTCTCCTGTGAGTCTAGATTATCGAATCGGACACAAAACTGATAGTTAATTGTAACGTTCAGGGCCTCCTAATGACGATGAATTAATCACATTGCGTCCCCGATTCAATACATCGTCCTCCAGCCTACTTATCTCCATGGGTCTATTGCTGCCTCGGCCACCTTATGGTCGTACTCCTGTGAGTCTAGATTATCGAATCGGACACAAAACTGATAGTTAATTGTAACGTTCAGGGCCTCCTAATGACGATGAATTACTCATATTGCGTCCCGATTCAATACATCGTCCTCCAGCCTACTTATCTCCATGGGTCTATTGCTGCCTCGGGCACCTTATGGTCGTTCTCCTGTGAGTCTAGATTATCGAATCGGACACAAAACTGATAGTTAATTGTAACGTTCAGGGCCTCCTAATGACGATGAATTACTCATATTGCGTCCCGATTCAATACATCGTCCTCCAGCCTACTTATCTCCATGGGTCTATTGCTGCCTCGGCCACCTTATGGTCGTTCTCCTGTGAGTCTAGATTATCGAATCGGACACAAAACTGATAGTTAATTGTAACGTACAGGGCCTCCTAATGACGATGAATTACTCAAATTGCGTCCCGATTCAATACATCGTCCTCCAGCCTACTTATCTCCATGGGTCTATTGCTGCCTCGAGCACCTTATGGTCGTTCTCCTGTGAGTCTAGATTATCGAATCGGACACAAAACTGGTAGTTAATTGTAACGTTCAGGGCCTCCTAATGACGATGAATTACTCATATTGCGTCCCGATTCAATACATCGTCCTCCAGCCTACTTATCTCCATGGGTCTATTGCTGCCTCGGCCACCTTATGGTCGTTCTCCTGTGAGTCTAGATTATCGAATCGGACACAAAACTGATAGTTAATTGTAACGTTCAGGGCCTCCTAATGACGATGAATTACTCATATTGCGTCCCGATTCAATACATCGTCCTCCAGCCTACTTATCTCCATGGGTCTATTGCTGCCTCGGGCACCTTATGGTCGTTCTCCTGTGAGTCTAGATTATCGAATCGGACACAAAACTGATAGTTAATTGTAACGTTCAGGGCCTCCTAATGACGATGAATTACTCATATTGCGTCCCGATTCAATACATCGTCCTCCAGCCTACTTATCTCCATGGGTCTATTGCTGCCTCGGCCACCTTATGGTCGTTCTCCTGTGAGTCTAGATTATCGAATCGGACACAAAACTGATAGTTAATTGTAACGTTCAGGGCCTCCTAATGACGATGAATTACTCAAATTGCGTCCCGATTCAATACATCGTCCTCCAGCCTACTTATCTCCATGGGTCTATTGCTGCCTCGGGCACCTTATGGTCGTTCTCCTGTGAGTCTAGATTATCGAATCGGACACAAAACTGATAGTTAATTGTACCGTTCAGGGCCTCCTAATGACGATGAATTACTCATATTGCGTCCCGATTCAATACATCGTCCTCCAGCCTACTTATCTCCATGGGTCTATTGCTGCCTCGGGCACCTTATGGTCGTTCTCCTGTGAGTCTAGATTATCGAATCGGACACAAAACTGATAGTTAATTGTAACGTTCAGGGCCTCCTAATGACGATGAATTACTCAAATTGCGTCCCGATTCCATACATCGTCCTCCAGCCTACTTATCTCCATGGGTCTATTGCTGCCTCGGGCACCTTATGGTCGTTCTCCTGTGAGTCTAGATTATCGAATCGGACACAAAACTGATAGTTAATTGTAATGTTCAGGGCCTCCTAATGACGATGAAATACTCAAATTGCGTCCCGATTCAATACATCGTCCTCCAGCCTACTTATCTCCATGGGTCTATTGCTGCCTCGGGCACCTTATGGTCGTTCTCCTGTGAGTCTAGATTATCGAATCGGACGCCAAACTGATAGTTAATTGTAACGTTCAGGTCCTCCTAATGACGATGGAACACTCAAATTGCGCCCCGATTCAATACATCGTCCTCCAGCCTACTTACCTCCATGGGTCTATTGCTGCCTCGGGCACCTTATGGTCGTTCTCCTGTGAGTCTAGATTATCGAATCGGACACAAAACTGATAGTTAATTGTAACTTTCAGGGCCTCCTAATGACGATGGAACACTCAAATTGCGTCCCGATTCAATACATCGTCCTCCAGCCGACTTATCTCCATGGGTCTATTGCTGCCTCTGGCACCTTATGTTAGTTCTCCTGTGAGTCTAGATTATCGAATCGGACGAGAAAACTGATTGTTAATTGTAACGTTCAGGGCCTCCTAATGACGATGGAACACTCAAATTGCGTCCCGATTCAATACATCGTCCTCCAGCCTATTTATCTCCATGGGTCTATTGCTGCCTCGGGCACCTTATGTTCGTTCTCCTGTGAGTCTAGGTTATCGAATCGGACACAAAACTGATAGTTAATTGTAATGTTCAGGGCCTCCTAATGACGATGAATTACTCAAATTGCGTCCCGATTCAATACATCGTCCTCCAGCCGACTTATCTCCATGGGTCTATTGCTGCCTCTGGCACCTTATGTTAGTTCTCCTGTGAGTCTAGATTATCGAATCGGACGCCAAACTGATTGTTAATTGTAACGTTCAGGGCCTCCTAATGACGATGGAACACTCAAATTGCGTCCCGATTCAATACATCGTCCTCTAGCCTATTTATCTCCATGGGTCTATTGCTGCCTCGGGCACCTTATGGTCGTTCTCCTGTGAGTCTAGATTATCGAATCGGACACAAAACTGATAGTTAATTGTAATGTTCAGGGCCTCCTAATGACGATGAATTACTCAAATTGCGTCCCGATTCAATACATCGTCCTCCAGCCTACTTATCTCCATGGGTCTATTGCTGCCTCGGGCACCTTATGGTCGTTCTCCTGTGAGTCTAGATTATCGAATCGGACACAAAACTGATAGTTAATTGTAACGTTCAGGTCCTCCTAATGACGATGGAACACTCAAATTGCGTCCCGATTCAATACATCGTCCTCCAGCCTACTTATCTCCATGGGTCTATTGCTGCCTCGGGCACCTTATGGTCGTTCTCCTGTGAGTCTAGATTATCGAATCGGACACAAAACTGATAGTTAATTGTAACGTTCAGGGCTTCCTAATGACGATGGAACACTCAAATTGCGTCCCGATTCAATACATCGTCCTCCAGCCGCTTTTCCCCATGGGTCTATTGCTGCCTCTGGCACCTTATATTAGTTCTCCTGTGAGTCTAGATTTTCGAATCGGACGCCAAACTGATTGTTAATTGTAACGTTCAGGGCCTCCTAATGACGATGGAACACTCAAATTGCGTCCCGATTCAATACATCGTCCTCCAGCCTATTTATCTCCATGGGTCTATTGCTGCCTCGGGCACCTTATGGTCGTTCTCCTGTGAGTCTAGGTTATCGAATCGGACACAAAACTGATAGTTAATTGTAACGTTCAGGGCCTCCTAATGACGATGGAACACTCAAATTGCGTCCCGATTCAATACATCGTCCTCCAGCCTACTTATCTCCATGGGTCTATTGCTGCCTCTTCCACCTTATGTTCGTTCTCCTGTGAGTCTAGATTATCGAATCGGACGCAAAACTGATTGTTAATTGTAACGTTCAGGGCCTCCTAATGACGATGAAATACTCAAATTGCGTCTCGATTCAATACATCGTCCTCCAGCCGACTTATCTCCATGGGTCTATTGCTGCCTTTGGCACCTTATGTTCGTTCTCCTGTGAGTCTAGATTATCGAATCGGACACAAAACTGATAGTTAATTGTAACGTTCAGGGCCTCCTAATGACGATGAATTACTCATATTGCGTCCCGATTCAATACATCGTCCTCCAGCCTACTTATCTCCATGGGTCTATTGCTGCCTCGGGCACCTTATAGTCGTTCTCCTGTGAGTCTAGATTATCGAATCGGACACAAAACTGATAGTTAATTGTAACGTTCAGGGCCTCCTAATGACGATGAATTACTCAAATTGCGTCCCGATTCAATACATCGTCCTCCAGCCTACTTATCTCCATGGGTCTATTGCTGCCTCGGGCACCTTATGGTCGTTCTCCTGTGAGTCTAGATTATCGAATCGGACACAAAACTGATAGTTAATTGTAACGTTCAGGGCCTCCTAATGACGATGAATTACTCAAATTGCGTCCCGATTCAGTACATCGTCCTCCAGCCTACTTATCTCCATGGGTCTATTGCTGCCTCGGGCACCTTATGGTCGTTCTCCTGTGAGTCTAGATTATCGAATCGGACACAAAATTGATAGTTAATTGTAACGTTCAGGGCCTCCTAATGACGATGAATTACTCAAATTGCGTCGAGATTCAATACATCGTCCTCCAGCCTACTTATCTCCATGGGTCTATTGCTGCCTCGGGCACCTTATGGTCGTTCTCCTGTGAGTCTAGATTATCGAATCGGACACAAAACTGATAGTTAATTGTAACGCTCAGGGCCTCCTAATGACGATGATTTACTCAAATTGCGTCCCGATTCAATACATCGTCCTCCAGCCTACTTATCTCCATGGGTCTATTGCTGCCTCGGCCACCATATGGTCGTTCTCCTGTGAGTCTAGATTATCGAATCGGACACAAAACTGATAGTTAATTGTAACGTTCAGGGCCTCCTAATGACGATGGAACACTCAAATTGCGTCCCGATTCAATACATCGTCCTCCAGCCTACTTATCTCCATGGGTCTATTGCTGCCTCGGGCACCTTATGGTCGTTCTCCTGTGAGTCTAGATTATCGAATCGGACACAAAACTGATAGTTAATTGTAACGTTCAGGGCCTCCTAATGACGATGAATTACTCATATTGCGTCCCGATTCAATTCAACGTCCTCCACCCTACTTACCTCCATGGGTCTATTGCTGCCTCGGGTACCTTATGGTCGTTCTCCTGTGAGTCTAGATTATCGAATCGGACACAAAACTGGTAGTTAATTGTAACGTTCAGGGCCTCCTAATGACGATGAATTACTCAAATTGCGTCCCGATTCAATACATCGTCCTCCAGCCTACTTATCTCCATGGGTCTATTGCTGCCTCGGGCACCTTATGGTCGTTCTCCTGTGAGTCTAGATTATCGAATCGGACACAAAACTGATAGTTAATTGTACCGTTCAGGGCCTCCTAATGACGATGAATTACTCATATTTCGTCCCGATTCAATACATCGTCCTCCAGCCTACTTATCTCCATGGGTCTATTGCTGCCTCGGGCACCTTATGGTCGTTCTCCTGTGAGTCTAGATTATCGAATCGGACACAAAACTGATAGTTAATTGTAACGTTCAGGGCCTCCTAATGACGATGAATTACTCAAATTGCGTCCCGATTCAATACATCGTCCTCCAGCCTACTTATCTCCATGGGTCTATTGCTGCCTCGGGCACCTTATGGTCGTTCTCCTGTGAGTCTAGATTATCGAATCGGACACAAAACTGATAGTTAATTGTAACGTTCAGGGCCTCCTTATGACGATGAATTACTCAAATTGCGTCCCGATTCAATACATCGTCCTCCAGCCTACTTATCTCCATGGGTCTATTGCTGCCTCGGGCACCTTATGGGCGTTCTCCTGTGAGTCTAGATTATCGAATCGGACACAAAACTGATAGTTAATTGTAACGCTCAGGGCCTCCTAATGACGATGATTTACTCAAATTGCGTCCCGATTCAATACATCGTCCTCCAGCCTACTTATCTCCATGGGTCTATTGCTGCCTCGGCCACCATATGGTCGTTCTCCTGTGAGTCTAGAGTATCGAATCGGACACAAAACTGATAGTTAATTGTAACGTTCAGGGCCTCCTAATGACGATGGAACACTCAAATTGCGTCCCGATTCAATACATCGTCCTCCAGCCTACTTATCTCCATGGGTCTATTGCTGCCTCGGGCACCTTATGGTCGTTCTCCTGTGAGTCTAGATTATCGAATCGGACACAAAACTGATAGTTAATTGTAACGTTCAGGGCCTCCTAATGACGATGAATTAATCACATTGCGTCCCCGATTCAATACATCGTCCTCCAGCCTACTTATCTCCATGGGTCTATTGCTGCCTCGGCCACCTTATGGTCGTTCTCCTGTGAGTCTAGATTATCGAATCGGACACAAAACTGATAGTTAATTGTAACGTTCAGGGCCTCCTAATGACGATGAATTACTCAAATTGCGTCCCGATTCAATACATCGTCCTCCAGCCTACTTATCTCCATGGGTCTATTGCTGCCTCGGGCACCTTATGGTCGTTCTCCTGTGAGTCTAGATTATCGAATCGGACACAAAACTGATAGTTAATTGTAACGTTCAGGGCCTCCTAATGACGATGAATTACTCATATTGCGTCCCGATTCAATACATCGTCCTCCAGCCTACTTATCTCCATGGGTCTATTGCTGCCTCGGCCACCTTATGGTCGTTCTCCTGTGAGTCTAGATTATCGAATCGGACACAAAACTGATAGTTAATTGTAACGTTCAGGGCCTCCTAATGACGATGAATTACTCAAATTGCGTCCCGATTCAATACATCGTCCTCCAGCCTACTTATCTCCATGGGTCTATTGCTGCCTCGAGCACCTTATGGTCGTTCTCCTGTGAGTCTAGATTATCGAATCGGACACAAAACTGGTAGTTAATTGTAACGTTCAGGGCCTCCTAATGACGATGAATTACTCATATTGCGTCCCGATTCAATACATCGTCCTCCAGCCTACTTATCTCCATGGGTCTATTGCTGCCTCGGCCACCTTATGGTCGTTCTCCTGTGAGTCTAGATTATCGAATCGGACACAAAACTGATAGTTAATTGTAACGTTCAGGGCCTCCTAATGACGATGAATTACTCATATTGCGTCCCGATTCAATACATCGTCCTCCAGCCTACTTATCTCCATGGGTCTATTGCTGCCTCGGGCACCTTATGGTCGTTCTCCTGTGAGTCTAGATTATCGAATCGGACACAAAACTGATAGTTAATTGTAACGTTCAGGGCCTCCTAATGACGATGAATTACTCATATTGCGTCCCGATTCAATACATCGTCCTCCAGCCTACTTATCTCCATGGGTCTATTGCTGCCTCGGGCACCTTATAGTCGTTCTCCTGTGAGTCTAGATTATCGAATCGGACACAAAACTGATAGTTAATTGTAACGTTCAGGGCCTCCTAATGACGATGAATTACTCAAATTGCGTCCCGATTCAATACATCGTCCTCCAGCCTACTTATCTCCATGGGTCTATTGCTGCCTCGGGCACCTTATGGTCGTTCTCCTGTGAGTCTAGATTATCGAATCGGACACAAAACTGATAGTTAATTGTAACGTTCAGGGCCTCCTAATGACGATGAATTACTCAAATTGCGTCCCGATTCAGTACATCGTCCTCCAGCCTACTTATCTCCATGGGTCTATTGCTGCCTCGGGCACCTTATGGTCGTTCTCCTGTGAGTCTAGATTATCGAATCGGACACAAAATTGATAGTTAATTGTAACGTTCAGGGCCTCCTAATGACGATGAATTACTCAAATTGCGTCGAGATTCAATACATCGTCCTCCAGCCTACTTATCTCCATGGGTCTATTGCTGCCTCGGGCACCTTATGGTCGTTCTCCTGTGAGTCTAGATTATCGAATCGGACACAAAACTGATAGTTAATTGTAACGCTCAGGGCCTCCTAATGACGATGATTTACTCAAATTGCGTCCCGATTCAATACATCGTCCTCCAGCCTACTTATCTCCATGGGTCTATTGCTGCCTCGGCCACCATATGGTCGTTCTCCTGTGAGTCTAGATTATCGAATCGGACACAAAACTGATAGTTAATTGTAACGTTCAGGGCCTCCTAATGACGATGGAACACTCAAATTGCGTCCCGATTCAATACATCGTCCTCCAGCCTACTTATCTCCATGGGTCTATTGCTGCCTCGGGCACCTTATGGTCGTTCTCCTGTGAGTCTAGATTATCGAATCGGACACAAAACTGATAGTTAATTGTAACGTTCAGGGCCTCCTAATGACGATGAATTACTCATATTGCGTCCCGATTCAATTCAACGTCCTCCACCCTACTTACCTCCATGGGTCTATTGCTGCCTCGGGTACCTTATGGTCGTTCTCCTGTGAGTCTAGATTATCGAATCGGACACAAAACTGGTAGTTAATTGTAACGTTCAGGGCCTCCTAATGACGATGAATTACTCAAATTGCGTCCCGATTCAATACATCGTCCTCCAGCCTACTTATCTCCATGGGTCTATTGCTGCCTCGGGCACCTTATGGTCGTTCTCCTGTGAGTCTAGATTATCGAATCGGACACAAAACTGATAGTTAATTGTACCGTTCAGGGCCTCCTAATGACGATGAATTACTCATATTTCGTCCCGATTCAATACATCGTCCTCCAGCCTACTTATCTCCATGGGTCTTCTATTGCTGCCTCGGGCACCTTATGGTCGTTCTCCTGTGAGTCTAGATTATCGAATCGGACACAAAACTGATAGTTAATTGTACCGTTCAGGGCCTCCTAATGACGATGAATTACTCATATTTCGTCCCGATTCAATACATCGTCCTCCAGCCTACTTATCTCCATGGGTCTATTGCTGCCTCGGGCACCTTATGGTCGTTCTCCTGTGAGTCTAGATTATCGAATCGGACACAATACTGATAGTTAATTGTAACGTTCAGGGCCTCCTAATGACGATGAATTACTCAAATTGCGTCCCGATTCAATACATCGTCCTCCAGCCTACTTATCTCCATGGGTCTATTGCTGCCTCGGGCACCTTATGGTCGTTCTCCTGTGAGTCTAGATTATCGAATCGGACACAAAACTGATAGTTAATTGTAACGTTCAGGGCCTCCTAATGACGATGAATTACTCAAATTGCGTCCCGATTCAATACATCGTCCTCCAGCCTACTTATCTCCATGGGTCTATTGCTGCCTCGGCCACCTTATGGTCGTTCTCCTGTGAGTCTAGAGTATCGAATCGGACACAAAACTGATAGTTAATTGTAACGTTCAGGGCCTCCTAATGACGATGGAATACTCAAATTGCGTCCCGATTCAATACATCGTCCTCCAGCCTACTTATCTCCATGGGTCTATTGCTGCCTCGGCACCTTATGGTCGTTCTCCTGTGAGTCTAGATTATCGAATCGGACACAAAACTGATAGTTAATTGTAACGTTCAGGGCCTCCTAATGACGATGAATTACTCACATTGCGTCCCCGATTCAATACATCGTCCTCCAGCCTACTTATCTCCATGGGTCTATTGCTGCCTCGGCACCTTATGGTCGTTCTCCTGTGAGTCTAGATTATCGAATCGGACACAAAACTGATAGTTAATTGTAACGTTCAGGGCCTCCTAATGACGATGAATTACTCAAATTGCGTCCCGATTCAATACATCGTCCTCCAGCCTACTTATCTCCATGGGTCTATTGCTGCCTCGGGCACCTTATGGTCGTTCTCCTGTGAGTCTAGATTATCGAATCGGACACAAAACTGATAGTTAATTGTAACGTTCAGGGCCTCCTAATGACGATGAATTACTCAAATTGCGTCCCGATTCAATACATCGTCCTCCAGCCTACTTATCTCCATGGGTCTATTGCTGCCTCGGCCACCTTATGGTCGTTCTCCTGTGAGTCTAGATTATCGAATCGGACACAAAACTGATAGTTAATTGTAACGTTCAGGGCCTCCTAATGACGATGAATTACTCAAATTGCGTCCCGATTCAATACATCGTCCTCCAGCCTACTTATCTCCATGGGTCTATTGCTGCCTCGGCACCTTATGGTCGTTCTCCTGTGAGTCTAGATTATCGAATCGGACACAAAACTGATAGTTAATTGTAACGTTCAGGGCCTCCTAATGACGATGAATTACTCATATTGCGTCCCGATTCAATACATCGTCCTCCAGCCTACTTATCTCCATGGGTCTATTGCTGCCTCGGCCACCTTATGGTCGTTCTCCTGTGAGTCTAGATTATCGAATCGGACACAAAACTGATAGTTAATTGTAACGTTCAGGGCCTCCTAATGACGATGAATTACTCATATTGCGTCCCGATTCAATACATCGTCCTCCAGCCTACTTATCTCCATGGGTCTATTGCTGCCTCGGGCACCTTATGGTAGTTCTCCTGTGAGTCTAGATTATCGAATCGGACACAAAACTGATAGTTAATTGTAACGTTCAGGGCCTCCTAATGACGATGAATTACTCATATTGCGTCCCGATTCAATACATCGTCCTCCAGCCTACTTATCTCCATGGGTCTATTGCTGCCTCGGCACCTTATGGTCGTTCTCCTGTGAGTCTAGATTATCGAATCGGACACAAAACTGATAGTTAATTGTAACGTTCAGGGCCTCCTAATGACGATGAATTACTCAAATTGCGTCCCGATTCAATACATCGTCCTCCAGCCTACTTATCTCCATGGGTCTATTGCTGCCTCGGGCACCTTATGGTCGTTCTCCTGTGAGTCTAGATTATCGAATCGGACACAAAACTGATAGTTAATTGTAACGTTCAGGGCCTCCTAATGACGATGAATTACTCATATTGCGTCCCGATTCAATACATCGTCCTCCAGCCTACTTATCTCCATGGGTCTATTGCTGCCTCGGCCACCTTATGGTCGTTCTCCTGTGAGTCTAGATTATCGAATCGGACACAAAACTTATAGTTAATTGTAACGTTCAGGGCCTCCTAATGACGATGAATTACTCAAATTGCGTCCCGATTCAATACATCGTCCTCCAGCCTACTTATCTCCATGGGTCTATTGCTGCCTCGGGCACCTTATGGTCGTTCTCCTGTGAGTCTAGATTATCGAATCGGACACAAAACTGATAGTTAATTGTAACGTTCAGGGCCTCCTAATGACGATGAATTACTCATATTGCGTCCCGATTCAATACATCGTCCTCCAGCCTACTTATCTCCATGGGTCTATTGCTGCCTCGGGCACCTTATGGTCGTTCTCCTGTGAGTCTAGATTATCGAATCGGACACAAAACTGATAGTTAATTGTAACGTTCAGGGCCTCCTAATGACGATGAATTACTCAAATTGCGTCCCGATTCAATACATCGTCCTCCAGCCTACTTATCTCCATGGGTCTATTGCTGCCTCGGGCACCTTATGGTCGTTCTCCTGTGAGTCTAGATTATCGAATCGGACACAAAACTGATAGTTAATTGTAACGTTCAGGGCCTCCTAATGACGATGAATTACTCAAATTGCGTCCCGATTCAATACATCGTCCTCCAGCCTACTTATCTCCATGGGTCTATTGCTGCCTCGGCCACCTTATGGTCGTCCTCCTGTGAGTCTAGATTATCGAATCGGACACAAAACTGATAGTTAATTGTAACGTTCAGGGCCTCCTAATGACGATGAATTACTCAAATTGCGTCCCGATTCAATACATCGTCCTCCAGCCTACTTATCTCCATGGGTCTATTGCTGCCTCGGCCACCTTATGGTCGTTCTCCTGTGAGTCTAGATTATCGAATCGGACACAAAACTGATAGTTAATTGTAACGTTCAGGGCCTTCTAATGACGATGAATAACTCAAATTGCGTCCCGATTCAATACATCGTCCTCCAGCCTACTTATCTGCATGGGTCTATTGCTGCCTCGGGCACCTTATGGTCGTTCTCCTGTGAGTCTAGATTATCGAATCGGACACAAAACTGATAGTTAATTGTAACGTTCAGGGCCTCCTAATGACGATGAATTAATCACATTGCGTCCCCGATTCAATACATCGTCCTCCAGCCTACTTATCTCCATGGTTCTATTGCTGCCTCGGCCACCCTATGGTCGTTCTCCTGTGAGTCTAGATTATCGAATCGGACACAAAACTGATAGTTAATTGTAACGTTCAGGGCCTCCTAATGACGATGAATTACTCAATATGCGTCCCGATTCAATACATCGTCCTCCAGCCTACTTATCTCCATGGGTCTATTGCTGCCTCGGGCACCTTATGGTCGTTCTCCTGTGAGTCTAGATTATCGAATCGGACACAAAACTGATAGTTAATTGTAACGTTCAGGGCCTCCTAATGACGATGAATTACTCATATTGCGTCCCGATTCAATACATCGTCCTCCAGCCTACTTATCTCCATGGGTCTATTGCTGCCTCGGCCACCATATGGTCGTTCTCCTGTGAGTCTAGAGTATCGAATCGGACACAAAACTGATAGTTAATTGTAACGTTCAGGGCCTCCTAATGACGATGGAACACTCAAATTGCGTCCCGATTCAATACATCGTCCTCCAGCCTACTTATCTCCATGGGTCTATTGCTGCCTCGGGCACCTTATGGTTGTTCTCCTGTGAGTCTAGATTATCGAATCGGACACAAAACTGATAGTTAATTGTAACGTTCAGGGCCTCCTAATGACGATGAATTAATCACATTGCGTCCCCGATTCAATACATCGTCCTCCAGCCTACTTATCTCCATGGGTCTATTGCTGCCTCGGCCACCTTATGGTCGTTCTCCTGTGAGTCTAGATTATCGAATCGGACACAAAACTGATAGTTAATTGTAACGTTCAGGGCCTCCTAATGACGATGAATTACTCAAATTGCGTCCCGATTCAATACATCGTCCTCCAGCCTACTTATCTCCATGGGTCTATTGCTGCCTCGGGCACCTTATGGTCGTTCTCCTGTGAGTCTAGATTATCGAATCGGACACAAAACTGATAGTTAATTGTAACGTTCAGGGCCTCCTAATGACGATGAATTACTCATATTGCGTCCCGATTCAATACATCGTCCTCCAGCCTACTTATCTCCATGGGTCTATTGCTGCCTCGGCCACCTTATGGTCGTTCTCCTGTGAGTCTAGATTATCGAATCGGACACAAAACTGATAGTTAATTGTAACGTTCAGGGCCTCCTAATGACGATGAATTACTCAAATTGCGTCCCGATTCAATACATCGTCCTCCAGCCTACTTATCTCCATGGGTCTATTGCTGCCTCGAGCACCTTATGGTCGTTCTCCTGTGAGTCTAGATTATCGAATCGGACACAAAACTGGTAGTTAATTGTAACGTTCAGGGCCTCCTAATGACGATGAATTACTCATATTGCGTCCCGATTCAATACATCGTCCTCCAGCCTACTTATCTCCATGGGTCTATTGCTGCCTCGGCCACCTTATGGTCGTTCTCCTGTGAGTCTAGATTATCGAATCGGACACAAAACTGATAGTTAATTGTAACGTTCAGGGCCTCCTAATGACGATGAATTACTCATATTGCGTCCCGATTCAATACATCGTCCTCCAGCCTACTTATCTCCATGGGTCTATTGCTGCCTCGGGCACCTTATGGTAGTTCTCCTGTGAGTCTAGATTATCGAATCGGACACAAAACTGATAGTTAATTGTAACGTTCAGGGCCTCCTAATGACGATGAATTACTCATATTGCGTCCCGATTCAATACATCGTCCTCCAGCCTACTTATCTCCATGGGTCTATTGCTGCCTCGGCCACCTTATGGTCGTTCTCCTGTGAGTCTAGATTATCGAATCGGACACAAAACTGATAGTTAATTGTAACGTTCAGGGCCTCCTAATGACGATGAATTACTCAAATTGCGTCCCGATTCAATACATCGTCCTCCAGCCTACTTATCTCCATGGGTCTATTGCTGCCTCGGGCACCTTATGGTCGTTCTCCTGTGAGTCTAGATTATCGAATCGGGACACAAAACTGATAGTTAATTGTAACGTTCAGGGCCTCCTAATGACGATGAATTACTCATATTGCGTCCCGATTCAATACATCGTCCTCCAGCCTACTTATCTCCATGGGTCTATTGCTGCCTCGGCCACCTTATGGTCGTTCTCCTGTGAGTCTAGATTATCGAATCGGACACAAAACTTATAGTTAATTGTAACGTTCAGGGCCTCCTAATGACGATGAATTACTCAAATTGCGTCCCGATTCAATACATCGTCCTCCAGCCTACTTATCTCCATGGGTCTATTGCTGCCTCGGGCACCTTATGGTCGTTCTCCTGTGAGTCTAGATTATCGAATCGGACACAAAACTGATAGTTAATTGTACCGTTCAGGGCCTCCTAATGACGATGAATTACTCATATTGCGTCCCGATTCAATACATCGTCCTCCAGCCTACTTATCTCCATGGGTCTATTGCTGCCTCGGGCACCTTATGGTCGTTCTCCTGTGAGTCTAGATTATCGAATCGGACACAAAACTGATAGTTAATTGTAACGTTCAGGGCCTCCTAATGACGATGAATTACTCAAATTGCGTCCCGATTCAATACATCGTCCTCCAGCCTACTTATCTCCATGGGTCTATTGCTGCCTCGGGCACCTTATGGTCGTTCTCCTGTGAGTCTAGATTATCGAATCGGACACAAAACTGATAGTTAATTGTAACGTTCAGGGCCTCCTAATGACGATGAATTACTCAAATTGCGTCCCGATTCAATACATCGTCCTCCAGCCTACTTATCTCCATGGGTCTATTGCTGCCTCGGCCACCTTATGGTCGTCCTCCTGTGAGTCTAGATTATCGAATCGGACACAAAACTGATAGTTAATTGTAACGTTCAGGGCCTCCTAATGACGATGAATTACTCAAATTGCGTCCCGATTCAATACATCGTCCTCCAGCCTACTTATCTCCATGGGTCTATTGCTGCCTCGGCCACCTTATGGTCGTTCTCCTGTGAGTCTAGATTATCGAATCGGACACAAAACTGATAGTTAATTGTAACGTTCAGGGCCTTCTAATGACGATGAATAACTCAAATTGCGTCCCGATTCAATACATCGTCCTCCAGCCTACTTATCTGCATGGGTCTATTGCTGCCTCGGGCACCTTATGGTCGTTCTCCTGTGAGTCTAGATTATCGAATCGGACACAAAACTGATAGTTAATTGTAACGTTCAGGGCCTCCTAATGACGATGAATTAATCACATTGCGTCCCCGATTCAATACATCGTCCTCCAGCCTACTTATCTCCATGGTTCTATTGCTGCCTCGGCCACCCTATGGTCGTTCTCCTGTGAGTCTAGATTATCGAATCGGACACAAAACTGATAGTTAATTGTAACGTTCAGGGCCTCCTAATGACGATGAATTACTCAATATGCGTCCCGATTCAATACATCGTCCTCCAGCCTACTTATCTCCATGGGTCTATTGCTGCCTCGGGCACCTTATGGTCGTTCTCCTGTGAGTCTAGATTATCGAATCGGACACAAAACTGATAGTTAATTGTAACGTTCAGGGCCTCCTAATGACGATGAATTACTCATATTGCGTCCCGATTCAATACATCGTCCTCCAGCCTACTTATCTCCATGGGTCTATTGCTGCCTCGGGCACCTTATGGTCGTTCTCCTGTGAGTCTAGATTATCGAATCGGACACAAAACTGATAGTTAATTGTAACGTTCAGGGCCTCCTAATGACGATGAATTACTCAAATTGCGTCCCGATTCAATACATCGTCCTCCAGCCTACTTATCTCCATGGGTCTATTGCTGCCTCGGGCACCATATGGTCGTTCTCCTGTGAGTCTAGATTATCGAATCGGACACAAGACTGATAGTTAATTGTAACGTTCAGGGCCTCCTAATGACGATGAATTACTCATATTGCGTCCCGATTCAATACATCGTCCTCCAGCCTACTTATCTCCATGGGTCTATTGCTGCCTCGGGCACCTTATGGTCGTTCTCCTGTGAGTCTAGATTATCGAATCGGACACAAAACTGATAGTTAATTGTAACGTTCAGGGCCTCCTAATGACGATGAATTACTCAAATTGCGTCCCGATTCAATACATCGTCCTCCAGCCTACTTATCTTCATGGGTCTATTGCGCCCTCGGCCACCTTATGGTCGTTCTCCTGTGAGTCTAGATTATCGAATCGGACACAAAACTGATAGTTAATTGTAACGTTCAGGGCCTCCTAATGACGATGAATTACTCATATTGCGTCCCGATTCAATACATCGTCCTTAAGCCTACTTATCTCCATGGGTCTATTGCTGCCTCGGGCACCTTATGGTCGTTCTCCTGTGAGTCTAGATTATCGAATCGGACACAAAACTGATAGTTAATTGTAACGTTCAGGGCCTCCTAATGACGATGGAACACTCAAATTGCGTCCCGATTCAATACATCGTCCTCCAGCCTACTTATCTCCATTTGTCTATTGCTGCCTCGGCCACCTTATGGTCGTTCTCCTGTGAGTCTAGATTATCGAATCGGACACAAAACTGATAGTTAATTGTAACGTTCAGGGCCTCCTAATGACGATGAATTACTCAAATTGCGTCCCGATTCAATACATCGTCCTCCAGCCTACTTATCTCCATGGGTCTATTGCTGCCTCGGGCACCTTATGGTCGTTCTCCTGTGAGTCTAGATTATCGAATCGGACACAAAACTGATAGTTAATTGTAACGTTCAGGGCCTCCTAATGACGATGAATTACTCATATTGCGTCCCGATTCAATACATCGTCCTCCAGCCTACTTATCTCCATGGGTCTATTGCTGCCTCGGCCACCTTATGGTCGTTCTCCTGTGAGTCTAGATTATCGAATCGGACACAAAACTGATAGTTAATTGTAACGTTCAGGGCCTCCTAATGACGATGAATTACTGAAATTGCGTCCCGATTCAATACATCGTCCTCCAGCCTACTTATCTCCATGGGTCTATTGCTGCCTCGGGCACTTTATGGTCGTTCTCCTGTGAGTCTAGATTATCGAATCGGACACAAAACTGATAGTTAATTGTAACGTTCAGGGCCACCTAATGACGATGAATTACTCATATTGCGTCCCGATTCAATACATCGTCCTCAAGCCTACTTATCTCCATGGGTCTATTGCTGCCTCGGGCACCTTATGGTCGTTCTCCTGTGAGTCTAGATTATCGAATCGGACGCAAAACTGTTAGTTAATTGTAACGTTCAGGGCCTCCTAATGACGATGAATTACTCAAATTGCGTCCCGATTCAATACATCGTCCTCCAGCCTACTTATCTCCATGGGTCTATTGCTGCTTCGGGCACCTTATGGTCGTTCTCCTGTGAGTCTAGATTATCGAATCGGACACAAAACTAATAGTTAATTGTAACGTTCAGGGCCTCCTAATGACGATGAATTACTCATATTGCGTCCTGATTCAATACATCGTCCTCCAGCCTACTTATCTCCATGGGTCTATTGCTGCCTCGGGCACCTTATGGTCGTTCTCCTGTGAGTCTAGATTATCGAATCGGACGCCAAACTGATAGTTAATTGTAACGTTCATGGCCTCCTAATGACGATGAATTACTCAAATTGCGTCCCGATTCAATACATCGTCCTCCAGCCTACTTATCTCCATGGGTCTATTGCTGCCTTGGGCACCTTATGGTCGTTCTCCTGTGAGTCTAGATTATCTAATCGGACACAAAACTGATAGTTAATTGTAACGTTCAGGGCCTCTAAATGACGATGAATTACTCAAATTGCGTCCCGATTCAATACATCGTCCTCCAGCCTACTTATCTCCATGGGTCTATTGCTGCCTCGGCCACCTTATGGTCGTTCTCCTGTGAGTCTAGATTATCGAATCGGACACAAAACTGATAGTTAATTGTAACGTTCAGGGCCTCCTAATGACGATGAATTACTCAAATTGCGTCCCGATTCAATACATCGTCCTCCAGCCAACTTATCTCCATGGGTCTATTGCTGCCTCGGGCACCTCATGGTCATTCTCCTGTGAGTCTAGATTATCGAATCGGACACAAAACTGATAGTTAATTGTAACGTTCAGGGCCTCCGAATGACGATGAATTACTCAAATTGCGTCCCGATTCAATACATCGTCCTCCAGCCTACTTATCTCCATGGGTCTATTGCTGCCTCGGGCACCTTATGGTCGTTCTCCTGTGAGTCTAGATTATCGAATCGGACGCCAAACTGATAGTTAATTGTAACGTTCAGGGCCTCCTAATGACGATGAATTACTCAAATTGCGTCCCGATTCAATACATCGTCCTCCAGCCTACTTATCTCCATGGGTCTATTGCTGCCTCGGGCACCTTATGGTCGTTCTCCTGTGAGTCTAGATTATCGAATCGGACACAAAACTGATAGTTAATTGTAACGTTCAGGGCCTCCTAATGACGATGAATTACTCAAATTGCGTCCCGATTCAATACATCGTCCTCCAGCCTACTTATCTCCATGGGTCTATTGCTGCCTCGGGCACCTTATGGTCGTTCTCCTGTGAGTCTAGATTATCGAATCGGACACAAAACTGATAGTTAATTTTAACGTTCAGGGCCTCCTAATGAGGATGGAACACTCAAATTGCGTCCCGATTCAATACATCGTCCTCCAGCCTACTTATCTCCATGGGTGTATTGCTGCCTCGGGCACCTTATGTTCGTTCTCCTGTGATTCTAGATTATCGAATCAGACACAAAACTGATAGTTAATTGTAACGTTCAGGGCCTCCTAATGACGATGGAACACTCAAATTGCGTCACGATTCAATACATCGTCCTCCAGCCGACGTGTCTCAATGGGTCTATTTCTGCCTCTGGCACCTTATGGTCGTTCTCCTGTGAGTATAGATTATCGAAACGGACGCAAAACTGATAGTTATTTGTAACGTTCAGTGCCACCTAATGACGATGGAACACTCAAACTGCGTCCCGATTCAATACATATCCTTCAGCCGACTTATCTCCATGGGTCTATTGCTGCCTCGGGCACCTTATGGTCGTTCTCCTGTGAGTCTAGATTATCGAATCGGACACAAAACTGATAGTTAATTGTAACGTTCAGGGCCTCCTAATGACGATGGAACACTCAAATTGCGTCCCGGATCAATACATTGTCCTCCAACCGACTTTTCTCCATGAGTCTATTGCTGCCTCGGGCACCTTATGGTCGTTCTATTGTGAGTCTAGATTATCGAATCGGACGCAATCCTGATCATTAATTGTAACGTTCAGGGCTTCCTAACGACGATGGAACACTCAAATTGCGTCCCGATTCAACACATCGTCCTCCAGCCGACTTATCCCCATGTGTCTGTTGCTGCCTCGGGCACCTTATGATCGTTCTCCTGTGAGTCTAGGTTATCGAACCGGCCGCAAAACTGATAGTAATTGTAACGTTTAAGGCCTCCTAATGACGATGGAACACTCAACTTGCGTCCCGATTGAATACATCGTCCTCCAGCCGACTTGTCACCATGGGTCCATTCCTTATTCGGGCACCTTATGGTCGTTCTCCTGTGAGTCTAGATTATCGAATGGGACGCAAAACTGATAGTTAATTGCAACGTTCAGGGCCTCCTAATGACGATGGAACACTCAAATTGCGTCCCGATTCAATACATCGATCTCCAGCCGACTTGTCGCCATGGGTCTACTGCTGCCTCGGGCACCTTATGGTCATTCTCCTGTGAGTCTAAATTTTCGAATCGGACACAGAACTGACAGTTAATTGTAACGTTTAGGGCCTCCTAATGACGATGGAACACTCAAATTGCGTAGAGATTCAATACATCGTCCTCCAGCTGAGGTGTCTCCATGGGTCTATTGCTGCCTCGGGCACCTTATGGTCGTTTTCCTGTGGGTCTAGATTTTCGAATTTTACACAAAACTGATAGTTAATTGTAACGTTCAGGGTCTCCTAATGACGATGGAACACTCAAATTGCGTCCCGATTCAATACATCGACCTCCAGCCGACTTGTCTCCATGGGTCTATTGCTGCCACGGGCACCTTATGGTCCTTCTCCTGTGAGTCTAAATTTTCGAATCGGACAAAGAACTGATAGTTAATTATAACGTTTAGGGCCTCCTAATGGCGATGGAACACTCAAATTGCGTCGAGATTCAATACATCGTCCTCCAGCCGACTTGTCTCCATGGGTCTATATCTGCCTCGGGCACCTTATGGTCGATCTCCTGTGAGTCTAGATTATCGAATCGGACACAAAACTGATAGTTAATTGTAACGTTCAGGGCCTCCTAATGACGATGGAACTCTCAAATTGCGTCCCGATTCAATACATCGTCCTCCGGCCGACTTATTTCCAAGGGTTTATTGGTGCCTCGGCCACCTTATGGTCGTCCTCCAGTGAGTCTAGATTATCGAATAATACGCAAAACTGGTAGTTAATTGTAACGTTCAGGGTCTCCTAATGACGATGGAATACTCAAATTGCGTCCCGATTGACTACATTGTCCGTGAGCCGAATTCTTTCCATTGGACTATTGCTGCCTGGGGCACCTTATGTTTGTTCTCCTGTGAGACTAGATTATCGAATCGGACGCAAAACTGATAGTTAACTGTAACGTTCAGGGCCTCCTAATGACGATGGAACACTCAAATTGCGTCCCAATTCAATACATCGTCCTCCAGCCGAATTTCCTCCAAGGGTCTATTTGTGCCTCGGGCACCTTATGGTCGTTCTCCTGTGAGTCTAGATTGACGAATCGGACGCGAAACTGATAGTTAATTGCAACTTTCAGGGCCTCCTAATGACGATGGAGCACTCAAATTGCGTCGAGATTCAATACATCGTCCTCCAGCCGACGTGTCTCTATGAGTCTTTTGCTGCCTTGGGCACCATATGTTCGTTGTCCTGTGATTCTAGGTTATCGAATCGGACTCTAAACTGATAGTTAATTCTAACGTTCAAGACCTCCTAATGACGATGGAACACCCAAATTGCGTCCCGATTCAATACATCGTCATCCAACCGATTTGTCTCCATGGGTCTATTGCTGCCTCGGGCACCTTATGGTCGTTCTCCTGTGAATCTAGATTATCGAATCGGACGCAAATCGAATAGTTAACTGTAACGTTCAGGGCCTCCTAATGACGAAGGAACACTCAAATTGCGTCCCGATTCAATACATCGTCCTCCAGCCGACGTGCCTCCATGGGTTTATTGCTGCCTCGGGCCCCTTATGGTCGTTCTCCTGTGAGTTTAGATTATCGAATCGGACGCAAAACTGATAGTTAATTGTAACGTTCAAGGCCTCCTAATGACGATGGAAAACTCAAATTGCGTCCCGATTCAATAAATCGTCCTCCAGCCGACGTGTCTCCATGGGCCTATTGCTGCCCCGGGCACCTTAAGGTCGTTCTCCTGTGAGTCTAGATTATCGAATCGGACGCAAAACTGATAGTTAATTGTAACGTTCAGGGCCTCCTAATGACGATGGAACACTCAAATTGCGTAACGATTCAATACATCGTCCTCCAGCCGACTTGTCTACATGGGTCTATTGCCGCCTCGGGCACCTTATGGTCGTTCTATTGTGAGTATAGATTATCGAATCGGACGCAAACCTGATTGTGAATTGTAACGATCAGGGCCTCCTAATGACGATGGAACACTCAAATTGCGTCCCGCTTCAATACATCGTCCTCCAGCCGATTTGTCTCCAAGGGTCTATTCCTGCCTCGGGCACCTTATGGTCGTTCTCCTGTGAGTGTAGATCATCGAATCGGACGCCAAACTGATAGTTAATTGTAACGTTCAGGGCCTCCTAATGACGATGGAACACTCAAATTGCGTCCCGATTCAATACATCGACCTCCAGCCGACTTCTCTCCATGGGTCTATTGCTGCCTCGGGCACCTTATGGTCGTTCTCCTGTGAGTCTAAATTTTCGAATGGGACACAGAACTGATAGTTAATTGTAACGTTCAGGGCCTCCTAATGACGATGGAACACTCAAATTGCGTCGAGATTCAATACATCGTCCTCTAGCCGACTTGTCTCCATGGGTCTATTACTGCCTCGGGCACCTTATGGTCGTTCCCCTGTGAGTCTAGATTATCGAATCGGACGCAAAACTGATAGTTACTTGTAACGTTTAGGGCCTCCTAATGACGATGGAACACTCAAATTGCGTCCCGATTCAATACATCGACCTCCAGCCGACTTGTCTCCATGGGTCTATTGCTGCCTCGGGCACCTTATGGTCGTTCTCCTGTGAGTCTAGATTATCGAATCGGACGCAAAACTGATAGTTAATTGTAACGTTTAAGGCCTCCTAATGACGATGGAACACTCAACTTGCGTCCCGATTGAATACATCGTCCTCCAGCTGAATTGTCACCATGGGTCCATTCCTTATTCGGGCACCTTATGGTCGTTCTCCTGTGAGTCTAGATTATCGAAAGGGACGCAAAACTGATAGTTAATTGTAACGTTCAGGGCCTCCTAATGACGATGGAACACTCAAATTGCGTCGAGATTCAATACATCGTCCTCCAGCCGACTTGTCTCCATGGGTCTATTGCTGCCCTGGGCACCTTAAGGTCGTTCTCCTGTGAGTCCAGATTATCGAATCGGACGCAAACCTGATAGTTAATTGCAACGTTCAGGCTTCCCAATGATGTTGGAACACTCAAATTGCGCCCCGATTCAATACATCGTCCTCCAACAGACTTGTCTCCATGGGTCTATTGCTGCCTCGGGCACCTTATGGTCGTTCCCCTGTGAGTCTAGATTATCGAATCGGACGCAAAACTGATAGTTAATTGTAACGTTTAGGGCCTCCTAATGACGATGGAACACTCAAATTGTGTCCCGATTCAATACATCGTCCTCCAGCCGACTTATCTCCAAGGGTCTATTGCTGCCTCATGGCACCTTATGGTCGTTCTCCTGTGAGTCTAGATTATGGAATCGGTGGCAAAACTGATAGTTAATTGTAACTTTCAGGGCCTCCTAATGACGATGGAACACTCAAATTGCGTCCCGATTCAATACAACGTCCTCCAACCGACGTGCCTCCATGGGTCTATTGCTGCCTCGGGCTCCTTATGGCCGTTCTCCTGTGATTCTAGATTATCGAATCGGACTGTAAACTGATAGTTAATTGTAACGTTCAAGACCTCCTAATGACGATGGAACACCCAAGTTGCATCCCGATTCAATACATCGTCATCCAACCGAATTGTCTCCATGGGTCTATTGCTGCCTCGGGCACCTTATGGTCGTACTCATGTGAGTCTAGATTATCGAATCGGACGCAAAACTGATAGTTAATTGTAACGTTCGAGGCCTCCTAATGACGATGGAACACTCAAATTGCGTCGAGATTCAATACATCGTCCTCCAGCTGAGGTGTCTCCATGGGTCTATTGCTGCCTCGGGCACCTTATGGTCGTTTTCCTGTGGGTCTAGATTTTCGAATTTTACACAAAACTGATAGTTAATTGTAACGTTCTGGGTCTCCTAATGACGATGGAACACTCAAATTGCGTCCCGATTCAATACATCGACCTCCAGCCGACTTGTCTCCATGGGTCTATTGCTGCCTCGGGCACCTTATGGTCCTTCTCCTGTGAGTCTAAATTTTCGAATCGGACAAAGAACTGATAGTTAATTATAACGTTTAGGGCCTCCTAATGGCGATGGAACACTCAAATTGCGTCGAGATTCAATACATCGTCCTCCAGCCGACTTGTCTCCATGGGTCTATATCTGCCTCGGGCACCTTATGGTCGATCTCCTGTGAGTCTAGATTATCGAATCGGACACAAAACTGATAGTTAATTGTAACGTTCAGGGCCACCTAATGACGATGGAACTCTCAAATTGCGTCCCGATTCAATACATCGTCCTCCGGCCGACTTATCTCCAAGGTTTTATTGGTGCCTCGGCCACCTTATGGTCGTCCTCCTGTGAGTCTAGATTATCGAATAGGACGCAAAACTGGTAGTTAATTGTAACGTTCAGGGTCTCCTAATGACGATGGAATACTCAAATTGCGTCCCGATTGACTACATCGTCCGTGAGCCGAATTCTTTCCATTGGACTATTGCTGCCTGGGGCACCTTATGTTTGTTCTCCTGTGAGACTAGATTATCGAATCGGACGCAAAACTGATAGTTAACTGTAACGTTCAGGGCCTCCTAATGACGATGGAACACTCAAATTGCGTCCCGATTCAATACATCGTCCTCCAGCCGAATTTCCTCCAAGGGTCTATTTGTGCCACGGGCACCTTATGGTCGTTCTCCTGTGAGTCTAGATTGACGAATCGGACGCGAAACTGATAGTTAATTGCAACTTTCAGGGCCTCCTAATGACGATGGAGCACTCAAATTGCGTCGAGATTCAATACATCGTCCTCCAGCCGACGTGTCTCTATGAGTCTTTTGCTGCCTTGGGCACCATATGTTCGTTGTCCTGTGATTCTAGGTTATCGAATCGGACTCTAAACTGATAGTTAATTCTAACGTTCAAGACCTCCTAATGACGATGGAACACCCAAATTGCGTCCCGATTCAATACATCGTCATCCAACCGATTTGTCTCCATGGGTCTATTGCTGCCTCGGGCACCTTATGGTCGTTCTCCTGTGAGTCTAGATTATCGAATCGGACGCAAATCGAATAGTTAACTGTAACGTTCAGGGCCTCCTAATGACGAAGGAACACTCAAATTGCGTCCCGATTCAATACATCGTCCTCCAGCCGACGTGCCTCCATGGGTTTATTGCTGCCTCGGGCCCCTTATGGTCGTTCTCCTGTGAGTTTAGATTATCGAATCGGACGCAAAACTGATAGTTAATTGTAACGTTCAAGGCCTCCTAATGACGATGGAAAACTCAAATTGCGTCCCGATTCAATAAATCGTCCTCCAGCCGACGTGTCCCCATGGGCCTATTGCTACCCCGGGCACCTTAAGGTCGTTCTCCTGTGAGTCTAGATTATCGAATCGGACGCAAAACTGATAGTTAATTGTAACGTTCAGGGCCTCCTAATGACGATGGAACACTCAAATTGCGTAACGATTCAATACATCGTCCTCCAGCCGACTTGTCTACATGGGTCTATTGCCGCCTCGGGCACCTTATGGTCGTTCTATTGTGAGTATAGATTATCGAATCGGACGCAAACCTGATTGTTAATTGTAACGATCAGGGCCTCCTAATGACGATGGAACACTCAAATTGCGTCCCGCTTCAATACATCGTCCTCCAGCCGATTTGTCTCCAAGGGTCTATTCCTGCCTCGGGCACCTTATGGTCGTTCTCCTGTGAGTGTAGATCATCGAATCGGACGCCAAACTGATAGTTAATTGCAACGTTCAGGGCCTCCTAATGACGATGGAACACTCAAATTGCGTCCCGATTCAATACATCGACCTCCAGCCGACTTGTCTCCATGGGTCTATTGCCGCCTCGGGCACCTTATGGTCGTTCTATTGTGAGTATAGATTATCGAATCGGACGCAAACCTGATTGTTAATTGTAACGATCAGGGCCTCCTAATGACGATGGAACACTCAAATTGCGTCGAGATTCAATACATCGTCCGCTAGCCGACTTGTCTCCATGGGTCTATTACTGCCTCGGGCACCTTATGGTCGTTCCCCTGTGAGTCTAGATTATCGAATCGGACGCAAAACTGATAGTTACTTGTAACGTTTAGGGCCTCCTAATGACGATGGAACACTCAAATTGCGTCCCGATTCAATACATCGACCTCCAGCCGACTTGTCTCCATGGGTCTATTGCTGACTCGGGCACCTTATGGTCGTTCTCCTGTGAGTCTAGATTATCGAATCGGACGCAAAACTGATAGTTAATTGTAACGTTTAAGGCCTCCTAATGACGATGGAACACTCAACTTGCGTCCCGATTGAATACATCGTCCTCCAGCCGAATTGTCACCATGGGTCCATTCCTTATTCGGGCACCTTATGGTCGTTCTCCTGTGAGTCTAGATTATCGAAAGGGACGCAAAACTGATAGTTAATTGCAACGTTCAGGGCCTCCTAATGACGATGGAACACTCAAATTGCGTCGAGATTCAATACATCGTCCTCCAGCTGAGGTGTCTCCATGGGTCTATTGCTGCCTCGGGAACCTTATGGTGGTTCTCCTGTGAGTCTAAATTTTCGAATGGGACACAGAACTGATAGTTAATTGTAACGTTCAGGGCCTCCTAATGACAATGGAACACTCATATTGCGTCGAGATTCAATACATCGTCCTCCAGCCGACTTGTCTCCATGGGTCTATTGCTGCCCTGGGCACCTTAAGGTCGTTCTCCTGTGAGTCCAGATTATCGAATCGGACGCAAACCTGATAGTTAATTGCAACGTGCAGGCTTCCCAATGATGTTGGAACACTCAAATTGCGTCCCGATTCAATACATCGTCCTCCAACAGACTTGTCTCCATGGGTCTATTGCTGCCTCGGGCACCTTATGGTCGTTCCCCTGTGAGTCTAGATTATCGAATCGGACGCAAAACTGATAGTTAATTGTAACGTTTAGGGCCTCCTAATGACGATGGAACACTCAAATTGTGTCCCGATTCAATACATCGTCCTCCAGCCGACTTATCTCCAAGGGTCTATTGCTGCCTCATGGCACCTTATGGTCGTTCTCCTGTGAGTCTAGATTATGGAATCGGTGGCAAAACTGATAGTTAATTGTAACTTTCAGGGCCTCCTAATGACGATGGAACACTCAAATTGCGTCCCGATTCAATACAACGTCCTCCAACCGACGTGCCTCCATGGGTCTATTGCTGCCTCGGGCTCCTTATGGCCGTTCTCCTGTGATTCTAGATTATCGAATCGGACTGTAAACTGATAGTTAATTGTAACGTTCAAGACCTCCTAATGACGATGGAACACCCAAGTTGCATCCCGATTCAATACATCGTCATCCAACCGAATTGTCTCCATGGGTCTATTGCTGCCTCGGGCACCTTATGGTCGTACTCCTGTGAGTCTAGATTATCGAATCGGACGCAAAACTGATAGTTAATTGTAACGTTCGAGGCCTCCTAATGACGATGGAACACTCAAATTGCGTCCCGATTCAATACATCGTCCTCCAGCCGACGTGTCTCCATGGGACTAAGGCTGCCCCGGGCACCTTGAGGTCGTTCTTTTGTGAGTCTAGATTATCGAATCGGACGCAAAACTGATTGTTAATTGTAACGTTCAGGGCCTCCTAATGACGATGGAACACTCAAATTGCGTCCCGATTCAATACATCGTCCTCCAGCCTACTTATCTCCATGGGTCTATTGCTGCCTCGGGCACCTAATGGTCGTGCTCCTGTGAGTCTAGATTATCGAATCGGAAACAAAACTGATAGTTAATTGAAACGTTCAGGGCCTCCTAATGACGATGGAACACTCAAATTGCGTCGCGATTCGACACATCGTCCTCCAGCCGACGTGTCCCCATGGGTCTATTGCTGCCTCGGGTACCATATTATCGTTCTCCTGTGAGTCTAGATTATCGAATCGGACGCAAAACTGATAGTTACTTGTAACGTTCAGTGCCTCCTAATGACGAAGGAACATTCAAATTGCGTCCCGATTCAATCCATCGTCCTCCAGCCGATTTGTCTCCATGGGTCTATTCCTGCCTCGGGCACCTTATGGTCGTTCTCCTGTGAGTCTAGATTATCGAATCGGACGCAAAATTGATAGTTAATTGCAACGTTCAGGGCCTCCTAATGACGATGGAACACTCAAATTGCGTCCCGATTCAATACATCGTCCTCCAGCTGACTTATCTCCATGGGTCGATTGCTGCCTCGGGCACCTAATGTTCGTTCTCCTGTGAGTCTAGATTATCGAATCGGAAACAAAACTGATAGTTAATTGAAACGATCAGGGCCTCCTAATGACGATGGAACACTCAAATTGCGTCCCGATTCAATACATCGTCCTCCAGCCGACGTGTCTATATGGGTCTATTGCTGCGTCGGGCACCTTATGATCGTACTCCTGTGAGTCTAGATTATCGAATCGGACGCAAAATGATAGTTAATTGTAACGTACGGGGCCACCTAATGACGATGGAACACTCAAATTGCGTCGCGATTCGACACATCGTCCTCCAGCCGACGTGTCCCCATGGGTCTATTGCTGCCTCGGGTACCATATGGTCGTTCTCCAGTGTGTCTAGATTATCGAATCGGACGCAAGACTGATAGTTAGTTGTAACGTTCAGGGCCTCCTAATGACGATGGAACACTCAAATTGCGTCCCGATTCAATACATCGTCCTCCAGCCGATTTGACTCCATGGGTCTATTCCTGCCTAGGGCACCTTATGGTCGTACTCCTGTGAGTCTAGATTATCGAATCGGACGCAAAATTGATAGTTAATTGCAACGTTCAGGGCCTCCTAATGACGATGGAACACTCAAATTGCGTCCCGATTCATTAAATCGACCTCCAGCCGACTTGTCTCCATGGGGCTATTGCTGCCTCGGGAACCTTATGGTCGTTCTCCTGTTAGTCTAAATTTTAGAATGGGACACAGAACTGACAGTTAATTTTAACGTTCAGGGCCTCCTAATGACGGTGGAACACTAAATTGCGTCCCGATTCAATACATCGTCCTCCAGCCGACGTGCCTCCATGTGTCTATTGCTGCCTCGGGCACCTTATGGTCGTTCTCCTGTGATTCTAGATTATCGAATCGGACTCTAAACTGATAGTTAATTGTAACGTTCAAGACCTCCTAATGACGATGGAACACCCAAATTGGTCCCGATTCAATTCATCGTCATCCAACCGACTTGTCTCCATGGGTCTATTGCTGCCTCGGGCACCTCATGGTCGTTCTCCTGTGAGTCTACAATATCGAATCGGACGCAAAACTGATAGTTAATTGTAACGTTCAAGGCCTGCTAATGACGATGGAACACTCAAATTGCGTCCCGATTCAATACATCGTCCTCCAGCCGACGTGTCTCCATGGGTCTATTGCTGCCCCGGGCACCTTAAGGTCGTTCTCCTGTGATTCTAGATTATCGAATCGGACTGTAAACTGATAGTTAATTGTAACGTTTAAGACCTCCTAATGACGATGGAACTCCCAAGTTGCATCCCGATTCAATACATCGTCATCCAACTGAATTGTCTCCATGGGTCTATTGCTGCCTCGGGCACCCTATGGTCGTTCTCCTGTGAGTCTAGATTATCGAATCGGACGCAAAACTGATAGTTAATTGTAACGTTCGGGTCCTCCTAATGACGATGGAACACTCAAATTGCGTCGCGATTCGACACATCGTCCTCCAGCCGACGTGTCCCCATGGGTCTATTGCTGCCTCGGGTACCATATGATCGTTCTCCTGTGAGTCTAGATTATCGAATCGGACGCAAAACTGATAGTTAATTGTAACGTTCAGGGCCTCCTAATGACGAAGGAACACTCAAATTGCGTCCCGATTCAATCCATCGTCCTCCAGCCGATTTGTCTCCATGGGTCTATTCCTGCCTCGGGCACCTTATGGTCGTTCTCCTGTGAGTCTAGATTGTCGAATCGGACGCAAAATTGATAGTTAATTGCAACGTTCAGGGCCTCCTAATGACGATGGAACACTCAAATTGCGTCCCGATTCAATAAATCGACCTCCAGCCGACTTGACTCCATGGGGCTATTGCTGGCTCGGGAACCTTATGGTCGTTCTCCTGTGAATCTAAATTTTCGAATGGGACACAGAACTGATAGTTAATTTTAACGTTCAGGGCCTGCTAATGACGATGGAACACTCAAATTGCGTCCCGATTCAATACATCGTCCTCCAGCCGACGTGTCTCCATGGGACTATTGCTGCCCCGGGCACCTTGAGGTCGTTCTTTTGTGAGTCTAGATTATCGAATCGGACGCAAAACTGATTGTTAATTGTAACGTTCAGGGCCTCCTAATGACGATGGAACACTCAAATTGCTTCCCGATTCAATACATCGTCCTCCAGCCTACTTATCTCCATGGGTCTATTGCTGCCTCGGGCACCTAATGGTCGTGCTCCTGTGAGTCTAGATTATCGAATCGGAAACAAAACTGATAGTTAGTTGAAACGTTCAGGGCCTCCTAATGACGATGGAACACTCAAATTGCGTCCCGATTCAATACATCGTCCTCCAGCCGAATTTCCTCCAAGGGTCTATTTGTGCCTCGGGCACCTTATGGTCGTTCTCCTGTGAGTCTAGATTGACGAATCGGACGCGAAACTGATAGTTAATTGCAACTTTCAGGGCCTCCTAATGACGATGGAGCACTCAAATTGCGTCGAGATTCAATACATCGTCCTCCAGCCGACGTGTCTCTATGAGTCTTTTGCTGCCTTGGGCACCATATGTTCGTTGTCCTGTGATTCTAGGTTATCGAATCGGACTCTAAACTGATAGTTAATTCTAACGTTCAAGACCTCCTAATGACGATGGAACACCCAAATTGCGTCCCGATTCAATACATCGTCATCCAACCGATTTGTCTCCATGGGTCTATTGCTGCCTCGGGCACCTTATGGTCGTTCTCCTGTGAGTCTAGATTATCGAATCGGACGCAAATCGAATAGTTAACTGTAACGTTCAGGGCCTCCTAATGACGAAGGAACACTCAAATTGCGTCCCGATTCAATACATCGTCCTCCAGCCGACGTGCCTCCATGGGTTTATTGCTGCCTCGGGCCCCTTATGGTCGTTCTCCTGTGAGTTTAGATTATCGAATCGGACGCAAAACTGATAGTTAATTGTAACGTTCAAGGCCTCCTAATGACGATGGAAAACTCAAATTGCGTCCCGATTCAATAAATCGTCCTCCAGCCGACGTGTCTCCATGGGCCTATTGCTACCCCGGGCACCTTAAGGTCGTTCTCCTGTGAGTCTAGATTATCGAATCGGACGCAAAACTGATAGTTAATTGTAACGTTCAGGGCCTCCTAATGACGATGGAACACTCAAATTGCGTAACGATTCAATACATCGTCCTCCAGCCGACTTGTCTACATAGGTCTATTGCCGCCTCGGGCACCTTATGGTCGTTCTATTGTGAGTATAGATTATCGAATCGGACGCAAACCTGATTGTTAATTGTAACGATCAGGGCCTCCTAATGACGATGGAACACTCAAATTGCGTCCCGATTCAATACATCGTCCTCCAGCCGATTTGTCTCCAAGGGTCTATTCCTGCCTCGGGCACCTTATGGTCGTTCTCCTGTGAGTGTAGATCATCGAATCGGACGCCAAACTGATAGTTAATTGCAACGTTCAGGGCCTCCTAATGACGATGGAACACTCAAATTGCGTCCCGATTCAATACATCGACCTCCAGCCGACTTGTCTCCATGGGTCTATTGCTGCCTCGGGCACCTTATGGTCGTTCTCCTGTGAGTCTAAATTTTCGAATGGGACACAGAACTGATAGTTAATTGTAACGTTCAGGGCCTCCTAATGACGATGGAACACTCAAATTGCGTCGAGATTCAATACATCGTCCTCTAGCCGACTTGTCTCCATGGGTCTATTACTGCCTCGGGCACCTTATGGTCGTTCCCCTGTGAGCGTAGATTATCGAATCGGACGCAAAACTGATAGTTACTTGTAACGTTTAGGGCCTCCTAATGACGATGGAACACTCAAATTGCGTCCCGATTCAATACATCGACCTCCAGCCGACTTGTCTCCATGGGTCTATTGCTGCCTCGGGCACCTTATGGTCGTTCTCCTGTGAGTCTAGATTATCGAATCGGACGCAAAACTGATAGTTAATTGTAACGTTTAAGGCCTCCTAATGACGATGGAACACTCAACTTGCGTCCCGATTGAATACATCGTCCTCCAGCCGAATTGTCACCATGGGTCCATTCCTTATTCGGGCACCTTATGGTCGTTCTCCTGTGAGTCTAGATTATCGAAAGGGACGCAAAACTGATAGTTAATTGCAACGTTCAGAGCCTCCTAATGACGATGGAACACTCAAATTGCGTCGAGATTCAATACATCGTCCTCCAGCTGAGGTGTCTCCATGGGTCTATTGCTGCCTCGGGAACCTTATGGTGGTTCTCCTGTGAGTCTAAATTTTCGAATGGGACACAGAACTGATAGTTAATTGTAACGTTCAGGGCCTCCTAATGACAATGGAACACTCATATTGCGTCGAGATTCAATACATCGTCCTCCAGCCGACTTGTCTCCATGGGTCTATTGCTGCCCTGGGCACCTTAAGGTCGTTCTCCTGTGAGTCCAGATTATCGAATCGGACGCAAACCTGATAGTTAATTGCAACGTGCAGGCTTCCCAATGATGTTGGAACACTCAAATTGCGTCCCGATTCAATACATCGTCCTCCAACAGACTTGTCTCCATGGGTCTATTGCTGCCTCGGGCACCTTATGGTCGTTCCCCTGTGAGTCTAGATTATCGAATCGGACGCAAAACTGATAGTTAATTGTAACGTTTAGGGCCTCCTAATGACGATGGAACACTCAAATTGTGTCCCGATTCAATACATCGTCCTCCAGCCGACTTATCTCCAAGGGTCTATTGCTGCCTCATGGCACCTTATGGTCGTTCTCCTGTGAGTCTAGATTATGGAATCGGTGGCAAAACTGATAGTTAATTGTAACTTTCAGGGCCTCCTAATGACGATGGAACACTCAAATTGCGTCCCGATTCAATACAACGTCCTCCAACCGACGTGCCTCCATGGGTCTATTGCTGCCTCGGGCTCCTGATGGCCGTTCTCCTGTGATTCTAGATTATCGAATCGGACTGTAAACTGATAGTTAATTGTAACGTTCAAGACCTCCTAATGACGATGGAACACCCAAGTTGCATCCCGATTCAATACATCGTCATCCAACCGAATTGTCTCCATGGGTCTATTGCTGCCTCGGGCACCTTATGGTCGTACTCCTGTGAGTCTAGATTATCGAATCGGACGCAAAACTGATAGTTAATTGTAACGTTCGAGGCCTCCTAATGACGATGGAACACTCAAATTGCGTCCCGATTCAATACATCGTCCTCCAGCCGACGTGTCTCCATGGGACTATTGCTGCCCCGGGCACCTTGAGGTCGTTCTTTTGTGAGTCTAGATTATCGAATCGGACGCAAAACTGATTGTTAATTGTAACGTTCAGGGCCTCCTAATGACGATGGAACACTCAAATTGCGTCCCGATTCAATACATCGTCCTCCAGCCTACTTATCTCCATGGGTCTATTGCTGCCTCGGGCACCTAATGGTCGTGCTCCTGTGAGTCTAGATTATCGAATCGGAAACAAAACTGATAGTTAATTGAAACGTTCAGGGCCTCCTAATGACGATGGAACACTCAAATTGCGTCGCGATTCGACACATCGTCCTCCAGCCGACGTGTCCCCATGGGTCTATTGCTGCCTCGGGTACCATATTATCGTTCTCCTGTGAGTCTAGATTATCGAATCGGACGCAAAACTGATAGTTACTTGTAACGTTCAGTGCCTCCTAATGACGAAGGAACATTCAAATTGCGTCCCGATTCAATCCATCGTCCTCCAGCCGATTTGTCTCCATGGGTCTATTCCTGCCTCGGGCACCTTATGGTCGTTCTCCTGTGAGTCTAGATTATCGAATCGGACGCAAAATTGATAGTTAATTGCAACGTTCAGGGCCTCCTAATGACGATGGAACACTCAAATTGCGTCCCGATTCAATACATCGTCCTCCAGCTGACTTATCTCCATGGGTCGATTGCTGCCTCGGGCACCTAATGTTCGTTCTCCTGTGAGTCTAGATTATCGAATCGGAAACAAAACTGATAGTTAATTGAAACGATCAGGGCCTCCTAATGACGATGGAACACTCAAATTGCGTCCCGATTCAATACATCGTCCTCCAGCCGACGTGTCTATATGGGTCTATTGCTGCGTCGGGCACCTTATGATCGTACTCCTGTGAGTCTAGATTATCGAATCGGACGCAAAATGATAGTTAATTGTAACGTACGGGGCCACCTATAGACGATGGAACACTCAAATTGCGTCGCGATTCGACACATCGTCCTCCAGCCGACGTGTCCCCATGGGTCTATTGCTGCCTCGGGTACCATATGGTCGTTCTCCAGTGTGTCTAGATTATCGAATCGGACGCAAGACTGATAGTTAGTTGTAACGTTCAGGGCCTCCTAATGACGATGGAACACTCAAATTGCGTCCCGATTCAATACATCGTCCTCCAGCCGATTTGACTCCATGGGTCTATTCCTGCCTAGGGCACCTTATGGTCGTACTCCTGTGAGTCTAGATTATCGAATCGGACGCAAAATTGATAGTTAATTGCAACGTTCAGGGCCTCCTAATGACGATGGAACACTCAAATTGCGTCCCGATTCATTAAATCGACCTCCAGTCGACTTGTCTCCATGGGGCTATTGCTGCCTCGGGAACCTTATGGTCGTTCTCCTGTTAGTCTAAATTTTAGAATGGGACACAGAACTGACAGTTAATTTTAACGTTCAGGGCCTCCTAATGACGGTGGAACACTAAATTGCGTCCCGATTCAATACATCGTCCTCCAGCCGACGTGCCTCCATGTGTCTATTGCTGCCTCGGGCACCTTATGGTCGTTCTCCTGTGATTCTAGATTATCGAATCGGACTCTAAACTGATAGTTAATTGTAACGTTCAAGACCTCCTAATGACGATGGAACACCCAAATTGGTCCCGATTCAATTCATCGTCATCCAACCGACTTGTCTCCATGGGTCTATTGCTGCCTCGGGCACCTCATGGTCGTTCTCCTGTGAGTCTACAATATCGAATCGGACGCAAAACTGATAGTTAATTGTAACGTTCAAGGCCTGCTAATGACGATGGAACACTCAAATTGCGTCCCGATTCAATACATCGTCCTCCAGCCGACGTGTCTCCATGGGTCTATTGCTGCCCCGGGCACCTTAAGGTCGTTCTCCTGTGATTCTAGATTATCGAATCGGACTGTAAACTGATAGTTAATTGTAACGTTTAAGACCTCCTAATGACGATGGAACACCCAAGTTGCATCCCGATTCAATACATCGTCATCCAACTGAATTGTCTCCATGGGTCTATTGCTGCCTCGGGCACCTTATGGTCGTTCTCCTGTGAGTCTAGATTATCGAATCGGACGCAAAACTGATAGTTAATTGTAACGTTCGGGTCCTCCTAATGACGATGGAACACTCAAATTGCGTCGCGATTCGACACATCGTCCTCCAGCCGACGTGTCCCCATGGGTCTATTGCTGCCTCGGGTACCATATGATCGTTCTCCTGTGAGTCTAGATTATCGAATCGGACGCAAAACTGATAGTTAATTGTAACGTTCAGGGCCTCCTAATGACGAAGGAACACTCAAATTGCGTCCCGATTCAATCCATCGTCCTCCAGCCGATTTGTCTCCATGGGTCTATTCCTGCCTCGGGCACCTTATGGTCGTTCTCCTGTGAGTCTAGATTGTCGAATCGGACGCAAAATTGATAGTTAATTGCAACGTTCAGGGCCTCCTAATGACGATGGAACACTCAAATTGCGTCCCGATTCAATAAATCGACCTCCAGCCGACTTGTCTCCATGGGGCTATTGCTGCCTCGGGAACCTTATGGTCGTTCTCCTGTGAATCTAAATTTTCGAATGGGACACAGAACTGATAGTTAATTTTAACGTTCAGGGCCTGCTAATGACGATGGAAAACTCAAATTGCGTCCCGATTCAATACATCGTCCTCCAGCCGACGTGTCTCCATGGGACTATTGCTGCCCCGGGCACCTTGAGGTCGTTCTTATGTGAGTCTAGATTATCGAATCGGACGCAAAACTGATTGTTAATTGTAACGTTCAGGGCCTCCTAATGACGATGGAACACTCAAATTGCTTCCCGATTCAATACATCGTCCTCCAGCCTACTTATCTCCATGGGTCTATTGCTGCCTCGGGCACTTAATGGTCGTGCTCCTGTGAGTCTAGATTATCGAATCGGAAACAAAACTGATAGTTAATTGAAACGTTCAGGGCCTCCTAATGACGATGGAACACTCAAATTGCGTCCCGATTCAATACATCGTCCTCCAGCCGACGTGTCTCCATGGGTCTATTGCTGCCTCGGGCACCTTATGGTCGTACTCCTGTGAGTCTAGATTATCGAATCAGACGCAAAACTGATAGTTAATTGTAACGTACGGGGCCTCCTAATGACGATGGAACACTCAAATTGCGTCGCGATTCGACACATCGTCCTCCAGCCGACGTGTCCCCATGGGTCTATTGCTGCCTCGGGTACCATATGGTCGTTCTCCTGTGAGTCTAGATTATCGAATCGGACGCAAAACTGATAGTTAGTTGTAACGTTCAGGGCCTCCTAATAACGATGGAACACTCAAATTGTGTCCCGATTCAATACATCGTCCTCCAGCCGATTTGTCTCCATGGGTCTATTCCTGCCTCGGGCACCTTATGGTCGTACTCCTGTGAGTCTAGATTATCGAATCGGACGCAAAATTGATAGTTAACTGCAACGTTCAGGGCCTCCTAATGACGATGGAACACTAAATTGCGTCCCGATTCAATACATCGTCCTCTAGCCGACGTTTCTCCATGTGTCTATTGCTGCCTCGGGCACCTTATGGTCGTTCTCCTGTGATTCTAGATTATCGAATCGGACTCTAAACTGATAGTTAATTGTAACGTTCAAGACCTCCTAATGACGATGGAACACCCAAATTGGTCCCGATTCAATTCATCGTCATCCAACCGACTTGTCTCCATGGGTCTATTGCTGCCTCGGGCACCTTATGGTCGTTCTCCTGTGAGTCTAGATTATCGAATCGGACGCAAAACTGATAGTTAATTGTAACGTTGAGGGCCTCCTAATGACGATGGAACACTCAAATTGCGTCCCGATTCAATACATCGTCCTCCAGCCGACTTGTCTACATGTGTCTATTGCCGCCTCGGTCACCTTATGGTCGTTATATTGTGAGTATAGATTATCGAATCGGACGCAAACCTGATAGTTAATTGTAACGATCAGGGCCTCCTAATGACGATGGAACACTCAAATTGCGTCCCGCTTCAATACATCGTCCTCCAGCCGATTTGTCTCCATGGGTCTATTCCTGCCTCGGGCACCTTATGGTCGTTCTCCTGTGAGTGTAGTTCATCGAATCGGACGCAAAATTGATAGTTAATTGCAACGTTCGTGGCCTCCTAATGACGATGGAACACTCAAATTGCGTCCCGATTCAATACATCGACCTCCAGCCGACTTGTCTCCATGGGTCTTTTGCTGCCTCGGGCACATTATGGTCGTTCTATTGTGAGTCTAGATTATCGAATTGGACGCAAACCTGATAGTTAATTGTAACGTTCAGGCTTCCCAATGATGTTGGAACACTCAAATTGCGTCCCGATTCAATACATCGTCCTCCAACAGACTTGTCTCCATGGGTCTATTGCTGCCTCGGGCACCTAATGGTCGTTCTCCTGTGAGTCTAGATTATCGAATCGGACGCAAAACTGATAGTTAATTGTAACGTTTAGGGCCTCCTAATGACGATGGAACACTCAAATTGAGTCCCGATTCAATACATCGTACTCCAGCTGACTTATCTCCAAGGGTCTATTGCTGCCTCATGGCACCTTATGGTCGTTCTCCTGTGAGTCTAGATTATGGAATCGGTCGCAAAACTGATAGTTAATTGTAACGTTCAGGTGCCCCCTAATGACGATGGAACACTCAAATTGCGTCCCGATTCAATACATCGTCCTCCAACCAGCGTGCCTCCATTTGTCTATTGCTGCCTCGGGCACCTTATGGTCGTTCTCCTGTGATTCTAGATTATCGAATCGGACTCTAAACTGATAGTTAATTGTAACGTTCAAGACCTCCTAATGACGATGGAACACCCAAATTGCATCCCGATTCAATACATCGTCATCCAACCGAATTGTCTCCATGGGTCTATTGCTGCCTCGGGCACCTTATGGTCGTTCTCCTGTTGTAACAATAATGTACCTATAATAATTTTTTTCTTTATGCATTTAGATAAATGTTTCTTTCTGAATTTATGTGAAATTATGTAAATATTATTTTAGATTTTTTTCTTTTCGTGTCATGTTAAAGAAACTGTACACAACTTTTGAAATGAATGTCATTACTTATGTTAGATTTTAAGCAATTTGATAACCAAAGGAAAATGTATTTAATGTTAAAACTATTGTAAAATGTGTAAATTGTAATTTAAACACTTGGTCCATACGTAGGTAATGCATTAGAATATGTGTAGTAGAAAACCTGTGGTGAATACCCTACCTGTAGGGGCGCGGGAAAAGGTGGATGCAGGCGAGCGCGGGAAAACGCACACTGGCGCGGTTCGGCACAACGGGCTCAGTGAAACAGTCGGAGTTGGGCATCGGTCAGAGGAACAAGTACTGTACCGAGGAGGCTATCTAGGAAAAGTGGATTCCATTGAGCCTCGGATGGTCCGATACCGACGACTACTTGGCATGGCTATATTCTCAGGCACAAAACTGGAAAGATTACGACGCTAAGAAGAATGAAAGTGCCGATACTGTGAGAGCCTTAGCCGTGCTTGTATGTGTGCTGTGCTGCCCGCTATCTCGCTGCCCGCCATCCGCCGTACCGACGTGCACAGGTCAAACATTTATTTCATCATTAGAAGTGTATCTGTGTGGACCAGTGTTGAAACTGTTCTAACTGTTCAATAATAACGTGACTTTTACCAGAATTGCCTTAGACATCACTCATCCTTATCATTGACCTAGACAGGGTCCTTACCTTATATTGTGCAACCCGAGTATCCTGAATTGAAAGTTACAGTTAGTACTAAATTATCTGCAGACCAATTTATGTTATAAAGACGTTCAAGGATAGGAGTGCCAATGTAAATGTTAGTAAAGAATATCAGTGTGATTAAATTGAAAGATAAATTTTGAATTGAGCTAGCAATGTTATTGAATTCATTTGAGACTGAAAGAATGTTAGTCAATTACTCCAGAAGCGTGACAAAAGAATAGTAATCCATAGGTTGATAATTTTGAGTGTTAATGTACCTTCAGGACTTACTAGTTTCAGCATAACGACCGTAACAGTTTCAGGGCCCCTCCATTCTCTTACTTATTCTTGCACATTTTGAAGTGTACTGATCAGAATTGAACAGTAAAATTAATTTCTATATTAAACCTAAGTATATTAGTGTTTTTTCCAATTTTAATAGTGACATTGTATGTGTGTTTTCAAAATTGCTGATTCTAGGGTAATCTATGCCCGATTTCATTCTGATCAATATACAAAGTGCAGCTCGTAGTAATCATTGCTGTGTGGTGTTGTGTAAGTTTAGCTCATTCAAATTAGTACAAAAGAAGAAAACCTTAGTTCAGTAGATTCTTTCTGGTTCTAAATTTTGCTATAAAACGCAACATTACTACGTTTCACTATGCTTGAATATGCTATTACTTGTACAGGGAAAGAATCACTCAATGCCTAATTAGGCTGGCGACCGTACTATTAATTATTGGTAGTATCTGCTGTGTGTACTTCTTGTCCATGCGAACGCGTAATTGTACTTTACATTTACTTGACGCATCACTGTAGTTACTGACTGAATATAAGTCCGAATTGCTTCCATTAGGTACACGCGGTCAACTTAGGTACTAAACCCTTGTTTATAAGGTGAAGCCCGTGAACTTATTACAGTACAGGCTTTATTGAGCTAACGCACGTCCGGCAGGGCGGTAGTGTTACACTGTGAGTCTAGATTATCGAATCGGACGCAAAACTGATAGTTAATTGTAACTTTCGAGGCCTCCTAATGACGATGGAACACTCAAATTGCGTCCCGATTCAATACATCGTCCTCCAGCCGACGTGTCTCCATGGGTCTATTGCTGCCCCGGGCACCTTGAGGTCGTTCTTTTGTGAGTCTAGATTATCGAATCGGACGCATAACTGATAGTTAATTGTAACGTTCAGGGCCTCCTAATGACGATGGAACACTCAAATTGCGTCCCGATTCAATACAATTTCCTCCAGCCGACGTGTCTCCATGGGTCTATTGCTGCCTCGGGCACCTTATGGTCGTACTCCTGTGAGTCTAGATTATCGAATCGGACGCAAAACTGATAGTTAATTGTAACGTTCAGGGCCTATTAATGGCGATGGAACACTCAAATTGCGTCGAGATTCAATACATCGTCCTCCAGCCGACTTGTCTCCATGGGTCTATTGCTGCCCTGGGCACCTTAAGGTCGTTCTCCTGTGAGTCCAGCTTATCGAATCGGACGCAAACCTGATAGTTAATTGCAACGTTCAGGCTTCCCAATGATGTTGGAACACTCAAATTGCGTCCCGATTCAATACATCGTCCTCCAACAGACTTGTCTCCATGGGTCTATTGCTGCCTCGGGCACCTTATGGTCGTTCCCCTGTGAGTCTAGATTATCGAATCGGACGCAAAACTGATAGTTAATTGTAACGTTTAGGGCCTCCTAATGACGATGGAACACTCAAATTGCGTCCCGATTCAATACATCGTCCTCCAGCCGACTTATCTCCAAGGGTCTATTGCTGCCTCATGGCACCTTATGGTCGTTCTCCTGTGAGTCTAGATTATGGAATCGGTCGCAAAACTGACAGTTAATTGTAACTTTCAGGGCCTCCTAATGACGATGGAACACTCAAATTGCGTCCCGATTCAATACAACGTCCTCCAACCGACGTGCCTCCATGGGTCTATTGCTGCCTCGGGCACCTTATGGCCGTTCTCCTGTGATTCTAGATTATCGAATCGGACTGTAAACTGATAGTTAATTGTAACGTTCAAGACCTCCTAATGACGATGGAACACCCAAGTTGCATCCCGATTAAATACATCGTCATCCAACCGAATTGTCTCCATGGTTCTATTGCTGCCTCGGGCACCTTATGGTCGTTCTCCTGTGAGTCTAGATTATCGAATCGGACGCAAAACTGATAGTTAATTGTAACGTTCGAGGCCTCCTAATGACGATGGAACACTCAAACTGCGTCCCGATTCAATACATCGTCCTCCAGCCGATGTGTCTCCATGGGACTATTGCTGCCCCGGGCACCTTGAGGTCGTTCTTTTGTGAGTCTAGATTATCGAATCGGACGCAAAACTGATTGTTAATTGTAACGTTCAGGGCCTCCTAATGACGATGGAACACTCAAATTGCGTCCCGATTCAATACATCGTCCTCCAGCCTACTTATCTCCATGGGTCTATTGCTGCCTCGGGCACCTAATGGTCGTGCTCCTGTGAGTATAGATTATCGAATCGGAAACAAAACTGATAGTTAATTGAAACGTTCAGGGCCTCCTAATGACGATGGAACACTCAAATTGCGTCCCGATTCAATACAATTTCCTCCAGCCGACGTGTCTCCATGGGTCTATTGCTGCCTCGGGCACCTTATGGTCGTACTCCTGTGAGTCTAGATTATCGAATCGGACGCAAAACTGATAGTTAATTGTAACGTTTGGGGCCTCCTAATGACGATGGAACACTCAAATTGCGTCGCGATTCGACACATCGTCCTCCAGCCGACGTGTCCCCATGGGTCTATTGCTGCCTCGGGTACCATATGATCGTTCTCCTGTGAGTCTAGATTATTGAATCGGACGCAAAACTGATAGTTACTTGTAACGTTCAGTGCCTCCTAATGACGAAGGAACATTCAAATTGCGTCCCGATTCAATCCATCGTCCTCCAGCCGATTTGTCTCCATGGGTCTCTTCCTGCCTCGGGCACCTTATGGTCGTCCTACTGTGAGTCTAGATTTTCGAATCGGACGCAAAATTGATAGTTAATTGCAACGTTCAGGGCCTCTTAATGACGATGGAACACTCAAATTGCGTCCCGATTCAATACATCGTCCTCCAGCCGACGTGTCTCCATGGGTCTATTGCTGCCCCGGGCACCTTAAGGTCGTTCTCCTGTGATTCTAGATTATCGAATCGGACTGTAAACTGATAGTTAATTGTTACGTTCGAGGCCCCCTAATGACGATGGAACACTCAAATTGCGTCCCGATTCAATACATCGTCCTCCAGCCGACGTGTCTCCATGGGACTATTGCTGCCCCGGGCACCTTGAGGTCGTTCTTTTGTGAGTCTAGATTATCGAATCGGACGCAAAACTGATTGTTAATTGTAACGTTCAGGGCCTCCTAATGACGATGGAACACTCAAATTGCGTCCCGATTCAATACATCGTCCTCCAGCCTACTTATCTCCATGGGTCTATTGCTGCCTCGGGCACCTAATGGTCGTGCTCCTGTGAGTCTAGATTATCGAATCGGAAACAAAACTGATAGTTAATTGAAACGTTCAGGGCCTCCTAATGACGATGGAACACTCAAATTGCGTCCCGATTCAATACATCGTCCTCCAGCCGACTTGTCTCCATGGGTCTATTGCTGCCTCGGGCACCTTATGGTCGTACTCCTGTGAGTCTAGATTATCGAATCGGACGCAAAACTGATAGTTAATTGTAACGTTCGGGGCCTCCTAATGACGATGGAACACTCAAATTGCGTCGCGATTCGACACATCGTCCTCCAGCCGACGTGTCCCCATGGGTCTATTGCTGCCTCCGGTACCATATGATCGTTCTCCTGTGAGTCTAGATTATCGAATCGGACGCAAAACTGATAGTTAATTGTAACGTTCAGGGCCTCCTAATGACGAAGGAACACTCAAATTGCGTCCCGATTCAATCCATCGTCCTCCAGCCGATTTGTCTCCATGGGTCTATTCCTGCCTCGGGCACCTTATGGTCGTTCTCCTGTGAGTCTAGATTATCGAATCGGACGCAAAATTGATAGTTAATTGCAACGTTCAGTTCCTCCTAATGACGATGGAACACTCAAATTGCGTCCCGATTCAATACATCGTCCTCCAGCTGACTTATCTCCATGGGTCTATTGCTGCCTCGGGCACCTAATGGTCGTTCTCCTGTGAGTCTAGATTATCGAATCGGAAACAAAACTGATAGTTAATAGAAACGTTCAGGGCCTCCTAATGACGATGGAACACTCAAATTGCGTCCCAATTCAATACATCGTCCTCCAGCCGACGTGTCTATATGGGTCTATTGCTGCCTCGGGAACCTTATGGTCGTTCTCCTGTGAATCTAAATTTTCGAATGGGACACAGAACTGATAGTTAATTGCAACGTTCAGGGCCTCCTAATGACGATGGAACACTAAATTGCGTCCCGATTCAATACATCGTCCTCCAGCCGACGTGCCTCCATGTGTCTATTGCTGGCTCGGGCACCTTATGGTCGTTCTCCTGTGATTCTAGATTATCGAATCGGACTCTAAACTGATAGTTAATTGTAACGTTCAAGACCTCCTAATGACGATGGAACACCCAAATTGGTCCCGATTCAATTCATCGTCATCCAACCGACTTGTCTCCATGGGTCTATTGCTGCCTCGGGCACCTTATGGTCGTTCTCCTGTGAGTCTAGATTATCGAATCGGACGCAAAACTGATAGTTAATTGTAACGTTTAGGGCCTCCTAATGACGATGGAACACTCAAATTGAGTCCCGATTCAATACATCGTACTCCAGCTGACTTATCTCCAAGGGTCTATTGCTGCCTCATGGCACCTTATGGTCGTTCTCCTGTGAGTCTAGATTATGGAATCGGTCGCAAAACTGATAGTTAATTGTAACGATCAGGGCCTCCTAATGACGATGGAACACTCAAATTGCGTCCCGCTTCAATACATCGTCCTCCAGCCGATTTGTCTCCATGTGTCTATTGCCGCCTCGGGCACCTTATGGTCGTTATATTGTGAGTATAGATTATCGAATTGGACGCAAACCTGATAGTTAATTGTAACGTTCAGGCTTCCCAATGATGTTGGAACACTCAAATTGCGTCCCGATTCAATACATCGTCCACCAACAGACTTTTCTCCATGGGTCTATTGCTGCCTCGGGCACCTTATGGTCGTTCTCCTGTGAGTCTAGATTATCGAATCGGACGCAAAACTGATAGTTAATTGTAACGTTTAGGGCCTCCTAATGACGATGGAACACTCAAATTGAGTCCCGATTCAATACATCGTACTCCAGCTGACTTATCTCCAAGGGTCTATTGCTGCCTCATGGCACCTTATGGTCGTTCTCCTGTGAGTCTAGATTATGGAATCGGTCGCAAAACTGATAGTTAATTGTAACGATCAGGGCCTCCTAATGACGATGGAACACTCAAATTGCGTCCCGCTTCAATACATCGTCCTCCAGCCGATTTGTCTCCATGGGTCTATTCCTGCCTCGGGCACCTTATGGTCGTTCTCCTGTGAGTGTAGATCATCGAATCGGACGCAAAATTGATAGTTAATTGCAACGTTCGGGGCCTCCTAATGACGATGGAACACTCAAATTGCGTCCCGATTCAATACATCGACCTCCAGCCGACTTGTCTCTGTGGGTCTTTTGCTGCCTCGGGCACATTATGGTCGTTCTATTGTGAGTCTAGATTATCGAATTGGACGCAAACCTGATAGTTAATTGTAACGTTCAGGCTTCCCAATGATGTTGGAACACTCAAATTGCGTCCCGATTCAATACATCGTCCACCAACAGACTTTTCTCCATGGGTCTATTGCTGCCTCGGGCACCTTATGGTCGTTCTCCTGTGAGTCTAGATTATCGAATCGGACGCAAAACTGATAGTTAATTGTAACGTTTAGGGCCTCCTAATGACGATGGAACACTCAAATTGAGTCCCGATTCAATACATCGTACTCCAGCTGACTTATCTCCAAGGGTCTATTGCTGCCTCATGGCACCTTATGGTCGTTCTCCTGTGAGTCTAGATTATGGAATCGGTCGCAAAACTGATAGTTAATTGTAACGTTCAGGTGCCCCCTAATGACGATGGAACACTCAAATTGCGTCCCGATTCAATACATCGTCCTCCAACCAGCGTGCCTCCATTTGTCTATTGCTGCCTCGGGCACCTTATGGTCGTTCTCCTGTGATTCTAGATTATCGAATCGGACTCTAAACTGATAGTTAATTGTAACGTTCAAGACCTCCTAATGACGATGGAACACCCAAATTGCATCCCGATTCAATACATCGTCATCCAACCGAATTGTCTCCATGGGTCTATTGCTGCCTCGGGCACCTTATGGTCGTTCTCCTGTTGTAACAATAATGTACCTATAATAATTTTTTTCTTTATGCATTTAGATAAATGTTTCTTTCTGAATTTATGTGAAATTATGTAAATATTATTTTAGATTTTTTTCTTTTCGTGTCATGTTAAAGAAACTGTACACAACTTTTGAAATGAATGTCATTACTTATGTTAGATTTTAAGCAATTTGATAACCAAAGGAAAATGTATTTAATGTTAAAACTATTGTAAAATGTGTAAATTGTAATTTAAACACTTGGTCCATACGTAGGTAATGCATTAGAATATGTGTAGTAGAAAACCTGTGGTGAATACCCTACCTGTAGGGGCGCGGGAAAAGGTGGATGCAGGCGAGCGCGGGAAAACGCACACTGGCGCGGTTCGGCACAACGGGCTCAGTGAAACAGTCGGAGTTGGGCATCGGTCAGAGGAACAAGTACTGTACCGAGGAGGCTATCTAGGAAAAGTGGATTCCATTGAGCCTCGGATGGTCCGATACCGACGACTACTTGGCATGGCTATATTCTCAGGCACAAAACTGGAAAGATTACGACGCTAAGAAGAATGAAAGTGCCGATACTGTGAGAGCCTTAGCCGTGCTTGTATGTGTGCTGTGCTGCCCGCTATCTCGCTGCCCGCCATCCGCCGTACCGACGTGCACAGGTCAAACATTTATTTCATCATTAGAAGTGTATCTGTGTGGACCAGTGTTGAAACTGTTCTAACTGTTCAATAATAACGTGACTTTTACCAGAATTGCCTTAGACATCACTCATCCTTATCATTGACCTAGACAGGGTCCTTACCTTATATTGTGCAACCCGAGTATCCTGAATTGAAAGTTACAGTTAGTACTAAATTATCTGCAGACCAATTTATGTTATAAAGACGTTCAAGGATAGGAGTGCCAATGTAAATGTTAGTAAAGAATATCAGTGTGATTAAATTGAAAGATAAATTTTGAATTGAGCTAGCAATGTTATTGAATTCATTTGAGACTGAAAGAATGTTAGTCAATTACTCCAGAAGCGTGACAAAAGAATAGTAATCCATAGGTTGATAATTTTGAGTGTTAATGTACCTTCAGGACTTACTAGTTTCAGCATAACGACCGTAACAGTTTCAGGGCCCCCCCATTCTCTTACTTATTCTTGCACATTTTGAAGTGTACTGATCAGAATTGAACAGTAAAATTAATTTCTATATTAAACCTAAGTATATTAGTGTTTTTTCCAATTTTAATAGTGACATTGTATGTGTGTTTTCAAAATTGCTGATTCTAGGGTAATCTATGCCCGATTTCATTCTGATCAATATACAAAGTGCAGCTCGTAGTAATCATTGCTGTGTGGTGTTGTGTAAGTTTAGCTCATTCAAATTAGTACAAAAGAAGAAAACCTTAGTTCAGTAGATTCTTTCTGGTTCTAAATTTTGCTATAAAACGCAACATTACTACGTTTCACTATGCTTGAATATGCTATTACTTGTACAGGGAAAAACTCACTCAATGCCTAATTAGGCTGGCGACCGTACTATTAATTATTGGTAGTATCTGCTGTGTGTACTTCTTGTCCATGCGAACGCGTAATTGTACTTTACATTTACTTGACGCATCACTGTAGTTACTGACTGAATATAAGTCCGAATTGCTTCCATTAGGTACACGCGGTCAACTTAGGTACTAAACCCTTGTTTATAAGGTGAAGCCCGTGAACTTATTACAGTACAGGCTTTATTGAGCTAACGCACGTCCGGCAGGGCGGTAGTGTTACACTGTGAGTCTAGATTATCGAATCGGACGCAAAACTGATAGTTAATTGTAACGTTCGAGGCCTCCTAATGACGATGGAACACTCAAATTGCGTCCCGATTCAATACATCGTCCTCCAGCCGACGTGTCTCCATGGGTCTATTGCTGCCCTGGGCACCTTGGGGTCGTTCTTTTGTGAGTCTAGATTATCGAATCGGACGCAAAACTGATAGTTAATTGTAACGTTCAGGGCCTCCTAATGACGATGGAACACTCAAATTGCGTCCCGATTCAATACATCGTCCTCCAGCCGACTTGTCTCCATGGGTCTATTGCTGCCTCGGGCACCTTATGGTTGTTCTATTGTGAGTCTAGATTATCGAATCGGACGCAAACCTGATAGTTAATTGCAACGTTCAGGGCCTCCTAATGACGATGGAACACTCTAATTGCGTCCCGATTCAATACATCGTCCTCCAGCCGACTTATCTCCATGGGTCCATTGCTGCCTCGGGCACCTAATGGTCGTTCTCCTGTGAGTCTAGATTATCGAATCGGAAACAAAACTGATAGTTAATTGAAACGTTCAGGGCCTCCTAATGACGAAGGAACACTCAAATTGCGTCCCGATTCAATACATCGTCCTCCAGCCGACGTGTCTCCTTGGGTCTATTGCTGCCTCGGGCACCTTATGGTCGTACTCCTGTGAGTCTAGATTATCGAATCGGACGCAAAACTGATAGTTAATTGTAACGTTCGGGCCTCCTAATGACGATGGAACACTCAAATTGCGTCGCGATTCGACACATCGTCCTCCAGTCGACGTGTCCCCAAGGGTCTATTGCTACCTCGGGTACCATATGGTCGTTCTCCTGTGAGTCTAGATTATCGAATCGGACGCAAAACTGATAGTTAATTGTAACGTTCAGGGCCTCCTAATGACGATGGAACACTTAAATTGCGTCCCGATTCAATACATCGTCCTCCAGCCGACTTATCTCCATGGGTCTATTACAGCCTCGGGCACCTTATGGTCGTTCTCCTGTGGGTCTAGATTTTCGAATTGGACACAAAACTGATAGTTAATTGTAACGTTCAGGGCCTCCTAATGACAATGGAACACTCAAATTGCGTCCCGATTCAATACATCGTCCTCCAGCCGACTTGTCTCCATGGGTCTATTGCTGCCTCGGGCACCTTATGGTTGTTCTATTGTGAGTATAGATTATCGAATCGGACGCAAAGCTGATAGTTAATTGCAACGTTCAGGGCCTCCTAATGACGATGGAACACTCAAATTGCGTCCCGATTCAATACATCGTCCTCCAGCCGACTTATCTCCATGGGTCCGTTGCTGCCTCGGGCACCTAATGGTCGTTCTCCTGTGAGTCTAGATTATCGAATCGGAAACAAAACTGATAGTTAATTGAAACTTTCAGGGCCTCCTAATGACGATGGAACACTCAAATTGCGTCCCGATTCAATACATCGTCCTCCAGCCGACGTGTCTCCATGGGTCTATTGCTGCCTCGGGCACCTTATCGTCGTACTCCTGTGAGTCTAGATTATCGAATCGGACGCAAAACTGATAGTTAATTGTAACGTTCGGGCCTCCTAATGACGATGGAACACTCAAATTGCGTCGCGATTCGACACATCGTCCTCCAGCAGACGTGGCCCCATGGGTCTATTGCTACCTCGGGTACCATACGGTCGTTCTCCTGTGAGTCTAGATTATCGAATCGCACGCAAAACTGATAGTTAATTGTAACGTTCAGGGCCTCCTAATGACGATGGAACACTCAAATTGCGTCCTGATTCAATACATCGTCCTCCAGCCGATTGTCTCCATGGGTCTATTCCTGCCTCGGGCACCTTATGGTCGTTCTCCTGTGAGTCTAGATTATCGAATCGGACGCAAACCTGACAATTAATTGCAACGTTCAGGCTTCCCAATGATGGTGGAACACTCAAATTGCGTCCCGATTCAATACATCGTCCTCCAACAGACTTGTCTCCATGGGTCTATTGCTGCCTCGGGCACCTTATGGTCGTTCTCCTGTGATTCTAGATTATCGAATCGGACTCTAAACTGATAGTTAATTGTAACGTTCAAGGCCTCCTAATGACGATGGAACACTCAAATTTCGTCCCGATTCAATATATCGTCCTCCAGCCGACGTGTTTCCATGGGTCTATTGCTGCCCAGGGCACGTTGTGGTCGTTCTTTTGTGAGTCTAGATTATCGAATCGGACGCAAAACTGATAGTTAATTGTAACGTTCAGGGCCTCCTAATGACGATGGAACACTCAAATTGCGTCCCGATTCAATACATCGTCCTCCAGCCGACTTGTCTCCATGGGTCTATTGCTGCCTCGGGCACCTTATGGTTGTTCTATTGTGAGTATAGATTATCGAATCGGACGCAAACCTGATAGTTAATTGCAACGTTCAGGGCCTCCTAATGACGATGGAACACTCAAATTGCTTCGCGATTTGACACATCGTCCTCCAGCCGACGTGTCCCCATGGGTCTATTGCTGCTTCCGGTACCATATGGTCGTTCTCCTGTGAGTCTAGATTATCGAATCGGACGCAAAGCTGATAGTTAATTGTAACGTTCAGGGCCTCCTAATGACGATGGAACACACAAATTGCGTCCCGATTCAATACATCGTCCTCCAACCGATTTGTCTCCATGGGTCTAATCCTGCCTCGGGCACCTTATGGTCGTTCTCCTGTGAGTCTAGATTATCGAATCGGACGCAAAATTGATAGTTAATTGCAACGTTCAGGGCCTCCTAATGACGATGGAACACTCAAATTGCGTCCCGATTCAATACATCGTCCTCCAGCCGATTTGTCTCCATGGGTCTATTCCCGCCTCGGGCACCTTATGGTCGTTCTCCTGTGAGTCTAGATTATCGAATCGGACGCAAACCTGACAGTTAATTGCAACGTTCAGGCTTCCCAATGATGTTGGAATACTCAAATTGCGTCCCAATTCAATACATCGTCCTCCAAAAGACTTGTCTCCAAGGGTCTATTGCTGCCTTGGGCACCTTATGGTCGTTCTCCTGTGAGTCTAGATTATCGAATCGGCCGCAAAACTGATAGTAAATTGTAACGTTCAGGGCCTCCTAATGACGATGGAACACTCAAATTGCGTCCCGATTCAATACATCGTCCTCCAACCGACATGTTTCCATGGGTCCATTGTTGGCTCGGGCACCTTATGGTCGTTCTCCTGTGATTCTAGATTATCGAATCGGACTCTAAACTGATAGTTAATTGTAACGTTCAAGACCTCCTAATGACGATGGAACACCCAAATTGCATCCCGATTCAATACATCGTCATGCAATCGAATTGTCTCCATGGGTCTATTGCTGCCTCGGGCACCTTATGGTCGTTCTCCTGTGAGTCTAGATTATCGAATCGGACGCAAAACTGATAGTTAATTGTGCCGGTCGAGGCCTCCTAATGACGATGGAACACTCAAATTGCATCCCGATTCAATACATCGTCCTCCAGCCGACTTATCTCCATGGGTCTATTGCTGCCTCGGGCACCTAACGGTCGTGCTCTGTGAGTGTAGATTATCGAATCGGAAACAAAACTGATAGTTAATTGAAACGTTCAGGGCCTCCTAATGACGATGGAACACTCAAATTGCGTCCCGATTCAATACATCGTCCTCCAGCCGACGTGTCTCCATGGGTCTATTGCTGCCTCGGGCACCTTATGGTCGTACTCCTGTGAGTCTAGATTATCGAATCGGACGCAAAACTGATAGTTAATTGTAACGTTCGGGGCCTCCTAATGACGATGGAACACTAAAATTGCGTCGCGATTCGACACATCGTCCTCCAGCCGACGTGTCCCCATGGGTCTCTTGCTGCCTCGGGTACCATATGGTCGTGCTCCTGCGAGTCTAGATTATCGAATCGGACGCAAAACTGATAGTTAATTGTAACGTTCACGGCCACCTAATGACGATGGAACACCCAAATTGCGTCCCGATTCGATACATCGTCCTCCAGCCGACGTGTCTCCATGGGTCTATTGCTGCCCTGGGCACCTTAAGGTCGTTCTCCTGTGAGTCTAGATTATCGAATCGGACGCAAACCTGACAGTTAATTGTAACGTTCAGGGCCTCCTAATGACGATGGAACACTCAAATTTCGTCCCGATTCAATACATCATCCTCTAGCCGACGTGTCTCCATGGGTCTATTGCTGCCCCGGGCACGTTGTGGTCGTTCTTTTGTGAGTCTAGATTATCGAATCGGACGCAAAACTGATAGTTAATTGTAACGTTTAGGGCCTCCTAATGACGATGGAACACTCAAATTGCATCCCGATTCAATACATCGTCCTCCAGCCGACTTATCTCCATGGGTCTATTGCTGCCTCGGGCACCTAACGGTCGTGCTCTGTGAGTCTAGATTATCGAATCGGAAACAAAACTGATAGTTAATTGAAACGTTCAGGGCCTCCTAATGACGATGGAACACTCAAATTGCGTCCCGATTCAATACATCGTCCTCCAGCCGACGTGTCTCCATGGGTCTATTGCTGCCTCGGGCACCTTATGGTCGTACTCCTGTGAGTCTAGATTATCGAATCGGACGCAAAACTGATAGTTAATTGTAACGTTCGGGGCCTCCTAATGACGATGGAACACTAAAATTGCGTCGCGATTCGACACATCGTCCTCCAGCCGACGTGTCCCCATGGGTCTCTTGCTGCCTCGGGTACCATATGGTCGTTCTCCTGCGAGTCTAGATTATCGAATCGGACGCAAAACTGATAGTTAATTGTAACGTTCAAGGCCACCTAATGACGATGGAACACTCAAATTGCGTCCCGATTCAATACATCGTCCTCCAGCCGACGTGTCTCCATGGGTCTATTGCTGCCCTGGGCACCTTAAGGTCGTTCTCCTGTGAGTCTAGATTATCGAATCGGACGCAAACCTGACAGTTAATTGCAACGTTCAGGCTTCCCAATGATGTTGGAACACTCAAATTGCGTCCCGATTCAATACATCGTCCTCCAATAGACTTGTCTCCATGGGTCTATTGCTGCCTCGGGCACCTTATGGTCGTTCTCCTGTGATTCTAGATTATCGAATCGGACTCTAAACTGATAGTTAATTGTAACGTTCAAGACCTCCTAATGACGATGGAACACCCAAATTGCATCCCGATTCAATACATCGTCATCCAACCGAATTGTCTCCATGGGTCTATTGCTGCCTCGGGCACCTTATGGTCGTTCTCCTGTGAGTCTAGATTATCGAGTCGGACGCAAAACTGATAGTTAATTGTAACGGTCGAGGCCTCCTAATGACGATGGAACACTCAAATTTCGTCCCGATTCAATATATCGTCCTCCAGCCGACGTGTTTCCATGGGTCTATTGCTGCCCAGGGCACGTTGTGGTCGTTCTTTTGTGAGTCTAGATTATCGAATCGGACGCAAAACTGATAGTTAATTGTAACGTTCAGGGCCTCCTAATGACGATGGAACACTCAAAAATGCGTCCCGATTCAATACATCGTCCTCCAGCCGACTTGTCTCCATGGGTCTATTGCTGCCTCGGGCACCTTATGGTTGTTCTATTGTGAGTATAGATTATCGAATCGGACGCAAACCTGATAGTTAATTGCAACGTTCAGGGCCTCCTAATGACGATGGAACACTCAAATTGCATCCCGATTCAATACATCGTCCTCCAGCCGAATTATCTCCATGGGTCTATTGCTGCCTCGGGCACCTTATGGTCGTACTCCTGTGAGTCTAGATTATCGAATCGGACGATAAACTGATAGTTAATTGTAACGTTCGGGGCCTCCTAATGACGATGGAACACTCAAAGTGCTTCGCGATTTGACACATCGTCCTCCAGCCGACGTGTCCCCATGGGTCTATTGCTGCCTCGGGTACCATATGGTCGTTCTCCTGTGAGTCTAGATTATCGAATCGGACGCAAAGCTGATAGTTAATTGTAACGTTCAGGGCCTCCTAATGACGATGGAACACTCAAATTGCGTCCCGATTCAATACATCGTCCTCCAACCGATTTGGCTCCATGGGTCTAATCCTGCCTCGGGCACCTTATGGTCGTTCTCCTGTGAGTCTAGATTATCGAATCGGACGCAAAATTGATAGTTAATTGCAACGTTCAGGGCCTCCTAATGACGATGGAACACTCAAATTGCGTCCCGATTCAATACATCGTCCTCCAGCTGATTTGTCTCCATGGGTCTATTCCCGCCTCGGGCACCTTATGGTCGTTCTCCTGTGAGTCTAGATTATCGAATCGGACGCAAACCTGACAGTTAATTGCAACGTTCAGGCTTCCCAATGATGTTGGAATACTCAAATTGCGTCCCGATTCAATACATCGTCCTCCAACAGACTTGTCTCCATGGGTCTATTGCTGCCTCGGGCACCTTATGGTCGTTCTCCTGTGAGTCTAGATTATCGAATCGGACGCAAAACTGATAGTGAATTGTAACGTTCAGGGCCTCCTAATGACGATGGAACACTCAAACTGCGTCCCGATTCAATACATCGTCCTCCAACCGACATGTTTCCATGGGTCTATTGCTGGCTCGGCACCTTATGGTCGTTCTCCTGTGATTCTAGATTATCGAATCGGACTCTAAACTGATAGTTAATTGTAACGTTCAACACCTCCTAATGACGATGGAACACCCAAATTTCATCCCGATTCAATACATCGTCATCCAATCGAATTGTCTCCATGGGTCTATTGCTGCCTCGGGCACCTTATGGTCGTTCTCCTGTGAGTCTAGATTATCGAATCGGACGCAAAACTGATAGTTAATTGTAACGGTCGAGGCCTCCTAATGACGATGGAACACTCAAATTTCGTCCCGATTCAATACATCGTCCTCCAGCCGACATGTCTCCATGGGTCTATTGCTGCCCCGGGCACGTTGTGGTCGTTCTTTTGTGGGTCTAGGTTATCGAATCGGACACAAAACTGATAGTTAATTGTAACGTTCAGGGCCTCCTAATGACGATGGAACACTCAAATTGCGTCCCGATTCAATACATCGTCCTCCAGCCGACTTGTCTCCATGGGTCTATTGCTGCCTCGGGCACCTTATGGTTGTTCTATTGTGAGTATAGATTTTCGAATCGGACGCAAAACTGATAGTTAATTATAACGTTCGGGGCCTCCTAATGACGATGGAACACTCAAATTGCTTCGCGAATTGACACATCGTCCTCCAGCCGTTGTGTCCCCATGAGTCTATTGCTGCCTCGGGTACCATATGGTCGTTCTCCTGTGAGTCTAGATTATCGAATCGGACGCAAAGCTGATAGTTAATTGTAACGTTCAGGGCCTCCTAATGACGATGGAACACTCTAATGGCGTCCCGATTCAATACATCGTCCTCCAGCCGACTTATCTCCATGGGTCTATTGCTGCCTCGGGCACCTAATGGTCTTGCTCCTGTGAATCTAGATTATCGAATCGGAAACAATACTGATAGTAAATTGAAACGTTCAGGGCCTCCTAATGACGATGGAACACTCAAATTGCGTCCCGATTCAATACATCGTCCTCCAGCCGACGTGTCTCCATGGGTCTATTCCTGCCTCGGGCACCTTATGGTCGTTCTCCTGTGAGTCTAGATTACCGAATCGGACGCAAAACTGATAGTTAATTGTAACGTTCGGGGCCTCCTAATGACGATGGAACACTCAAATTGCGTCGCGATTCGACACATCGTCCTCCAGCCGACGTGTCCCCATGGGTCTCTTGCTGTCTCGGGTACCATATGGTCGTTCTCCTGTGAGTCTAGATTATCGAATCGGACGCAAAACTGATAGTTAATTGTAACGTTCAGGGCCTCCTAATGACGATGGAACACTCAAAATGCGTCCCGATTCAATAAATCGTCCTCCAGCCGATTTGTCTCCATGGGTCTATTCCTGCCTCGGGCACCTTATGGTCGTTCTCCTGTGAGTCTAGATTATCGAATCGGCCGCAAAATTGATAGTTAATTGCAACGTTCAGGGCATCCTAATGACGATGGAACACTCAAATTGCGTCCCGATTCAATACATCGACCTCCAGCCGACTTGTCTCCATGGGGCTATTTGTGCCTCGGGAACCTTATGGTCGTTCTCCTGTGAGTCTAAATTATCGAATGGGACACAGAACTGATAGTTAATTTTAACGTTCAGGGCCTCCTAACGACGATGGAACACTAAATTGCGTCCCGATTCAATACATTGTCCTCCAGCCGACGTGCCTCCATGGGTCTATTGCGGCCTCGTGCACCTTATGGTCGTTCTCCTGTGAGTCTAGATTATCGAATCGGACGCAAAACTGATAGTTAATTGTAACGTTCAGGGCCTCCTAATGACGATGGAACACTCAAATTGCGTCCCGATTCAATACATCGTCCTCCAGCCGATTTGTCTCCATGGGTCTATTCCTGCCTCGGGCACCTTATGGTCGTTCTCCTGTGATTCTAGATTATCGAATCGGACTCTAAACTGATAGTTAATTGTAACGTTCAAGACCTCCTAATGACGATGGAACACCCAAATTGGTCCCGATTCAATTCATCGTCATTAAACCGACTTGTCTCCATGGGTCTATTGCTGCCTCGGGCACCTTATGGTCGTTCTCCTGTGAGTCTAGATTATCGAATCGGACGCAAAACTGATAGTTAATTGTAACGTTCAGGGCCTCCTAATGACGATGGAACACTCTAATGGCGTCCCGATTCAATACATCGTCCTCCAGCCGATTTGTCTCCATGGGTCTATTCCTGCCTCGGGCACCTTATGGTCGTTCTCCTGTGAGTCTAGATTATCGAATCGGACGCAATATTGATAGTTAATTGCAACGTTCAGGGCCTCCTAATGACGATGGAACACTCAAATTGCGTCGAGATTCAATACATCGTCCTCCCGCCGACATGCCTTCATGGGTCTATCGCTGCTTCGGGCACCTTATGGTCGTTCTCCTGTGAGTCTAGATTATCGAATCGGACGCAAAACTGATAGTTAATTGTAACGTTCAAGGCCACCTAATGACGATGGAACACTCAAATTGCGTCCCGATTCAATACATCGTCCTCCAACAGACTTGTCTCCATGGGTCTATTGCTGCCTCGGGCACCTTATGGTCGTTCTCCTGTGAGTCTAGATTATCGAATCGGACGCAAAACTGATAGTAAATTGTAACGTTTAGGGCCTCCTAATGACGATGGAACACGCAAATTGCGTCCCGATTCAATACATCGTCCTCCAGCCGACTTATCTCCAAGGGTCTATTGCTGCCTCATGGCACCATATGGTCGTTCTCCTGTGAGTCTAGATTATGGAATTGGTCGCAAAACTGATAGTTAATTGTAACGTTCAAGACCTCCTAATGACGATGGAACACTCAAATTGCGTCCCGATTCAATACATCGTCCTCCAACCGACGTGCCTCCATGGGTCTATTGCTGTCTCGGGCACCTTATGGTCGTTCTCCTGTGATTCTAGATTATCGAATCGGACTCTAAACTGATAGTTAATTGTAACGTTCAAGACCTCTTAATGACGATGGAACACCCAAATTGCATCCCGATTCAATACATCGTCATCCAACCGAATTGTCTCCATGGGTCTATTGCTGCCTCGGGCACCTTATGGTCGTTCTCCTGTGAGTCTACATTATCGAATCGGACGCAAAACTGATAGTTAATTGTAACGTTCGAGGCCTCCTAATGACGATGGAACACTCAAATTTCGTCCCGATTCAATACATCGTCCTCCAACAGACTTGTCTCCATGGGTCTATTGCTGCCTCGGGCACCTTATGGTTGTTCTATTGTGAGTATAGATTATCGAATCGGACGCAAACCTGATAGTTAATTGCAACGTTCAGGGCCTCCTAATGACGATGGAACACTCAGATTGCATCCCGATTCAATACATCGTCCTCCAGCCGACTTATCTCCATGGGTCTATTGCTGCCTCGGGCACCTAATGGTCGTGGTCCTGTGAGTCTAGATTATCGAATCGGAAACAAAACTGATAGCTAATTGAAACGTTCAGGGCCTCCTAATGACGATTGAACACTCAAATTGCGTCCCGATTCAATACATCGTCCTCCAGCCGACGTGTCTCCATGGGTCTATTGCTGCCTCGGGCACCTTATGGTCGTACTCTTGTGAGTCTAGATTATCGAAACGGACGCAAAACTGATAGTCAATTCTAACGTTCGGGGCCTCCTAATGACGATGGAACACTCAAATTGCTTCGCGATTCGACACATCGTCCTCTAGCCGACGTGTCCCCATGGGTCTATTGCTGCCTCGGGTACCATATGGTCGTTCTCCTGTGAGTCTAGATTATCGCATCGGACGCAAAACTGATAGTTAATTGTAACGTTCAGGGCCTCCTAATGACGATGGAACACTCAAATTGCGTCCCGATTCAATACATTGTCCTCCAGCCGATTTGTCTCCATGGGTCTATTCCTGCCTCGGGCACCTTATGGTCGTTCTCCTGTGAGTCTAGATTATCGAATCGGAAGCAAAATTGATAGTTAATTGCAACGTTTAGGGCCTCCTAATGACGATGGAACACTCAAATTGCGTCCCGATTCAATACATCGACCTCCAGCCGACTTGTCTCCATGGGGCTATTGCTGCCTCGGGAACCTTATGGTCGTTCTCCTGTGAGTCTAAATTTTCGAATGGGACACAGAACTGATAGTTAATTGTAACGTTCAGGGCCTGCTAATGACGATGGAACACTCAAATTGCGTCCCGATTCAATACATCGTCCTCCAGCCGACGTGCCTCCATGGGTCTATTGCTGCCTCGGGTACCATATGGTCGTTCCCCTGTGAGTCTAGATTATCGAATCGGACGCAAAACTGATAGTTAATTGTAACGTTCAGGGCCTCCTAATGACGATGGAACACTCAAATTGCGTCCCGATTCAATACATTGTCCTCCAGCCGATTTGTCTCCATGGGTCTATTCCTGCCTCGGGCACCTTATGGTCGTTCTCCTGTGAGTCTAGATTATCGAATCGGAAGCAAAATTGATAGTTAATTGCAACGTTCAGGGCCTCCTAATGACGATGGAACACTCAAATTGCGTCCCGATTCAATACATCGACCTCCAGCCGACTTGTCTCCATGGGGCTATTGCTGCCTCGGGAACCTTATGGTCGTTCTCCTGTGAGTCTAAATTTTCGAATGGGACACAGAACTGATAGTTAATTGTAACGTTCAGGGCCTGCTAATGACGATGGAACACTCAAATTGCGTCCCGATTCAATACATCGTCCTCCAGCCGACGTGCCTCCATGGGTCTATTGCTGCCTCGGGCACCTTATGGTCGTTCTCCTGTGATTCTAGATTATCGAATCGGACTCTAAACTGATAGTTAATTGTAACGTTCAAGACCTCCTAATGACGATGGAACACCCAAATTGGTCCGCGTTTAATTCATCGTCATTAAACCGACTTGTCTCCATGGATCTATTGCTGCCTCGGGCACCTTATGGTCGTTCTCCTTTTCGCGTACTACTCTCTCGCGAATTGTTAAATTGTTGCTCTTTGGTTTATTTATTCTCTTTGTAACAACACATTTACGAAAAGAGTTACGTGAAATGCTTTTAGCAATGCTGTGCCTTGCTTTTCTTTATCATCATTACCTTTTAGCGGAATGAAATGTATATATGGTAGTCTTATTGTTCTGTATCTGTCCTACACTTTAAGGAACGATTTTTCGTAACTGCAACTCATGCTAAGAATCAATATATCTTCCCTACTTCATAGTGATTAAAAGTTGATATTACTTTGTTATGAACACTGATGTTACAGTTCGTATGATCGTTCAAAAACACAAGTTCGCAGTGGATTTTATTTCTCGTTAAAATGCTATTTCATACCCCAACTAGCCCAAGAACATGAGACTCTCATTAAAAAAATACGTTGTCACTATAAAGTTTGCCAGATCAGAACGGGGCACAGCAAGATTCCTATCAGATTCTGAAGGTACATTAAATTATTTGCACTGTAAATTATATCCTATCAGCAGCCCGCGTCAATCTGCAACACATCATAAAATCTGCTAATCTTCACTGCCAGTCTGGGAGCTAAAAGAAATAATATTATTTTACTATTATTTTACCGCTTCCTTGCGGTAGGCTCGACTATATTGTAAGTCGTTTAAATACGCCGCGGCAGCGGCTCTTCGTTCTCCACGCAGCTCAGCACCACAGATAATATTTATATAACTGAAAAATGTCTCAACAGGATGGGATAATATGCAAGCAAGCTTAACAATAAATAATACAATTTTTCATTTATACAACTCTATTAAAACCTTTAAATATCTCAGTGATCACAGACCTTTTTGAATTCACACGTAATGGCGTACATTGCTTAGTCTCGACAAAAGAGTGCTACATTCGCGTTCTCTACGACAACAACAGGAGATCTTACTCGCACAACTTCCAAATTAAGAAGACAAAGACATTAATCTACATCACGCATTATATACTAGTTCCTTTTTTAATCTCTGTTTAACATTTATCTTCTGTGTCGGTTTTATTACTCGCCGACGCAGACGTTTTCAAAAATAAATAATAAAAAAAAATACATAATTTTATACAATGACACAATATAATACATCTAACTCTCTAATTACTACATAATATATTGTTTTTGTTTCTCTAGACGTTACAATGCCCCCTGGCAGCAATTGACTAACGTTGGAAATGTTCGGCAATATGCTGCCACTAACGTCTGTTTGGTTATTGTCTGTTACCTTGGTTGGAACATTCATCTTACACTTTTTAGTTCTTTTACACTGTAGGTTTAATTACACTTTTTATACTGTTCTTACACTTTGCGAGGTGACCGTCAACCTAGTCCCAGGGTCATTACATTTATTTGGCTCCCCCATTCGGGCTACATGCGATCAGAAAACCTGGGAAAACTGCGCCGGAGCCATGGTCATCTCGCCTGGTTTGTTTTAATACCCAGTTTGATCACAAAAAGTTCAGATTCTATCCAATGTTCACCTATAACAAAGGCTATTTGTGAGAGCATGTTAAACCTTTAGTCTCTTTGTTACCCATATAATATTTGTGCTTTGGATTGTAATGAAAGTCACTTATTATACATTTTTACAGTCGTATCATGAATCGTCCTTGCACTTACTCGCGACAATTGGTTTAAAATGTCTAGCATTCGTGCGAGTATACTTCATTAACATGACGAAAACATATTATATCTATATATCACTGAACCAATGAATCCTTTGAGTCCGTATTGAATAACTCAAGAGAAAAAAAAAAACAAATGTTTGTCACGTCATTTCGTGTCCACTAAACCCTATTCATGTTAGTGCATTAAACACATATTTGATAGTTCATTTGAATGACAACAATGTTGTACGGAGCTGGCGGCGCGAAGCAATTGAGTAGCGTCGTCTGGAACGCCGCGTGCCGACGGCCGCTGGGTTCGACGACCGGCTCTCAGTAACCGCGACGTCGTGCTGACGTGGCGCCCAAGCAGTCGCGAACCGCGCTGAACCATTCGCCGATGTCGGCGAGTGGCAGTGGTTTACCGCGACCGGCTGGCTGGCTGCACGGCACTCGTCTCGGCTTCTCCGCATGGCTCCCCGTCGTAGCGCATGAAACAAACATTCCACAACGGTGTACTGTCTTTAAGGACACAGATTACTAGCTGTGGAAGAAGATGCAACTTGTTAAAAGCGTTTATTGTTCAGTAAGCCGTCGCTTCACTGGTATGCACAGGATGGTTTGGCGTGATAACAGGTTTCTTATGGCATTGTGACACTGGTATTCAAGGTTCGTCACACGCACATTGTACTACACATTTTCACTCACTCCACGGTTGGTACACTGCCAGAGCGTCTTTCAACACGTGAAAATGTTTCGTAACACACATACTAAATGTCCCCGTCGAGCGATGTTCGTTTAAATCGACTCCGAACGGATCAATAACTACTGTTTTTATACACTGTCTATTGTTCGTTGAGCACTGCACTAGGACAGTCTGTCACTCAACACTAGACTTATCGACGTATATATTGGTGCAGATACAACAGTCATTTTCTGTCCCTGCTACACACAATATTCCGTCCTTTCCTCCATTGTTTATGCACACAGTTTGTTTTTTAATACCTTTTAACTGTTCTTCGCATACTCACTCTCATCTACATGGCGTCTATTTGTTTTTACCTTATCACAACACACTTTTCATATTGTTACTAGGCGTTTTTGTAAATTTTTTTAATTTTCTTATCAGTGTAGCTTGCCTGGTTATCACCCATCTATCAAACAGATTTTACCATGTGCATGACAGCTTGACTTGGGCATATTGCTCAATAAATACTTCATTTAGCACTAGCCTTATTTTTAATGACTTTTTCTATATGACTACAGTGTAGGTTCCACATTGGTTGACTTAATTCGCGTATCGCGTAATGAATATTCAAGGGCGTGTACCAAGTACACAGGCTTCAATTGAAGCATTGTTATATGCAAAGCGGAGTTTCCACGGAACCGGCTTGTTTTTTGATTAGCTTATGCTCCAGTGTCGTTCTCAAATCACTACTGGCAGCAAACATCACATAATTGTTGCATATTACAAAGTCCATGTTTGGCTAGTCAAGACTCTCTCTCTCAGGGTTCCTTATTCTAATACAATTACAACAGTTACCTTACTATATTAGATTGCGTCATTAATTGCACTTACACACTACACATAGAAAATGGTTCAAGAAATTAATCCTTTGTATAATGATTCAAGAAATTAATCCTCACTTTATCAACAAGAAGATTGTTCGTTGCTTAATGAGCATATAATATTTTAAATGGCTCTAATTGTCTGTAAACAAAATCTTTCCTGTGTAAGCTATTGCCTACTTTCAGAATCCACTTCCTCCAAGTTTCATTACACACAAATTTCTTTCTTAATACTAACATACTTATATTCTAAAACACAATTAAAATCTTCTTACAACTATTACTCTTTACATGTGATATGTCACTGAATAAATAACTTCACATCTTTACGTGGATACAATCCTTTGATCTTCCCCGTATGGGGATGTGCTAACAAATAGCTACATTCGTGTGGCACGCTTATTACTTCAAAGGGCCCTGAATATAGCAATTGCCACTTACTATTCTGTTTTAAGGTGGCTGAGGATTTAGGGTGGTTACGAATAAGTACTAGATCTCCTACATTATATTTCTGTTCGTTAGTTACACCTCGGTCGTACTTCCTTTTCCTCTTTGCCGCACAGCTGGTTAGTCTGTTCCATATCTTTTTCATCTTTTCCTCCCTTGTTTCTGCCTTGACTGGTAGTCTCGGCAAAGGCGTGAGCCATTCATTCGGTGTCTCATTAAATCCATTCAATATCTTTACCGGTGGATAGCCTGTACTTGAATGGGGTGTTAAATTGTGTATTTCTACAAATTTCGGTACTAGTCCTGGCCATTTTGTATGTCGGTTCCCTATGTAGATTCTAAGGAACTTATTCAATTCTCTGAATATTCTTTCAACTAGACTTGCTTCTGGATGGAACCGGGATACCAGAATATGCTGTATATTTTGTTCCCGTAGGTAATTTTTCCAAGTTCGACCCGTGAAATAAGAAGCATTATCAGTCGTTATGGCTTCGGGTTTTCCCACTTGAGGCAAGTATTCTTGATTGATCCGCCTGACCATGGTTTTGGCAGTAGCTGATTTTATGCAATAAATTGCCAAGTATTTGGAAAAAATATCGTACATGGCCAGTATATATTTCATACCTCCTCTGGCCATGGGACAGGGACCGGCTACATCCACAGATACTATTTGAAGCGGCCTGAGTGGAACTATGGGATGTAGTTCAAACTTAGTGGATCTATTATAATGTTTTGCTTTTTGACATATCACGCAAGTTCTAACTGTTGCCTGAATCTGGTGTTTCATACTGGGAAAGTAGCAGTATCTCGCCATGATCTCTGCACACTTTCCAATCCCTGCATAGCCCCATGCCAAGTGCGTGTGCCATATCATAACTTTTACCGACTGGTTAGGTATACATACTGCCCAGCAGTCTTCTTTCGTACTAAGTTTATGATACAAAATATGGTTCACTATTTTAAAACCTTGCTCATCTCTATTGTTAACACCCTCTTCAATATTATTAATGATTTTTTTCCACATCGGATCTGCCCTTTGTAATTCGAACATGTTTTTACATATATATAAAAAATCTTTCATGTAAGTATTGTCACGCACTAACAGCACTTTATACTCCGCGGATTGCTCTAACATTTCTGCTAAATCCGGTAATCCTACCGGAAGTCGCGACAAAGCATCCGCTGTTACGTTATCTTGGCCTTTTATGTACATAATCTTTATCCGGTATTCTTGTAAGACAAGCATCCATCTCCTCAGTCTGGTATGGAATAGTTTGCATGACATCAAAAAACTTAACGCCTGGTGGTCACTATACACTCTAATCTCCTTCCCTTGTAGATAATAATTAAACTTTTTTACAGCCCAGACTACTGCAAGTGCTTCCAGTTCGGTTGCCGAGTAGGCTCTCTCGCAGCTAGTTAAAGTCCTACTGGCGAAGCCGATAATCTTTATTGTTGTCGGGTCGTTTCCTTCCCCCCACTGAAATAAGCACGCTCCCAGGCCATAGGAACATGAATCCGTCGCAAGACAAAAATCTTTTGACAGATCTGGGTGCTGCAAAATATTTGCATTCAGTAGGGCGGTTTTAATCGCTTCGAAAGCTTGTTGACATTTGTCAGTCCAAACCCACTACACATTTTTTCGTAGTAGATTTAGTAGTGACGCGTCATTTAACAACTGATTGGGCACGAACCTTCTGAAAAAAGACGTGAGCCCAAGTAACGCTTTCAATTGTCTCTTAGTGCGGGGGCTTGGAAATTCTCGGATCGCCTCTAGTTTTTTGTTGTCTGGGCGGATACCAAGTGGTGTAATAAGATGGCCTAAAAATTTAATTTTATTTCGTCCAAATTTTGACTTTTCTAGGTTTGCTGTCACACCTGCTTGCTTAAATCTCTCTAGTAATCTACGCAACAATTCCATATGTTCGTCCCAAGTAGCAGTAGCGATTACCAGATCATCAACATATACAGTGATTTTTTCTAATAAGTCTGGACCCAATACCGTGTCTAATGCAGTAATAAACACTCCAGCACTCACATTCAATCCGAAGGGAAGTACCTTGAATTGGTAACTTCGCCCTCCGAATATGAAAGCTGTGTACTTCCTGGATTCCGGTGTAAGGGGAATTTGCCAATATGAACTTTTCAGATCGACCGAGGTCAAGTACTGTACTCCATGAAATTTTTGTATCTGCTCATCTAAATTCTCAGGGCGAGTCCGGACAGGTATGATAATTTTGTTAATGTCCCTCGCATCTAACACTAGCCTGATTTTTCCATTGGCTTTCGCCACTGCTACAAGAGGACTACTGTATGGAGAGAAGGAGGGCTCAATGATATCCCACTCTAACATCTTCCGAATCTCTTTAGCTACCAATTCCCTCCTCGACCAAGGGATGGAGTAAGTTGCGCGACAGTATGTTTTATGGGGCATCACCTCTATGTGATAGTGGTACCCTTTGACTATTCCTGGTCGGTCGGTAAATACCATAGTGTATTCCGATAGCAGCTGCGTCAACTGTTGCTTTTGTGTATCGCTTAACCCTTCAGATTCCTGCACTTTGGTTTGAAACGCCTGAACATTTATTTCAAAATTTCGATCCTCTAAATTCGGATAATAGAGGTCTGCTGCATGTGACAAATCATCAAGGTGTAGTACCCAAGGGTTCCTACCTTTGATATTGATTCGATTACAACACGACACAAGTACCTCCTTCGATTTCATCATAGATAACTCAATCCTCCTACCCCTATTAACTATGCTTAATTTCCCCAAGGAGAGGTCGATCAATGCGTCCCTCTCACGGAGAAAATCTACTCCCAGAATGCAGGCCACCTTCAATCCTTTAACAACGAGGAACGAGCTCACTATGGCTTCGCCCTCCTTACAAATCTCCACCTGCACCTGGTACTTAACTGATTGGCTCTGTGCACTAATGGCTCCAGACACCTTACAATTATTAACCGGGAAAGTCGGAATGCTATGTCCTTTTCCCAGTGCCTTAAATAACTCCATACTCATTACACTTACTGAGGCACCTGTGTCGATGATTATATTCACTGCAACATCATTGATTTTCGCTTCGATAATAGCTTGCACATTTTCGTTATTATCTTTCTTACATTCGTGCGGTTCGTTCAGCAGATTTTTATCCTTACTGACACCGTCGTTGTATCGCAGCATACGTATCCCAGGTATATTATTATCACTCGTGTTGCTCTCACTCCATCCCTCGGCCATCGATGGAGAGCATATCGAGGCCGATTCTAGTTTGTTGGATTAGTTACTTGTGAAGTACTTGGACGGCTATTGTCCGCGACCTCCACTATATATACACTCTGATTTGTCGGCCGCCACGGCTGCGCAATAGGCGCGTTTTGCGGTGGTGGTCTATTGTTGTCATACTGGTCATTACCCTGTCGCTCTGGGCTTCTTCGCTGATTTTGCTGCCAATTTCGATTACTATCACTATAATTGCTCTGCCACTGACCTCGCGCATTCTTCCAGCGGTTGGTCCCTGACATTCCGGATTCATACCGGTCGTCAAATCGACGCTTTTTGTTATAAGTTGTTTGTCCATACCCGTTCTGGCCTCTATCATTACTACCATTTTGCGAATGTTCTTGCCGCTTGTTACCACCCCCACCATTTCCATGGCTGTGGTTTTGTGCACTACTATTTCTGTCATGTTTACATCCTGACCCATTATTCCGCGAGTGATCACACGCTGATTTTGCGTCTTCCTGTATCAAGTCTATAGAATCTAGAACAGACAGGAAGTTTTCCATATCACTTTCTGGTACGTGTATTAATTTCTCTTTGATATGAATGGGTAAATGTGATTTTAGTAGTCTTATTATGTCTCTTGGTGATATAGGCTCGTCCCAGTAGCGTGTTTTGTTTATATATTTTTCAAAATACCGTCTCAAATTCCCCAGACGAGGTGAGTACGGTTCGGGATTATATACTTCTTTTCTTAGCCGCTCTTGTATACAAGGCGACCAATATTTCGATAGAAATGCCCTTTCGAACTGTTCATATGTCATGCAGCTGTCTGCTACTTCTGTAGCCCACAACGCTGCGTCACCTTGAATGTACGACATTACGTATTGAATTTTCTGTGTTTCGTTCCACACACTGGGCAAGATATTTTTAAAGCTTTTTATGAATACTACTGGGTGTACTGATTTCCGTTCAGTAGTAAACGTTTGAAATTGTCTATTTTTGATTAAACTTTCTTCCACTAATATTTTTGAACTACATGGTTGTGCTCCTGGGACATATGCTGTGTGCTCCGAACCGAAGCTACAGCTCTTCGCATTATCGACTACAGATTCCCCATTGTTGTATCGCGTATAAGTTTGTGCGTTGCCAAAACCGTGGGCTGTTGGCGACAGAGGTTCCTGTTCCAAATGCTTTCTGCTTTGTACTAAACCCTTCTCCAGGTCGGATATCCGTTTGTTCATATTCACTTGCCACTGCGGAATATCCTCACTGAGTATTTGTTTGATGGTTTGCACGTCGTTCTGTACCTGACTGTTTACTGCGGTACTGAACGTTTCGGGATCTCTATTTGCTATGGCTGCTTGTACTTTGGAATTAATGTTCTTGTCAATCTCACACTCCTTCACTTCTAGCCATGAGTTGAATTCTGTTTCAATTTTAGTTGCTTGTTCGTTCCACTTCTGCTCTACAAGCTGCGTGGAATCTATTTCTAGCTTTTCTACTCGATTGGCTAATACACCTATTTCGTCTACCCTGTTAGTGTTTGCTACTTGCAGGTTGTTGACCTGTTCAGTCAGCTCCTGCACGGCCTTAGGTATCGACTCATAATTCTGTTTCATATCTGCAATCTCTTTTTTCATTGCACAAGTTGCTGGTCCCGCTCAGCTTGCCGGCGATCTCGCTCAGCTTGCTGGGCAAGGAAACTTTCTGTTAACTGGCGATCTCGCTCAGCTTGCTGGGCAAATTCTGCCTGGTAATTCAGCACGCGCTCTAATATAGCCTGAAGCGAATACCCACCAGGCAGATTACCACTCTCTGGTTCCTGCTTTTCTGGTGGTGGTACAATTTCTTTATTTACATCTCCTTGAGGACTAGTGGGCGGTGGCACCACTTCCTGTGCCCCTGCCCCCACATTCTCACATGTTACATCCTCAAAGAGAGTACTAGTACTACTTGAGGTACCCGGTTCCACATTTCCTGCACTAACTAATTGTTGTTCCTCAGTATCCATATTGCTCGGACGTTGACTACGCAGCTTAACCATATTCCTAAATTGCTTACTAAAACACAAAGTCTGACAGTTTTGCTCCCTGCACACAAAATACGTTAATTTATCTACACTAACTGCACACTAAAAATTACTATCTACCATCAACTTTGTCCTGTCACAAACACTAACATCAAACTACGCACAATATGCACACCACTAGCGAAATGAGATCACTTCACTGGAGCTCAACTTCTACAAACAGGACAACTACACTGTAGTCTTACCTTTAGTTTATCTTATCTCGGGGTTCGGCTGCCCCAGGATTACGTAGTCGTTACAGCTTCTCAGTACTATCAGGATCGTCTTCTCAGACTCGTTTGCAGTAGTACGTTTTGTCATGAAAGAGTGTTTACACATTCATTAATACATAGCATTGATCATGCTATAAATACATACATTTATCACTAAATACATATATATCTCCACATACATAACAATCAACACTGAAAGAAAAATACATAAAATTTTATATTTGTGGCCACTGCAAATTCGGGCCCCGCGTTTTTGGGCGACAGTTTCGCGTACTACTCTCTCGCGAATTGTTAAATTGTTGCTCTTTGGTTTATTTATTCTCTTTGTAACAACACATTTACGAAAAGAGTTACGTGAAATGCTTTTAGCAATGCTGTGCCTTGCTTTTCTTTATCATCATTACCTTTTAGCGGAATAAAATGTATATATGGTAGTCTTATTGTTCTGTATCTGGCCTCCACTTTAAGGAACGATTTTTCGTAACTGCAACTCATGCTAAGAATCAATATATCTTCCCTACTTCATAGTGATTAAAAGTTGAAATTACTTTGTTATGAACACTGATGTTACAGTTCGTATGATCGTTCAAAAACACAAGTTCGCAGTGGATTTTATTTCTCGTTAAAATGCTATTTCATACCCCAACTAGCCCAAGAACATGAGACTCTCATTAAAAAAATACGTTGTCACTATAAAGTTTGCCAGATCAGAACGGGGCACAGCAAGATTCCTATCAGATTCTGAAGGTACATTAAATTATTTGCACTGTAAATTATATCCTATCAGCAGCCCGCGTCAATCTGCAACACATCATAAAATCTGCTGATCTTCACTGCCAGTCTGGGAGCTAAAAGAAATAATATTATTTTACTATTATTTTACCGCTTCCTTGCGGTAGGCTCGACTATATTGTAAGTCGTTTAAATACGCCGCGGCAGCGGCTCTTCGTTCTCCACGCAGCTCAGCACCACAGATAATATTTATATAACTGAAAAATGTCTCAACAGGATGGGATAATATGCAAGCAAGCTTAACAATAAATAATACAAGTTTTCATTTATACAACTCTATTAAAACCTTTAAATATCTCAGTGATTACAGACCTTTTTGAATTCACACGTAATGGCGTACATTGCTTAGTCTCGACAAAAGAGTGCTACATTCGCGTTCTCTACGACAACAACAGGAGATCTTACTCGCACAACTTCCAAATTAAGAAGACAAAGACATTAATCTACATCACGCATTATATACTAGTTCCTTTTTTAATCTCTGTTTAACATTTATCTTCTGTGTCGGTTTTATTACTCGCCGACGCAGACGTTTTCAAAAATAAATAATAAAAAAAAATACATAATTTTATACAATGACACAATATAATACATCTAACTCTCTAATTACTACATAATATATTGTTTTTGTTTCTCTAGACGTTACATCCTGTGAGTCTAGATTATCGAATCGGACGCAAAACTGATAGTTAATTGTAACGTTCAAGGCCTCCTAATGACGATGGAACACTCAAATTGCGTCCCGATTCAATACATCGTCCTCCAGCCGACGTGTCTCCATGGCTCTATTGCTGCCCCGGGCACCTTAAGGTCGTTCTCCTGTGGGTGTAGATCATCGAATCGGACGCAAAATTGATAGTTAATTGCAACGTTCAGGAGCTCCTAATGACGAATGAACACTCAAATTGCGTCGAGATTCAATACATCGTAATCCAGCCGACTTGTCTCCATGGGTCTATTGCTGCCTCGGGCATCTTATAGTCGTTCTCCTGTGGGCCTAGATTTTCGAATTGGAAACAAAACTGATAGTTAATTGCAACGTTCAGGGCCTCCTAATGACGATGGAACAATCAAATTGCGTCCCGATTCATTACATCGCCCTCCAGCCGACTTATCTCCATGGGTCTAGTGCTGCCTCGGGCACCTTATGGTCGTTCTTCTGTGAGTCTAGTTATTGAATCGGACACAAAACTGATAGTTAATTGTAACGTTCAGGGCCTCCTAATGACGATGGAACACTCAAATTGCGTCCCGATTCAATACATCGACCTCCAGCCGACTTGTCTCCATGGGTCTTTTGCTGCCTCGGGCACATTATGGTCGTCCTAATGTGAGTCTAGATTATCGAATTGGACGCAAACCTGATAGTTAATTGTAACGTTCAGGCTTCCCAATGATGTTGGAACACTCAAATTGCGTCCCGATTCAATGCATCGTCCTCCAACAGACTTGCCTCCATGGGTCTATTGCTGCCTCGGGCACCTTATGGTCGTTCTCCTGTGATTCTAGATTATCGAATCGGACTCTAAACTAATAGTTAATTGTAACGTTCAAGACCTCCTAATGACGATGGAACACCCAAATTGCATCCCGATTCAATACATCGTCATCCAACCGAATTGTCTCCATGGGTCTATTGCTGCCTCGGGCACCTTATGGTCGTTCTCCTGTGAGTCTAGATTATCGAATCGGACGCAAAATTGATAGTTGATTGCAACGTTCAGGGCCTCCTAATGACGATGGAACACTCAAATTGCGTCCCGATTCAATACATCGACCTCCAGCGGACTTGTCTCCATGGGGCTATTGCTGCCTCGGGAACCTTATGGTCGTTCTCCTGTGAGTCTAAATTTTCGAATGGGACACAGAACTGATAGTTAATTGTAACATTCAGGGCCTCCTAATGACGATGGAACACTCAAATTGCGTCGAGATTCAATACATCGTCCTCCAGCCGACTTGTCTCCATGGGTCTATTACTGCCTCGGGTATCTTATGGTCGTTCTCCTGTGGGTCTAGATTTTCGAATTGGACACAAAACTGATAGTTAGTTGTAACGTTCAGGGCCTCCTAATGACGATGGAACACTCAAATTGCGTCCCGATTCAATACATCGTCCTCCAGCCGACGTGCCTCCATTGGTCTATTGCTGCCTCGGGCACCTTATGGTCGTTCTCCTGTGAGTCTAGATTATCGAATCGGACGCAAAACTGATAGTTAATTGTAACGTTCAAGGCCACCTAATGAGGATGGAACACTCAAATTGCGTCCCGATTCAATACATCGTCCTCCAGCCGACTTATCTCCATGGGTCTAGTGCTGCCTCGGCCACCTAATGGTCGTTCTCCTGTGAGTCTAGATTATCGAATCGGATACAAAACTGATAGTTAATTGAAACGTTCAGGGCCTCCTAATGACGATGGAACACTCAAATTGCGTCCCGATTCAATACATCGTCCTCCAGCCGACGTGTCTCCATGGGTCTATTGCTGCCTCGGGCACCTTATGGTCGTTCTCCTGTGAGTCTAGATTATCGAATCGGACGCAAAACTGATAGTTAATTGTAACGTTCGGGGCCTCCTAATGACGATGGACCACACAAATTGCGTCCCGATTCGATACATCGTCCTCCAGCCGACGTGTGTCCATGGGTCTATTGCTGCCTCGGGTACCATATGGTCGTTCAACTGTGAGTCTAGATTATCGAATCGGACGAAAACTGATAGTTAATTGTAACGTTCGAGGCCTCCTAATGACGATGGAACACTCAAATTGCGTCCCGATTCAATATATTGTCCTCCAGCCGATTTGTCTCCATGGGTCTATTCCTCCCTCGGACACCTTACGGTCGTTCTCCTGTGAGTCTACATTATCGAATCGGACGCAAAATTGATAGTTAATTGCAACGTTCAGGGCCTCCTAATGACGATGGAACACTCCAATTGCGTCTCGATTCAATACATAGACCTCCAGCCGACTTGTCTCCATGAGTCTATTGCTGCCTCGGGCACCTTATGGTCGTTCTCCTGTGAGTCTAAATTTTAGAATCGGACACAGAACTGATAGTTAATTGTAACGTTGAGGGCCTCCTAATGACGATGGAACACTCAAATTGCGTCGAGATTCAATACATCGTATTCCAGCCGTTTTGTCTCCATGGGTCTATTGCTGCCTCGGGCACCTTATGTTCGTTCTCCTGTGAGTCTAGATTTTCGAATTGGACACAAAACTGATAGTTAGTTGCAACGTTCAGGGCCTCCTAATGACGATGGAACACTCAAATTGCGTCCCGATTCAATACATCGTCCTCCAGCCGACTTATCTCCATGGGTATATTGCTGCCTCAGGCACCTTATGGTCGTACTCCTGTGAGTCTAGTTATCGAATCGGACACAAAACTGATAGTTAATTGTAACGTTCAGGGCCTCCTAATGACGATGGAACACTCAAATTGCGTCCCGATTCAAAACATCGACCTCCAGCCGACTTGTCTCCATGGGTCTTTTGCTGCCTCGGGCACATAATGGTCGTTTTTATTGTGAGTCTAGATTATCGAATCGGACGCATACCTGATAGTTAATTGCTACGTTGAGGGTCTCCTAATGACGATGGAACACTCAAATTGCGTCCCGATTCAATAAATCGTCCTCCAACCGACGTGCCTCCATGGGTCTATTGCTGCCTCGGGCACCTTATGGTCGTTCTCCTGTGATTCTAGATTATCGAATCGGACACTAAACTGATAGTTAATTGTGACGTTCAAGACCTCCTAATGGCGATGGAACACCCAAATTGCGTCCCGATGCAATACATCGTCATCCAACCGAATTGTCTCCATGGGTCTATTGCTGCCTCGGGCACCTTATGGTCGTTCTATTGTGAGTATAGATTATCGAATCGGACGCAAACCAGATTGTTAATTGCAACGTTCAGGGCGTCCTAATGACGATGGAACACTCAAATTGCGTCCCGATTCAATACATCGACCTCTAGCCGACTTGTCTCCATATGTCTATTGCTGCCTCTGGAACCTTATGGGCGTTCTCCTGTGAGTCTAAGATTTCGAATCGGACACAGAACTGATAGTTAATTGTAACGTCCAGGTTCTCCTAGAGACGATGGAACACTCAAATTGCGTCGAGATTCAATACATCGTCCTCCAGCCAATTTGTCTCCATGGGTCAATTGCACCCTCCGGCACCTTATGGCCTTTATCCTGTGAGTCTAAATTTTCGAATCGGACACAGAACTGATAGTTAATTGTAACGTCAGGGCCGCCTAATGTCGATAGAACACTCAAATTGCGTCTAGATTCAATACATCGTCCTCCAGCCGACTTGTCTCCATAGGTCGATTGCTGTCTCGGGCACCTTATGGTCGTTTTCCTGTGGGTCTAGATTTTCGAATTGGGCACAAAACTGATAGTTAATTGTAACGTTGAGGGCCTCCTAATGACGATGGAACACTCAAATTGCGTCCCGATTCAATACATCGTCCTCCAGCCGACTTGTCTCCAGGGGTCTATTGCTGCCTCGGGCACCTTATGGTCGTTCTATTGTGAGTCTAGTTTATCGAATCGGACGCAATTCTGATAGTTAATTGTAACGTTCAGGGCGTCCCAATGACGATGGAACACTCAAATTGCACCCCCATTCAATACATCGTCCTCCAGCCGACTTATCTCCATGGGTCTATTGCTGCCTCGGGCACCTAATGGTCGTTCTCCTGTGAGTCTCGATTATCGAATCGGAAACAAAACTGATAGTTAATTGAAACGTTCAGGGCCTCCTAATGACGATGGAACACTTAAATTGCGTCCCGATTCGATACATCGTCCTCCAGCCGACGTGTCTCCATGGGTCTATTGCTGCCTCGGGTACCATACGGTCGTTCTCCTGTGAGTCTAGATTATCGAATCGGACGCAAAATTGATAGTTAATTGTAACGTTCAGGGCCTCCTAATGACGATGGAACACTCAAATTGCGTCCCGATTCAATACATCGACCGCCAGCCGGTTTGTCTCCATGGGTTGATTCCTGCCTCGGGCACCTTATGGTCGTTCTCCTGTGAGTCTAGATTATCGAATCGGACGCAAAATTGATAGTTAATAGCAACGTTCAGGACCTCCTAATGACGATGGAACACTCAAATTGCGTTGAGATTCAATACATCGACCTCCATGGGTCTATTGCTGCCTCGGGAACCTTATGGTCGTTCTCCTGTGAGTCTAAATTTTCGAATCGGACACAGAACTGATAGTTAATTGTAACGTTCAGGGCCTCCTAATGACGATGGAACACTCCAATTGCGTTGAGATTCAATACATCGTCCTCCAGCCGACTTGTCTCCATGGGTCTATTACTGCCTCGGGCACCTTATGGTCGTTCTTCTGTGGGTCTAGATTTTCGAATTGGACACAAAACTGATAGTTAATTGTAACCTTCAGGGCCTCCGAATGACGATGGAACACTCAAATTGCGTCCCGATTCAATACATCGTCTTCCAGCCGACTTGTCTCCATGGGTCTATTGCTACCTCGGGCACCTTATGGTCGTTCTATTGTGAGTCTAGATTATCGAATCGGACGCAAACCAGATAGTTAACTGTAACGTTCAGGGCTACCCAATGACGATGGAACACCCAAATTGCGTCCCGATTCAATACATCGACCTCCAGCCGATTTGCCTCCATGGGTCTATTCCTGCCTCGGGCACCTTATGGTCGTTCTCCTGTGAGTCTAGATTATCGAATCGGACGCAAAATTGCTAGTTAATTGCAACGTTCAGGACCTCCTAATGACGATGGAACACTCAAATTGCGTCCCGATTCAATACATCGACCTCCAGCTGACTTGTCTCCATGGGTCTATTGCTGCCTCGGGAACCTTATTGTCGTTCTCCTGTGAGTCTAAATTTTCGAATCGGACACAGAACTGATAGTTAATTGTAACGTTCAGGGCCTCCTAATGACGATGGAACACTCAAATTGCGTCCCGATTCAATACACCGTCCTCCAGCCGACGTGTCTCCATGGGTCTGTTGCTTCCTCGGGCACCTTATGGTCGTTCTCCTGTGAGTCTAGATTATCGAATCGGAAGCAAAACTGGTAGTTAATGGTAACGTTCAGGGCCTCCTAATGACGATGGAACACTCAAATTGCGTCCCGACTCAATACATCGACCTCCTGCAGAATTGTCTCCATGGGCCTATTGCTCCCTCGGGCACCTTATGGTCGTTCTCCCGTGAGTCTAAATTTTCGAATCGGACACAGAACTGATAATTGATTGTAACCTTTAGGGCCTCCTAATGATGATGGAACACTCAAATTGAGTCCCGATTCAATACATCGTCCTCCAGCCCACTTGTCTCCATGGGTATATTGCTGCCTCGGGCACCTTATGGTCGTTTTCCTGTGAGTCTAGATTATCGAATCGGACGCCAAACTGATAGCTAATTGTAACGTTTAGGGCCACCTAATAACGATGCAACACTCAAATTGCGTCGAGATTCAATACATCGTCATCCAGCCGACTTGTCTCCATGGGTCTATTGCTGCGTCTGGCACCTTATTGCTGTTCTCCTGTGGGTCTAGATTTTCGAATTAAACACAAAACTGATTATTAATTGCAACATTCAGGGCCTCCTAATGATAATGGAACACTCAAATTGCGTCCCGATTCAATACATTGACCTCCAGCCGACGTGTCTCCATGGGTCTATTGCTGCCTCGAGCACCTTATGGTCGTTCTCATGTGAGTCTAGATTATCGAATCGGACGCAATACTGGTAGTTAATTGCAACGTTCAGCGCCTCCTAATGACGATGGAAAACTCAAATTGCGTCACGATTCAGTACATCGTCCTCCAACCGACTTGTCTCCATGGGTATATTGCTGCCTCGGGCACCTTATGGTCGTTCTCCTGTGAGTCTAGATTATCGAATCGGACGCCAAACTGATAGTTAATTGTAACGTTCAGGGCATTCTAATGACGATGGAACACTCAAATTGCGTCACGATTCAATACATCGTACTCCAGCCGACTTGTCTTCATGGGACGATTGCTGCCTCGAGCACCTTATGGTCGTTGTCCTGTGAGTCTAGATTATCGAATCGGACGCAAAACTGATAGTTAATTGTAACGTTCAGGGCCTCCTAATGACGATGGAATACTCAAATTGTGTCTCGATTCAATACATCGTCCTCCAGCCGACTTATCTACATGGGTGTATTGCTGCCTCGGGCACATTTTGGTCGTTCTCCTGTGAGTCTAGATTATCGAATCGGACGCAAAAATGATAGTTAATTGTAACGTTCAGGGCCTCCTAATGACGTAGGAACACTCAAATTGCGTCCCGATTCAATACATCGTCCTCCAGCCGACTTGTGTCCAAGGGTCTATTCCTGCCTCGGGCACCTTATGGTCGTACTCCTGTGAGTCTAGATTATCGAATCGGACGCAAAACTGATAGTTAATTGCAACGTTCAGGGCCTCCTAATGACGATGGAACACTCAAATTGCGTCCCGATTCAATACATCGACCTCCAGCCGACTTGTCTCCATGGGTCTATTGCTGCATCGGGCACCTTATGGTCGTTCTCCTGTGAGTCTAGATTATCGAATCGGACGCGAAACTGATAGTTAATTGCAACGTCCAGGGCCTCTTAATTACGATGGAACACTCAAATTGCGTCCCGATTCAATACATCAACCTCCAGCCGACTTGTCTCCATGGGTCTATTGCTGCCTCGGGCACCTTATGGTCTTTCTCCTGTGAGTCTAAATTTTCAAATCGGACACACTACTGATGGTTAATTGTAACGTTCAGGGTCTCCTAATGACGATGGAACACTCAAATTTCGTCGAGATTCATTACATCGTCTTCCAGCCGGCTTGTCTCCATGGGTCTATTGCTGCCTCGGGCACCTTATGGTCGTTCTCCTGTGGGTCTAGATTTTCGAATTGGACACAAAACTGATAGTTAATTGTAACGTTCAGGGCCTCCTAATGACAATGGAACACTCAAATTGCGTCCCGATTCAATACATCGCCCTCCAGCAGAATTGTCTCCATGGGTCTATTGCTCCCTCGGGCACCTTATGGTCGTTCTCCTGTGAGTCTAAGTTTTCGAATCGGACACAGAACTGTAATTAATTGTAACCTTTAGGGCCTCCTATTGACGATAGAACACTCAAATTGCGTCGAGATTCAATACATCGTCCTCCAGCCGACTTGTCTCCATGGGTCTATTGCTGCGTCGGGCACCTTATGGTCGTTCTCCTGTGGGTCTAGATTTTCGAATTTGACACAAAACTGAAAGTTAATTGTAACGTTCAGGGCCTCCTAATGATGATGGATTACTCCAATTGCGTCCCGAATCAATACAACGTCCTCCAGCCGACTTGTCGCCATGGGTCTATTGCTGCCTCGGGCACCTTATGGTCGTTCTCCTATGAGTCTAGATTATCGTATCGGACGCAAAACTGGTTGTTAATTGTAACGTTCAGGGCCTCCTAATGACGATGGAACACTAAAAATAGCGTCCCGATTCAATACATCGTCCTCCAGCCGACTTGTCGCCATGCGTCTATTGCTGCCTCGGGCACCTTATGGTCGTTCTCCTGTGCGTCTAGATTATCGAATCGGACGCAAAACTGATAGTAAATTGTAACGTTCAGGGCCTCCTAATGACGATGGAACACTCAAACTGCGTCCCGATTCAATACATCAACCTCCAGCCGACTTGTCTCCATGGGTCTATTGCTGCCTCGGGCACCTTATGGTCGTTCTCCTGTGAGTCTAAATTTTCAAATCGGACACACAACTGATGATTAATTGTAACGTTTAGGGCCTCCTAATGAAGATGGAACACTCAAATTTCGTCGAGATTCATTACATCGTCCTCCAGCCGGCTTGTCTCCATGGGTCTACTGCTGCCTCGGGCACCTAATGGTCGTTCTCCTGTGGGTCTAGATTTTCGAATTGGACACAAAACTGATAGTTAATTGTAACGTTCAGGGCCTCCTAATGACTTGGAACACTCAAATTGCGTCCCGATTCAATACATCGACCTCCAGCAAAATTGTCTCCATCGGTCTATTGCTCCCTCGGGCACCTTATGGTCCTTCTCCTGTGAGTCTAAAGTTTCGAATCGGACACAGAACTGATAATTAATTGTAACCTTTAGGGCCTCCTAATGACGATAGAACACTCAAATTGCGTCGAGATTCAATACATCGTCCTCCAGCCGACTTGTCTCCATGGGTCTATTGCTGCGTCGGGCACCTTATGGTCGTTCTCCTGTGGGTCTAGATTTTCGAATTTGACACAAAACTGATAGTTAATTGTAACGTTCAGGGCCTCCTAATGACGATGGAACACTAAAATAGCGTCCCGATTCAATACATCGTCCTCCAGCCGACTTGTCTCCATGGGTCTATTGCTGCCTCGGGCACCTTATGGTCGTTCTCCTGTGGGTCTAGATTATCGAATTGGACGCAAAACTGATAGTTAATTGTAACGTTCAGGGCCTCCTAATGACTACGGAATACTCAAATTGCGTCCCGATTCAATACATCGTCCTCCAGCCGACTTATCTCCATGGGTCTATTGCTGCCTCGGGCACTTTTTGGTCGTTCTCCTGTGAGTCTAGATTATCGAATCGGACGCACTACTGATAGTTAATTGTAACGTTCAGGGCCTCCCAATGACGATGGAACACTCAAATTGCGTCCCGATTCAATACATCGTCCTCCAGCCGACGTGTCTCCATGGGTCTATTGCTGCCCCGGGCACCTTAAGCTCGTTCTCCTGTGAGTCTAGATTATCGAATCGGACGCAAAACTGATAGTTAATTGTAACTTTCAGGGCCTCCTAATGACGATGGAACACTCAAATTGCGTCCCGATTCGATAGATCGTCCTCCAGCCGACTTGTCTCCATGGGTCTATTGCTGCCTCGGGCACCTTATGGTCGTTCTATTGTGAGTCTAGATTATCGAATCGGACGCAAACCTGATAGTTAATTGTAACGTTCAGTGCTTCCTAATGACGATGGAACGCTCAAATTGCGTCCCGATTCAATACATCGTCCTCCAGCCGACTTGTCTCCATGGGTCTATTGCTGCCTCGGGCACCTTATGGTCGTTCTCCTGTGATTCTAGATTATCGAATCGGACGCAAAACTGATAGTTAATTGTAACGCTTAGGGCCTCCTAATGACGATGGAAAACTCAAATTTCGTCCCGATTCAGTACATCGTCCTCCAACCGACTTGTCTACATGGGTATATTGCTGCCTCGGGCACCTTATTGTCGTTTTTCTGTGAGTCTAGATTGTCGAATCGGACGCCAAACTGATAGCTAATTGTAAAGTTTAGGGCCTCCTAATGACGATGGAACACTCAAATTGCGTCGAGATTCAATACATCGTCCTCCAGGCGACGTGTCTCCATGGGTCTATTGCTGCGTCGGGCACCTTATGGTCGTTCTCCTGTGGGTCTAGATTTTCGAATTGGACACAAAACAGAATGTTAATTGCAACGTTCAGGGCCTCCTAATGACGATGAAACACTCAAATTGCGTCCCGATTCAATACATCGACCTCCAGCCGACTTGTCTCCATGGGTCTATTGCTGCCTCGGGCACCTAATGGTCGTTATCCTGTGAGTCTAAATTTCTGAATCGGACACAGAACTGATAGTTAATTGTAACGTTCAGGGCCTCCAAATGACGATGGAACACTCATTAAATCGTCCTCCAGCCGACTTGTCGCCATGGGTCTCTTCCTGCCTTGGGCACCTTATGCTCGTCCTCCTGTGAGTCTAGATTATTGTATCGGACGCCAAACTGTTAGTTAATTGCAACGTTCAGGGCCTCCTAATGACGATGAAACACTCAAATTGTGTCCCGATTCAATACATCGACCTCCAGCCGACTTGTCTCCATGGGTCTATTGGTGCCTCGGGCAACTTATGGTCGTTATCCTGTGAGTCTAAATTTCTGAATCGGACACAGAACTGATAGTTAATTGTAACGTTCAGGGCCTCCTAATGACGATGGAACACTCAAATTGCGTCCCGATTAAATACATCGTCCTCCAGCCGACTTGTCGCCATGGGTCTATTCCTGCCTCGGGCACCTTATGGTCGTTCTCCTGTGAGTCTAGATTATCGTATCGGACGAAAAACTGATAGTTAATTGCAACGTTCAGGGCCTCCTAATGACGATGAAACACTCAAATTGCGTCCCGATTCAATACATCGACCTCCAGCCGACTTGTCTCCATGGGTCTATTGCTGCCTCGGGCACCTTATGGTTGTTCTCCTGTGAGTCTAAATTTTCGAATCGGACACAGAACTGATAGTTAATTGTAACGTTCAGGGCCTCCTAATGACGATGGAACACTCAAATTGCGTCCCGATTCAATACATCGTCCTCCAGCCGACGTGTCTCCATGGGTCTATTGCTGCCTCGGGCACCTTATGGTCGTTCTCCTGTGAGTCTAGATTGTCGAATAGGATGCAAAACTGTTAGTTAATTGTAACGTTAAGGGCCTCCTAATGACGATGGAACACTCAAATTGCGTCCCGATTCAATACATCGTCCTCCAACAGACTAGTCTCCATGGGTTTATTGCTGCCTCGGGCACCTAATGGTCGTTCTCCTTTGAGTCTAGATTATCGGTTCGGACGCAAAACTGATAGTTAATTTTAACGAACAGGGCCTCCTAATGACGATGGAACACTCAAATTGTGTCCCGATTCAATGCATCGTCCTCCAGCCGACTTGTCTCCGTAGGTCTATTCCTGCCTCGGGCACCTTATGGTCGTCATCCTGTGATTCTAAATTATCGAATCGGACGCAAAACTGATAGTTAATTGCAACGTTCAGGGCCTCCTAATGACGATGAAACACTCAAATTGCGTCCCGATTCAATTCATCGACCTCCAGCCGACTTGTCTCCATGGGTCTATTGCTGCCTCGGGCACCTTATGGTCGTTCTCCAGTGAGTCTAAATTTTCGAATCGGACACACAACTGATGGTTAGTTGTAACAATCAGGGCCTCCTAATGACGATGGAAATCTCAAATTTTGTCGAGATTCATTACATCGTCCTCCAGCCGACTTGTCTCCATGGGTCTACTGCTGCCTCGGGCACCTTTTATCGTTCTCCTGTGCGTCAGGATTTTCGAATTGGAAACAAAACTGATAGTTAATTGTAACGTTCAGGGAATCCTAATGACGATGGAACACTCAAATTGCGTCCAAATTCAATACATCGACCTCAGGCAGAATTGTCTCCATGGGTCTATCGCTCCCTCGGGCACCTTATGGTCGTTCTCCTGTGGGTCTAGATTTTTGAATTGGACACAAAACTGATTGTTAATTGCAACGTTCAGGGCCGCCTAATGACGATGAAACACTCAAATAGCGTCCCGATTCAATACATCGACCTCCAGCCGACTTGTCTCCATGGGTCTATAGCTGCCTCGGGCACCTTATGGTCGTTCTCCTGTGAGTCTAGATTATCGAATCGGACGCAAAACTGATAGTTAACTGTAACGTTCAGGGCACCCTAATGACGATGGGACACTCAAATTGCGTCGAGATTCAATACATTGTCCTCTAGCCGACTTGTCTCCATGGGTCTGTTTCTGCCTCGGGCACCTTATGTTCGATCTCCTGAGAGTCTAGATTATCGAATCGGACGCAAAACTAATAGTTAATTGTAAAGTTCAGGGCCTCCTAATGACGATGGAACACTCAAATTGCGTCCCGATTCAATACGTCGTCCTCCAGCCGACGTGTCTCCATGGGTCTATTTCTGCCCCGGGCACCCTATGGTCGTTCTCCTGTGAGTCTAGATTATCGAATCGGACGCCAAACTGACAGTTAATTGTAACGTTCAGGGCCTCCTAATGACGATGGAATACCCAAATTGCGTCCCGATTCAATACATCGTCCTCCAGCAGACTTCATGGATCTATTGCTGCCTTGGGCACTTTATGGTCGTTCTCCTGTCAGTCTAGATTATCGAATCGGACACAAAACTGATAGTTAATTGTAACGCTCATGGCCTCATAATGACGATGCAACACTCAAATTGCGTCCCGAATCAATACATCGTCCCCCAGCCGACTTGTCTCCATGGGTCTATTGCTGCCTCGGGCACCTCATGGTCGTTCTATTGTGAGTCTAGATTATCGAATCGGACGCAAACCTGATTGTTAATTGTAATGTTCAGGTCTTCCTAATGACGATGGAGCACTCAAATTGCGTCGATATTCAATACATCGTCCTCCAGCCGACTTGTCTCCATGGGTCTATTGCTGCGTCGGGCACCTAAAGGTCGTTCTCCTGTGGGTCTAGATTTTCGAATTGGACACAAAACTGACAGTTAATTGTAACGTTCAGGGCCTCCTAATGACGATGGATTACTCAAATTGCGTCCCGATTCAATACATTGTCTTCCAGCCGACTTGACGCCATGGGTTTATTGCTGCCTCGGGCACCTTATGGTCGTTCTCCTGTGAGTCTAGATTATCGTATCGGACGCAAAACTGATAGTTAATTGTAACGTTCAGGGCCTCCTAATGACGATGGAACACAAAAAATTGCGTCCCGATTCAATACATCGTCCTCCAGCCTACTTGTCTCCATGGGTCTATTGCTGTCTCGGGCACCTTATGGTCGTTCTCCTGTGAGTCTAGATTATCGAATCGGACGCAAAACCGATAGTTAATTGTAACGTTCAGGGCCTCTTAATGACGGTGGAAAACTCAAATTGCGTCCTGATTCAGTACATCGTCCTCCAACCGACTTGTTTCCATGGGTATATTGCTGCCTCGGGCACCCTTTGGTCGTTCTCCTGTGAGTCTAGATTATCGAATCGGACGCAAATCTGATAGTTAATTGTAACGTTCAGGGCCACCTAATGACGATGGAACACTCAAATTGCGTCCCGATTCAATACATCGTCCTCCAGCCGACTTATCTCCATGGGTCTATTGCTGCCTCGGGCTCCTTATGGTCGTTCTCCTGTGAGTCTACATTATCGAATCGGACGCAAAACTGATAGTTAATTGTAACGTACAGGGCCTCATAATGACGATGCAACACTCAAATTGCGTCCCGAATCAATACATCGTCCCCCAGCCGACTTGTCTCCATGGGTCTATTGCTGCCTCGGGCACCTTATGGTCGTTCTATTGTGAGTCTAGATTATCGAATCGGACGCAAACCTGATAGTTAATTGTAACGTTCAGGGCTTCCTAATGACGATGGAAATCTCAAAATGCGTCCCAATTCAATAAATCGTCCTCCAGCCGACTTATCTCCATGGGTCTATTGCTGCCTCGTGCACCTTATGGTCGTTCTCCTGTGAGTCTAGATTATCGAATCGGAAACAAAACTGATAGTTAATTGTAACGTTGAGGGCCTCCTAATGACGATGGAACACTCAAGTTGCGTCCCGATTCAATACACCGTCCTCCTGCCGACGTGTCTCCATTGGTCTATTGCTGCTACGGGCACCTTATGTTCGTTCTCCTGTGAGTCTAAATTTTCGAATCGGACACATAACTGTTAGCTAATTGTAACGTTTAGGGCCTCCTAATGACGATGGAACACTCAAATTGCGTCGAGATTCAGTTCATCGTCCTCCAGCCGACTTGTCTCCAAGGGTCTATTGCTGCGTCGGGCACCTAAAGGTCGTTCTCCTGTGGGTCTAGATTTTCGAATTGGACAAAAAACTGATAGTTAATTGTAACGTTCAGGGCCTTCTAATGACGATGGATTACTCAAATTGCGTCCCGATTCAATACATCGTCTTCCAGCCGACTTGACGCCATGGGTTTATTGCTGCCTCGGGCACCTTATGGTCGTTCTCCTGTGAGTCTAGATTATGGTATCGGACGCAAAACTGATAGTTAATTGTAACGTTCAGGGCCTCCTAATGACGATGGAACACTAAAAATTGCGTCCCGATTCAATACATCGTAATCCAGCCGACTTGTCTCCATGAGTCTATTGCTGCCTCGGGCACCTTATGTTCGTTCCCCTGTGAGTCTAGATTATCGAATCGGACGCATGACTGATAGTTAATTGTAACGTTCAGGGCCTCCTAATAACGATGGAAAACTCAAATTGCGTCCCGATTCAGTACATCGTCCTCCAACCGACTTGTCTCCATGGGTATATTGCTGCCTCGGGCACCTTATGGTCGTTCTCCTGTGAGTCTAGATTATCGAATCGGACGCAAAACTGATAGTTAATTGTAACGTTCATTGCCATCTAATGACGATGGAACACTCAAATTGCGTCGAGATTCAATACATCGTCCTCCAGCCGACTTATCTCCATGGGTCTATTGCTGCCTCGGGCACCTTATGGTCGTTCTCCTGTGAGTCTAGATTATCGAATCGGACGCAAAACTGATAGTTAATTGCTAAGTTTAGGGCCTCCTAATGACGATGGAACACTCAAATTGCGTCCCGATTCAATACATCGACCTCCAGCCGACTTGTCTCCATGGGTCTATTGCTGCCTCAGGCACCTTATGGGCGTTCTCCTGTGAGTCTAAATTTTCGAATCGGACACAGAACTGATAGTTAATTGTAACGTTCAGGGCCTCCTAATGACGATGGAACACTCAAATTGCGTCCCGATTCAATACATCGTCCTCCAGCCGACTTCTCTCCATGGGTCTATTGCTGCCTCGGGCACCTTATGGTCGTTCTACTGTGGGTCTAGATTTTCGAATTGGACACTAAACTGATTGTTAATTGTAACGTTCAGGGCCTCCTAATGACGATGTAACACTCAAATTGCGTCCCGATTCAATACATCGTCCTTCAGCCGACTTATCTCCATGGGTCTATTGCTGTCTCGGGCACCTTATGGTCGTTCTCCTGCGAGTCTAGATTATCGAATCGGACGGAAAACAGATATATAATTGTAACGTTCGTTTCCTCCTAATGACGATGGAACACTCAAATTGCGTCCCGATTCAATACATCGTCCTCCAGCCGACGTGTTTCCATGGGTCTATTGCTGCCTCGGTTACCATATAGTCGTTCTCCTGTGAGTCTAGATTATCGAATCGGACGGAAAACTGATAGTTAATTGTAACGTTCGGGGCCTCCTAATGACGATGGAACACTCAAATTGCGTCCCGATTCAATACATCGTCCTCCAGCCGATTTCTCTACATGGGTCTATTGCTGCCTCGGGCACCTTATGGTCCTTCTCCTGTAAGTCTAGATTTTCGAATTGGACGCAAAACTGATAGTTAATTGTAACGTTCAGGGCCTCCTAATGACGATGGAACTGTCAAATGGCGTCGCGATTCAATACATCGTCCTATAGTCGACGTGTCTCCATGGGTCTATTGCTGCCTCGGGCACCTTATCGTCGTTCTCCTGTGAGTCTAGATTATCGAATCGGACGCAAACCTGATAATTAATTGTAACGTTCAGGGCCTCCTAATGACGATGGAACACTCAAATTGCGTCCCGATTCAATACATCGTCCTCCAGCCGACTTGTATCCATGGGTCTATTCCTGCCTCGGGCACCATATGGTCGTTCTCCTGTGAGTCTAGATTATCGAATCGGACGAAAACTGATACTTAATTGCAACGTTTAGGGCCTCCTAATGACGATGGAACACTCAAATTGGATCCCGATTCAATACATCGTCCTTCAGCCGACTTCTCTACATGGGTCTATTGCTGCCTCGGGCACCTTATGGTCGTTCTCCTGTGGGTCTAGATTTTCGAATTGGACACAAAACTGATAGTAAATTGTAACGTTCAGGGCCTCCTAATGACGATGTAACACTCAAATTGCGTCCTGATTCAATATATCGTCCTCCAACCGACTTATCTCCATTGGTCTATTGCTGCCTCGGGCACCTTATGGTCGTTCTCCTGCGAGTCTAGATTATCGAATCGGACGGAAAACTGATATGTAATTGCAACGTTCAGGGCCTTCTAATGACGATGGAAAAAATCAAACTGCGTCCCGATTCAATACATCGACTTCCAGCCGACTTGTCTCATTGGGTCTATTGCTGCCTCGGGCACCTTGTGGTCGTTCTCCTGTGAGTCTAAATTTTCGGATCGGACACAGAACTGATAGTTAATTGTAACGTTCAGAGCCCCCTAATGACGATGGAACACTCAAATTGCGTCGAGATTCAATACATCCTCCTCCGGCCGACTTCTCTCCATGGGTCTATTGCTGCCTCGGGCACCTTATGGTCGTTCTCCTGTGGGTCTAGATTTTCGAATTCGACACATAACTGATAGTAAATTGTAACGTTCAGGGCCTCCTAATGACGATGTAACACTCAATTTGCGTCCTGATTCAATACATCCTCCTCCAACCGACTTATCTCCATGGGTCTATTGCTGCCTCGGGCACCTTATGGTCGTTCTCCTGTGAGTCTAGATTATCGAATCGGACACAAAACTGAGAGTTAATTGTAACATTCAGGGCCTCCTAATGACGAAGGAACACTCAAATTGCGTCCCGATTCAATACATCGTCCTGCAGCCGACGTGTCTCCATGGGTCAATTGCTGCCTCGGGCACCTTATGGTCGTTCTCCTGTGAGTCTAGATTATCGAATCGGAAGCAAAACTGATAGTTAATTGTAACGTTCAGGGCTTCCTAATAACGATGGAACACTCAAATTGCGTCCCGATTCAATACATCGTCCTTCAGCCGACTTATCTCCATGGGTCTATTGCTGCCTCGGGCACCTTATGGTCGTTCTCCTGCGAGTCTAGATTATCGAATCGGACGCAAAACTGATATATAATTGTAACTGTCGTGGCCTCCTAATGACGATGGAACACTCAAATTGCGTCCCGATTCAATACATCGTCCTCCAGCCGACGTGTTTACATGGGTCTATTGCTGCCTCAGTTACCATATAGTCGTTCTCCTGTGAGTCTAGATTATCGAATCGGACGCAAAACTGATAGTTAATTGTAACGTTCGGGGCCTCCTAATGACGATGGAACACTCAAAATGCGCCCCGATTCAATACATCGTCTTCCAGCCGACGTGGTTCCATGGGTCTATTGCTGCCTCGGGTACCATATGGTCGTTCTCATGTGGGTCTAGGTTTTCGAATTGGACACAAAACTGATAGTTAATTGTAACTTTCTGGGCCTCCTAATGACGATGGAACACTCAAATTGCGTCCCGTTTCAATACATCGACCTCCAGCCGAATTGTCTCCATGGGTCTCTTGCTGCCTCGGGCATCTATTGGTCGTTCTCCTCTGAGTCTAAATTTTCGAATCGGACACAGCACTGATAGTTAATTGTAACGTTCAGGGCCTCCTAATGACGATGGAACACTAAAAATTGCGTCCCGATTCAATACATCGTCCTCCAGCCTACTTGTCTCCATGGGTCTATTGCTGTCTCGGGCACCTTATGGTCGTTCTCCTGTGAGTCTAGATTATCGAATCGGACGCAAACCTGATTGTTAATTGTAATGTTCAGGTCTTCCTAATGACGATGGAACACTCAAAATGCGTCCCAATTCAATACATCGTCCTCCAGCCGATGTGTTTCCATGGGTCTATTGCTGCCTCGGGTACCATATGGTCGTTCTCCTGTGGTTCTAGATTTTCGAATTGGACACAAAACTGATAGTTAATTGTAACTTTCTGGGCCTCCTAATGACGATGGAACACTCAAATTGCGTCCCGATTCAATACGTTGACCTCCAGCCGAATTGTCTCCATGGGTCTCTTGCTGCCTCGGGCACCTTGTGGTCGTTCTCCTCTGAGTCTAAATTTTCGAATCGGACACATAACTGATAGTTAATTGTAACGTTTAGGGCCTCCTAATGACGATGGAACACTCAAATTGCGTCGAGATTCAATACATCGTCCTCCAGACGACTTGTCTCTATGGGTCTATTGCTGCGTCGGGCACCCAAAGGTCGTTCTCCTGTGGGTCTAGATTTTCGAATTCGACACAAAACTGACAGTTAATTGTAACGTTCAGGGCCTCCTAATGACGATGGATTACTCAAATTGCGTCCCGATTCAATATATCGTCTTCCAGCCGACTTGACGCCATGGGTTTATTGCTGCCTCGGGCACCTTATGGTCGTTCTCCTGTGAGTCTAGATTATCGTATCGGACGCAAAACTGATAGTTAATTGTAACGTTCATTGCCATCTAATGACGATGGAACACTCAAATTGCGTCGAGATTCACTACATCGTCCTCCAGCCGACTTGTCTCCATGGGCCTATTGCTGCCTCGGGCACCTTATGGTCGTTCTCCTGTGAGTCTAGATTATCGAATCGGACGCAAAACTGATAGTTAATTGCAACGTTCAGGGCCTCCTAGTGACGATGGAACACTCAAATTGCGTCCCGATTCAATACATCGACCTCCAGCCGACTTGTCTCCATGGGTCTACTGCTGCCTCGGGCACCTTATGGTCGTTCTCCTGTGAGTTTAAATTTTTGAATCGTACACAGAACTGATAGTTAATTGTAACGTTCAGGGACTCCTAATGACGATGGAACACTCAAATTGCGTCCCGATTCAATACATCGTCCCCCAGCCGACTTGTCTCCATGGGTCTATTGCTGCTTCAGGCACCTTAAGGTCGTTCTATTGTGAGTCTAGATTATCGAATCGGACGCAAACCTGATAGTTAATTGTAACGTTCAGGGCCTCCTAATGACGATGGAACACTCAAATTGCGTCCCGATTAATTACATCGTCCTCCAGCCGACTTGTCTCCATGGGTCTATTCCTGCCTCGCGCACCATATGGTCGTTCTCCTGTGAGTCTAGATTATCGAATCGGACGAAAACTGATAGTTAATTGCAACGTTTAGGGCCTCCTAATGACGATGGAACACTCAAATTGCGTCCCGATTCAATACATCGACCTCCAGCCGACTTGTCTCCATGGATCTATTGCTGCCTCGGGCACCTTATGGGCGTTCTCCTGTGAGTCTAAATTTTCGAATCGGACACAGAACTGATTGTTAATTGTAACGTTCAGGGCCTCCTAATGACGATGTAACACTCAAATTGCGTCCCGATTCAATACATCGACCTCCAGCCGACTTGTCTCCATGGGTCTACTGCTGCCTCGGGCACCTTATGGTCGTTCTCCTGTGAGTCTAGATTATCGAATCGGACGAAAACTGATAGTTAATTGCAACGTTTAGGGCCTGCTAATGACGATGGAACACTCAAATTGCGTCCCGATTCAATACATCGTCCTCCAGCCGATTTCTCTACATGGGTCTATTGCTGCCTCGGGCACCTTATGGTCGTTCTCCTGTGGGTCTAGATTTTCGAATTGGACGCAAAACTGATAGTTAATTGTAACGTTCAGGGCCTCCTAATGACGATGGAACTGTCAAATGGCGTCGCGATTCAATACATCGTCCTATAGTCGACGTGTCCTCATGGGTCTATTGCTGCCTCGGGCACCTTATCGTCGTTCTCCTGTGAGTCTAGATTATCGAATCGGACGCAAACCTGATAATTAATTGTAACGTTCAGGGCCTCCTAATGACGATGGAACACTCAAATTGCGTCCCGATTCAATACATCGTCCTCCAGCCGACTTGTATCCATGGGTCTAATCCTGCCTCGGGCACCATATGGTCGTTCTCCTGTGAGTCTAGAATATCGAATCGGACGAAAACTGATACTTAATTGCAACGTTTAGGGCCTCCTAATGACGATGGAACACTCAAATTGGATCCCGATTCAATACATCGTCCTTCAGCCGACTTCTCTACATGGGTCTATTGCTGCCTCGGGCACCTTATGGTCGTTCTCCTGTGGGTCTAGATTTTCGAATTGGACACAAAACTGATAGTAAATTGTAACGTTCAGGGCCTCCTAATGACGATGTAACACTCAAATTGCGTCCTGATTCAATATATCGTCCTCCAACCGACTTATCTCCATTGGTCTATTGCTGCCTCGGGCACCTTATGGTCGTTCTCCTGCGAGTCTAGATTATCGAATCGGACGGAAACTGATATGTAATTGCAACGTTCAGGGCCTTCTAATGACGATGGAAAAAATCAAACTGCGTCCCGATTCAATACATCGACTTCCAGCCGACTTGTCTCATTGGGTCTATTGCTGCCTCGGGCACCTTGTGGTCGTTCTCCTGTGAGTCTAAATTTTCGGATCGGACACAGAACTGATAGTTAATTGTAACGTTCAGAGCCCCCTAATGACGATGGAACACTCAAATTGCGTCGAGATTCAATACATCCTCCTCCAGCCGACTTCTCTCCATGGGTCTATTGCTGCCTCGGGCACCTTATGGTCGTTCTCCTGTGGGTCTAGATTTTCGAATTCGACACAAAACTGATAGTAAATTGTAACGTTCAGGGCCTCCTAATGCCATTGTAACACTCAATTTGCGTCCTGATTCAATACATTCTCCTCCAACCGTCTTATCTCCATGGGTCTATTGCTGCCTCGGGCACCTTATGGTCGTTCTCCTGTGAGTCTAGATTATCGAATCGGACACAAAACTGAGAGTTAATTGTAACGTTCAGGGCCTCCTAATGACGAAGGAACACTCAAATTGCGTCCCGATTCAATACATCGTCCTGCAGCCGACGTGGCTCCATGGGTCAATTGCTGCCTCGGGCACCTTATGGTCGTTCTCCTGTGAGTCTAGATTATCGAATCGGACGCAAAACTGATAGTTAGTTGTAACGTTCAGGGCTTCCTAATAACGATGGAACACTCAAATTGCGTCCCGATTCAATACATCGTCCTTCAGCCGACTTATCTCCATGGGTCTATTGCTGCCTCGGGCACCTTATGGTCGTTCTCCTGCGAGTCTAGATTATCGAATCGGACGCAAAACTGATAGTTAATTGTAACGTTCGGGGCCTCCTAATGACGATGGAACACTCAATTTGCGTCCCGATTCAATACATCGTCTTCCAGCCGACGTGGTTCCATGGGTCTATTGCTGCCTCGGGTACCATATGGTCGTTCTCATGTGGGTCTAGATTTTCGAATTGGACACAAATCTGATAGTTAATTGTAACTTTCTGGGCCTCCTAATGACGATGGAACACTCAAATTGCGTCCCGTTTCAATACATCGACCTCCAGCCGAATTGTCTCCATGGGTCTCTTGCTGCCTCGGGCATCTATTGGTCGTTCTCCTCTGAGTCTAAATTTTCGAATCGGACACAGCACTGATAGTTAATTGTAACGTTCAGGGCCTCCTAATGACGATGGAAGACTAAAAATTGCGTCCCGATTCAATACATCGTCCTCCAGCCTACTTGTCTCCATGGGTCTATTGCTGTCTCGGGCACCTTATGGTCGTTCTCCTGTGAGTCTAAATTATCGAATCGGACGCAAACCTGATTGTTAATTGTAATGTTCAGGTCTTCCTAATGACGATGGAACACTCAAAATGCGTCCCAATTCAATACATCGTCCTCCAGCCGACGTGTTTCCATGGGTCTATTGCTGCCTCGGGTACCATATGGTCGTTCTCCTGTGGTTCTAGATTTTCGAATTGGACACAAAACTGATAGTTAATTGTAACTTTCTGGGCCTCCTAATGACGATGGAACACTCAAATTGCGTCCCGATTCAATACATTGACCTCCAGCCGAATTGTCTCCATGGGTCTCTTGCTGCCTCGGGCACCTTGTGGTCGTTCTCCTCTGAGTCTAAATTTTCGAATCGGACACATAACTGATAGTTAATTGTAACGTTTAGGGCCTCCTAATGACGGTGGAACACTCATATTGCGTCGAGATTCAATACATCGTCCTCCAGACGACTTGTCTCTATGGGTCTATTGCTGCGTCGGGCACCCAAAGGTCGTTCTCCTGTGGGTCTAGATTTTCGAATTCGACACAAAACTGACAGTTAATTGTAACGTTCAGGGCCTCCTAATGACGATGGATTACTCAAATTGCGTCCCGATTCAATACATCGTCTTCCAGCCGACTTGACGCCATGGGTTTATTGCTGCCTCGGGCACCTTATGGTCGTTCTCCTGTGAGTCTAGATTATCGTATCGGACGCAAAACTGATAGTTAATTGTAACGTTCAGGGCCTCCTAATGACGATGGAACACTAAAAATTGCGTCCCGATTCAATACATCGTCCTCCAGCCTACTTGTCTCCATGGGTCTATTGCTGTCTCGGGCACCTTATGGTCGTTCTCCTGTGAGTCTAGATTATCGAATCGGACGCAAAACCGATAGTTAATTGTAACGTTCAGGGCCTCCTAACGACGATGGATTACTCAAATTGCGTCCCGATTCAATACATCGTCTTCCAGCCGACTTGACGCCATGGATTTATTGCTGCCTCGGGCACCTTATGGTCGTTCTCCTGTGAGTCTAGATTATGGTATCGGACGCAAAACTGATAGTTAATTGTAACGTTCATTGCCATCTAATGACGATGGAACACCCAAATTGCGTCGAGATTCACTACATCGTCCTCCAGCCGACTTGTCTCCATGGGCCTATTGCTGCCTCGGGCACCTTATGGTCGTTCTCCTGTGAGTCTAGATTATCGAATCGGACGCAAAACTGATAGTTAATTGCAACGTTCAGGGCCTCCTAGTGACGATGGAACACTCATATTGCGTCCCGATTCAATACATCGACCTCCAGCCGACTTGTCTCCATGGGTCTACTGCTGCCTCGGGCACCTTATGGTCGTTCTCCTGTGAGTTTAAATTTTTGAATCGTACACAGAACTGATAGTTAATTGTAACGTTCAGGGACTCCTAATGACGATGGAACACTCAAATTGCGTCCCGATTCAATACATCGTCCCCCAGCCGACTTGTCTCCATGGGTCTATTGCTGCTTCGGGCACCTTAAGGTCGTTCTATTGTGAGTCTAGATTATCGAATCGGACGCAAACCTGATAGTTAATTGTAACGTTCAGGGCCTCCTAATGACGATGGAACACTCAAATTGCGTCCCGATTCAATTTATCGTCCTCCAGCCGACTTGTCTCCATGGGTCTATTCCTGCCTCGCGCACCATATGGTCGTTCTCCTGTGAGTCTAGATTATCGAATCGGACGAAAACTGATAGTTAATTGCAACGTTTAGGGCCTCCTAATGACGATGGAACACTCAAATTGCGTCCCGATTCAATACATCGACCTCCAGCCGACTTGTCTCCATGGGTCTATTGCTGCCTCGGGCACCTTATGGGCGTTCTCCTGTGAGTCTAAATTTTCGAATCGGACACAGAACTGATAGTTAATTGTAACGTTCAGGGCCTCCTAATGACGATGGAACACTCAAATTGCGTCCCGATTCAATACATCGTCCTCCAGCCGACTTCTCTCCATGGGTCTATTGCTGCCTCGGGCACCTTATGGTCGTTCTCCTGTGGGTCTAGATTTTCGAATTGGACACTAAACTGATTGTTAATTGTAACGTTCAGGGCCTCCTAATGACGATGTAACACTCAAATTGCGTCCCGATTCAATACATCGACCTCCAGCCGTCTTGTCTCCATGGGTCTACTGCTGCCTCGGGCACCTTATGGTCGTTCTCCTGTGAGTCTAGATTAACGAATCGGACGAAAACTGATAGTTAATTGCAACGTTTAGGGCCTGCTAATGACGATGGAACACTCAATTTGCGTCCCGATTCAATCCATCGTCCTTCAGCCGAATTCTCTAAATGGGTCTATTGCTGCCTCGGGCACCTTATGGTCGTTCTCCTGTGGGTCTAGATTTTCGAATTGGACACAAAACTGATAGTAAATTGTAACGTTCAGGGCCGCCTAATGACGACGTAACACTCAAATTGCGTCCTGATTCAATACATCGTCCTCCAACCGACTTATCTCCATGGGTCTATTGCTGCCTCGGGCACCTTATGGTCGTCCTCCTGCGAGTCTAGATTATCGAATCGGACGGAAAACTGATATGTAATTGAACGTTCAGGGCCTTCTAATGACGATGGAACAATCAAACTGCGTCCCGATTCAATACATCGACTTCCAGCCGACTTGTCTCATTGGGTCTATTGCTGCCTCGGGCACCTTCTGGTCGTTCTCCTGTGAGTCTAAATTTTCGGATCGGACACAGAACTGATAGTTAATTGTAACGTTCAGAGCCCCCTAATGACGATGGACCACTCAAATTGCGTCGAGATTCAATACATCCTCCTCCAGCCGACTTCTCTCCATGGGTCTATTGCTCCCTCGGGCACCTTATGGTAGTTCTCCTGTGGGTCTAGATTTTCGAATTGGACACAAAACTGATAGTAAATTGTAACGCTCAGGGCCTCCTAATGACGATGTAACACTCAAATTGCGTCCTGATTCAATACATCCTCCTCCAACCGACTTATCTCCATGGGTCTATTGCTGCCTCGGGCACCTTATGGTCGTTCTCCTGTGAGTCTAGATTATCGAATCGGACACAAAACAGAGAGTTAATTGTAACGTTCAGGGCCTCCTAATGACGAAGGAACACTCAAATTGCGTCCCGATTCAATACATCGTCCTGCAGCCGACGTGTCTCCATGGGTCAATTGCTGCCTCGGGCAACTTATGGTCGTTCTCCTGTGAGTCTAGATTATCGAATCGGACGCAAAACTGATAGTTAATTGTAACGTTCAGGGCTTCCTAATAACGATGGAACACTCAAATTGCGTCCCGATTCAATACATCGTCCTTCAGCCGACTTATCTCCATGGGTCTATTGCTGCCTCGGGCACCTTATGGTCGTTCTCCTGCGAGTCTAGATTATCGAATCGGACGCAAAACTGATAGTTAATTGTAACGTTCGGGGCCTCCTAATGACTATGGAACACGCAAATTGCGTCCCGATTCAATACATCGTCCTCCAGCCGACGTGGTTCCATGGGTCTATTGCTGCCTCAGGTACCATATGTTCGTCCTCCTGTGGGTCTAGATTTTAGAATGGGACACAAAAGTGATAGTTAATTGTAACGTTCAGGGCCTCCTAATGACGATGGATTACTGAAATTGCGTCCCTATTCAATACATCGTCCTCCAGCAGACTTGTCGCCATTGGAGGATTGCTGCCTCGGGCACCTTATGTTCGTTTTCCAGTGATTCTAGATTATCGAATCGGACGCAAAACTGATAGTTAATTGTAACGTTCAGTGCCTCCTAATTTCGATGGAACACTCAAATTGCGTCCCGATTCAATACATCATCCTCCAGCCGACGTGCCTCCAGGGGTCTATTGCTGCCTCGGGTACCATATGGTCGTTCTCCTGTGAGTCTAGATTATCTAATCGGACGCAAAACTGATAGTTAACTGTAACGTTCAGGGCCTCCTAATGACGATGGAACACTCAAATTGCGTCGAGATTCAATACATTGTCCTCCAGCCGACTTGTCTCCATGGGTCTATTCCTGCCTCGGGCACCTTATGGTCGATCTCCTGTGAGTCTAGATTATCGAATCGGACGCAAAACTCATAATTAATTGTAACTTTCAGGGCCTCCTAATGACGATGGAACACACAAATTGCGTCAGGATTCAATACATCGTCCTCCAGCCGACTTATCTCCATGGGTCTATTGCTGCCTCGGGCTCCTTATGTTTGTTCTCCAGTGATTCTAGACTATCGAATCGGACGCAAAACTGATAGTTAATTGTAACGTTCAGGGCCTCCTAATGACGATGGAACACTCAAATTGCGTCCCGATTCAATACATCGTCCTCCAGCCGATTTATCTCCATGGGTCTATTGCTGATTCGGGCACCTTGTGGTCGTTCTCCTGTGAGTCTAGATTATCGAATCGGACGCAAAACTGATAGTTAATTGTAACGTTCAGGGCCTCCTAATGATGAAACACCCAAATTGCGTCCCGTATCAATACATCGTTCTCCAGCCGACGTGTCTCCATGGGTCTATTCCTGCCTCGGGCACCTTATGGTCGTTCTCCTGTGAGTCTAGATTATCGAATCGGACGCCAAACTGATAGTTAATTGTAACGTTCAGGGCCTCCTAATGACGATGGAACACTCAAATTGCGTCCCGATTCAATACATCGTCCTCCAGCCGACTTCTCTCCGTGGGTCTAATGCTGCCTCGGCCAGCTTATGGTTGTTCTCCTGTGAGTCTAGATTATCGAATCGGACGCAAAACTGATAGTTAATTGTAACGTTCAGGGCCGCCTATTGACGATGGAACACTCAAATTGCGTCCCGATTTAATACATCGTCCTCCAGCCGACTTGTCGCCATGGGTCTATTGCTGCCTCGGGCACCTTATGCTCGTTCTCCTGTGAGTCTAGATTATCGAATCGGACGCAAAACTGATAGTTAATCGTAACGTTCCGGGAATCCTAATGACGATGGAACTCCCAAATTGCGTCCCGATTGAATACATCGTCCTCCAGCCGACTTATCTACATGGGTCTATTGCTGCCTCGGGCACCTTATGTTCGTTCTCCAGTGATTCTAGATTATCGAATCGGACGCAAAACTGATAGTTAATTGTAACGTTCAGTGCCTCCTAATTTCGATGAACACTCAAATTGCGTCCCGATTCAATACATCATCCTCCAGCCTACGTGCCTCCAGGGGACTATTGCTGCCTCGGGTACCATATGGTCGTTCTCCAGTGAGTCTAGATTTTCGAATTGGACACAAAACTGATAGTAAATTGTAACGTTCAGGGCCGCCTAATGACGATGTAACACTCAAATTGCGTCCTGATTCAATATATCGTCCTCCAACCGACTTATCTCCATGGGTCTATTGCTGCCTCGGGCACCTTATGGTCGTTCTCCTGCGAGTCTAGATTATCGAATCGGACGGAAAACTGATATGTAATTGCAACGTTCAGGGCCTTCTAATGACGATGGAACAATCAAACTGCGTCCCGATTCAATACATCGACTTTCAGCCGACTTGTCTCATTGGGGCTATTGCTGCCTCGGGCACCTTCTGGTCGTTCTCCTGTGAGTCTAAATTTTCGGATCGGACACAGAACTGATAGTTAATTGTAACGTTCAGAGCCCCCTAATGACGATGGAACACTCAAATTGCGTCGAGATTCAATACATCCTCCTCCAGCCGACTTCTCTCCATGGGTCTATTGCTGCCTCGGGCACCTTATGGTCGTTCTCCTGTGGGTCTAGATTTTCGAATTGGACACAAAACTGATAGTAAATTGTAACGTTCAGGGCCTCCTAATGACGATGTAACACTCAAATTGCGTCCAGATTCAATACATCCTCCTCCAACCGACATATCTCCATGGGTCTATTGCTGCCTCGGGCACCTTATGGTCGTTCTCCTGTGAGTCTAGATTATCGAATCGGACACAAAACTGAGAGTTAATTGTAACGTTCAGGGCCTCCTAATGACGAAGGAACACTCAAATTGCGTCCCGATTCAATACATCGTCCTGCAGCCGACGTGTCTCCATGGGTCAATTGCTGCCTCGGGCACCTTATGGTCGTTCTCCTGTGAGTCTAGATTATCGAATCGGACGCAAAACTAATAGTTAATTGTAACTTTCAGGGCTTCCTAATAACGATGGAACACTCAAATTGCGTCCCGATTCAATACATCGTCCTTCAGCCGACTTATCTCAATGGGTCTATTGCTGCCTCGGGCACCTTATGGTCGTTCTCCTGCGAGTCTAGATTATCGAATCGGACGCAAAACTGATATATAATTGTAATGGTCGTGGCCTCCTAATGACGATGGAACACTCAAATTGCGTCCCGATTCAATACATCGTCCTCCAGCCGACGTGTTTCCATGGGTCTATTGCTGCCTCAGTTACCATATAGTCGTTCTCCTGTGAGTCTAGATTATCGAATCGGACGCAAAACTGATAGTTAATTGTAACGTTTGGGCCTCCTAATGACTATGGAACACGCAAATTGCGTCCCGATTCAATACATCGTCCTCCAGCCGACGTGGTTCCATGGGTCTATTGCTGCCTCAGGTACCATATGTTCGTTCTCCTGTGGGTCTAGATTTTAGAATGGGACACAAAAGTGATAGTTAATTGTAACGTTCAGGGCCTCCTAATGACGATGGATTACTGAAATTACGTCCCTATTCAATACATCGTCCTCCAGCCGACTTGTCGCCATGGGAGTATTGCTGCCTCGGGCACCTTATGGTCGTTCTCCTGTGAGTCTAGATTATCGAATCGGACGCAAAACTGATAGTTAATCGTAACGTTCGGGGCATCCTAATGACGATGGAACTCCCAAATTGCGTCCCGATTGAATACATCGTCCTCCAGCCGACTTATCTACATGGGTCTATTGCTGCCTCGAGCACCTTATGTTCGTTCTCCAGTGATTCTAGGTAATCGAATCGGACGCAAAACTGATAGTTAATTGTAACGTTCAGTGCCTCCTAATTTCGATGGAACACTCAAATTGCGTCCCGATTCAATACATCATCCTCCAGCCGACGTGCCTCCATGGGTCTATTGCTGCCTCGGGTACCATATGGTCGTTCTCCTGTGAGTCTAGATTATCTAATCGGACGCAAAACTGATAGTTAACTGTAACGTTCAGGGCCTCCAAATGACGATGGAACACTCAAATTGCGTCGAGATTCAATACATTGTCCTCCAGCCGACTTGTCTCCATGGGTCTATTCCTGCCTCGGGCACCTTATGTTTGTTCTCCAGTGATTCTAGATTATCGAATCGGACGCAAAACTGATAGTTAAATGTAACGTTCAGGGCCTCCTAATGACGATGGAACACTCAAATTGCGTCCCGATTCAATACATCGTCCTCCAGCCGATTTATCTCCATGGGTCTATTGCTGCCTCGGGCACCTTGTGGTCGTTCTCCTGTGAGTCTAGATTATCGAATCGGACGCAAAACTGATAGTTAATTGTAACGTTCAGGGCCTCCTAATGATGAAACACTCAAATTGCGTCCCGTATCAATACATCGTTCTCCAGCCGACGTGTCTCCATGGGTCTATTCCTGCCTCGGGCACCTTATGGTCGTTCTCCTGTGAGTCTAGATTATCGAATCGGACGCCAAACTGATAGTTAATTGTAACGTTCAGGGCCTCCTAATGACGATGGAACACTCAAATTGCGTCCCGATTCAATACATCGTCCTCCAGCCGACTTCTCTCCGTGGGTCTAATGCTGCCTCGGCCACCTTATGTTCGTTCTCATGTGAGTCTAGATTAGCGAATCGGACGCAAAACGGATAATTAATTGTAACGTTCAGGGCCGCCTATTGACGATGGAACACTCAAATTGCGTCCCGATTTAATACATCGTCCTCCAGCCGACTTGTCGCCATGGGTCTATTGCTGCCTCGGGCACCTTTTGCTCGTTCTCCTGTGAGTCTAGATTATCGAATCGGACGCAAAACAGATCGTTAATTGTAACGTTCAGGGCCTCCTAATGACGATGGAATACTCAAATTGCGTCCTGATTCAATACATCGTCCTCAAGCCGACTTCTCGCCATGGGTCTATTGCTGCCTCGGGCACCTTATGGTCGTTCGCCTATTAGTCTAGATTATCGATTCGGACGCAAAACTGATAGTTATTTGTAACGTTCAGGGCCTCCTAATGACGATGGAACACTCAAATTGCGTCCCGATTCAATACATCGTCCTCCAGCCGACGTGTCTCCATTTGTCTATTGCTGCCTCGGGCAACTTATGGTCGTTCACCTGTGAGTCTAAATTATCGAGTCGGACGCAAAACTGATAGTTAATTGTAATGTTCAGGGCCTCCTAATGACGATGGAACACTCAAATTGCGTCCCGATTCAATACATCGTCCACCAGCCGACTTATCTCCATGGGTCTGTTCCAGCCTCGGGCACCTTACGGTAGTTCTCCTTTTGGTCTAGACTTTCGAATTAGACACAAAACTGATAGTTAATTGTAACGTTCAGGGCCTCCTAATAACGATGGAACACTCAAATTGCGTCCCAATTCAATACATCGACCTCCAGCCGAATTTTCTCCATGGGTCTATTGCTGCCTCGGGCACCTTATGGTCGTTCTCCTGTGAGTCTAAATTATCCAATCGGACACAGAACTGATAGTTAATTGTATCGTTTAGGGCCTCCTAATGACGATGGAACACTCAAATTGCGTCGAGATTCAATACATCGTGCTCCGGCCGGCTTGTCTCCATGGGTCTATTGCTGCCTCGGGCACCTTATGGTCGTTGATCTGTGAGTCTAGATTATCGTATCGGACGCAAAACTGATAGTTAATTGTAACGTTCAGGGCCTCCTAATGACGATGGAACACTAAATATTGCGTCCCGATTCAATACATCGTCCTCCAGCCGACTTGTCTCCATGTGTCTATTGCTGCCTCGGGCACCTTATGGTCGTTCTCCTGTGAGTCTAGATTATCGAACCGGACGCAAAACTGATAGTTAATTGTAACGTTCAGGGCCTCCTAATGACGATGGAACACTAAAAATTGCGTCCCGATTCAATACATCGTAATCCTGCCGACTTGTCTCCATGAGTCTAATGCTGCCTCGGGCACCTTATGTTCGTTCCCCTGTGAGTCTAGATTATCGAATCGGACGCAAGACTGATAGTTAATTGTAACGTTCAGGGCCTCCTAATAACGATGGAAAACTCAAATTGCGTCCCGATTCAGTACATCGTGCTCCAACCGACTTGTCTCCATGGGTATATTGCTGCCTCGGGCACCTTATGGTCGTTCTCCTGTGAGTCTAGATTATCGAATCGGACGCAAAACTGATAGTTAATTGTAACGTTCATTGCCATCTAATGACGATGGAACACTCAAATTGCGTCCCGATTCAATACATCGTCCTCCAGCCGACTTGTCTCCATGGGTCTATTCCTGCCTCGCGCACCATATGGTCGTTCTCCTGTGAGTCTAGATTATCGAATCGGACGAAAACTGATAGTTAATTGCAAAGTTTAGGGCCTCGTAATGACGATGGAACACTCAAATTGCGTCTCGATTCAATACATCGACCTCCAGCCGACTTGTCTCCATGGGTCTATTGCTGCCTCGGGCACCTTATGGGCGTTCTCCTGTGAGTCTAAATTTTCGAATCGGTCACAGAACTGATAGTTAATTGTAACGTTCAGGGCCTCCTAATGACGATGGAACACTCAAATTGCGTCCCGATTCAATACATCGTCCTCCAGCCGACTACTCTCCATGGGTCTATTGCTGCCTCGGGCACCTTATGGTCGTTCTCCTGCGAGTCTAGATTATCGAATCGGACGCAAAACTGATATATAATTGTAACGGTCGTGGCCTCCTAATGACGATGGAACACTCAAATTGCGTCCCGATTCAATACATCGTCCTCCAGCCGACGTGTTTCCATGGGTCTATTGCTGCCTCAGTTACCATATAGTCGTTCTCCTGTGAGTCTAGATTATCGAATCGGACGCAAAACTGATAGTTAATTGTAACGTTTGGGGCCTCCTAATGACTATGGAACACGCAAATTGCGTCCCGATTCAATACATCGTCCTCCAGCCGACGTGGTTCCATGGGTCTATTGCTGCCTCAGGTACCATATGTTCGTTCTCCTGTGGGTCTAGATTTTAGAATGGGACACAAAAGTGATAGTTATTTGTAACGTTCAGGGCCTCCTAATGACGATGGAACACTCAAATTGCGTCCCGATTCAATACATCGTCCTCCAGCCGACTTCTCTCCATGGGTCTATTGCTGCCTCGGGCACCTTATGGTCGTTCTCCTGTGGGTCTAGATTTTCAAATTGGACACAAAACTGATAGTAAATTGTAACGTTCAGGGCCTCCTAATGACGATGTAACACTCAAATTGCGTCCTGATTCAATACATCGTCCTCCAACCGACTTATCTCCATGGGTCTATTGCTGCCTCGGGCACCTTATGGTCGTTCTCCTGCGAGTCTAGATTATCGAATCGGACGGAAAACTGATATGTAATTGCAACGTTCAGGGCCTTCTAATGACGATGGAACAATCAAACTGCGTCCCGATTGAATACATCGACTTCCAGCCGACTTGCCTCATTGGGTCTATTGCTGCCTCGAGCACCTTCTGGTCGTTCTCCTGTGAGTCTAAATTTTCGGATCGGACACAGAACTGATAGTTAATTGTAACGTTCAGAGCCCCCTAAACGATGGAACACTCAAATTGCGTCGAGATTCAATACATCCTCCTCCAGCCGACTTCTCTCCATGGGTCTATTGCTGCCTCGGGCACCTTATGGTCGTTCTCCTGTGGGTCTAGATTTTCGAATTGGACACAAAACTGATAGTAAATTGTAACGTTCAGGGTCTCCTAATGACGACGTGACACTCAAATTGCGTCCTGATTCAATACATATTCCTCCAACCGACTTATCTCCATAGGTCTATTGCTGCCTCGGGCACCTTATGGTCGTTCTCCTGTGAGTCTAGATTATCGAATCGCACACAAAACTGAGAGTGAATTGTAACGTTCAGGGCCTCCTAATGACGAAGGAACACTCAAATTGCGTCCCAATTCAATACAACGTCCTGCAGCCGACGTGTCTCCATGGGTCAATTGCTGCATCGGGCACCTTATGGTCGTTCTCCTGCGAGTCTAGATTATCGAATCGGACGCAAAACTGATAGTTAATTGTAACGTTCAGGGCTTCCTAATAACGATGGAACACTCAAATTGCGTCCAGATTGAATACATCGTCCTCCAGCCGACTTGTCGCCATGGGAGTATTGCTGCCTCGGGCACCTTTTGGTCGTTCTCCTGTGAGTCTAGATTATCGAATCGGACGCAAAACTGATAGTTAATCGTAACGTTCGGGGCATCCTAATGACGATGGAACTCTCAAATTGCGTCCAGATTGAATACATCGTCCTCCAACCAACTTATCTACATGGGTCTATTGCTGCCTCGGGCACCTTATGTTCGTTCTCCAGTGATTCTAGATTATCGAATCGGACGCAAAACTGATAGTTAATTGTAACATTCAGTGCCTCCTAATGACGATGGAACACTCAAATTGCGTCCCGATTCAATACATCATCCTCCAGCCGACGTGCCTCCATGGGTCTATTGCTGCCTCGGGTACCATATGGTCGTTCTCCTGTGAGTCTAGATTATCGAATCGGACGCAAAACTGATAGTTAACTGTAACGTTCAGGGCCTCCTAATGACGATGGAACACTCAAATTGCGTCGAGATTCAATACATTGTCCTCCAGCCGACTTGTCTCCATGGGTCTATTCCTGCCTCGGGCACCTTATGGTCGATCTCCTGTGAGTCTAGATTATCGAATCGGACGCAAAACTCATTATTAATTGTAACGTTCTGGGCCTCCTAATGACGATGGAACACACAAATTGCGTCAGGATTCAATACATCGTCCTCCAGCCGACTTATCTCCATGGGCCTATTGCTGCCTCGGGCACCTTATGTTTGTTCTCCAGTGATTCTAGATTATCTAATCGGACGCAAAACTGATAGTTAATTGTAACGTTCAGGGCCTCCTAATGACGATGGAACACTCAAGTTGCGTCCCGATTCAATACATCGTCCTCCAGCCGACGTGTCTCCACGGGTCTATTGCTGCCTCGGGCACCTTATGGTCGTTCACCTGTGAGTCTAAATTATCGAGTCTGACGCAAAACTGATAGTTAATTGTAATGTTCAGGGCCTCCTAATGACGATGGAACACTCAAATTGCGTCCCGATTCAATACATCGTCCTCCAGCCGACTTATCTCCATGGGTCTGTTCCTGCCTCGGGCACCTTATGGTCGTTCTCCTTTGGGTCTAGATTTTTGAATTGGTCACAAAACTGATAGTTAATTGTAACGTTCAGGGCCTCCTAATGACGATGGTACACTCAAATTGCGTCCCAATTCAATACATCGACCTCCAGCCGAATTTTCTGGATGGGTCTATTGCTGCCTCGGGCACCTTATGGTCGTTCCCCTGTGAGTCTAAATTATCCAATCGGACACAGAACTGATAATTAATTGTAACGTTCAGGGCCTCCTAATGACGATGGAACACTCAAATTGCGTCTTGATTCAGTACATCGTCCTCCAACCAAATTGTCTCCATCGGTATATTGCTGCCTCGGGCAGCTTATGGTCGATCTCCTGTGAGTCTAGATTATCGAATCGGACGCAAAACTGACAGTTAATTGTAACGTTCAGGGCCTTCTAATGACGATGGAACACACAAATTGCGTCGAGATTCAATACATCGTCCTCCAACCGTCTTGTCTCCATGGGTCTATTGCTGCCTCGAGCACCTTATGGTCGTTGTCCTGTGAGTATAGATTATCTAATCGGACGCTAAACTGATAGTTAATCGTAACGTTCGGGGCCTCCTAATGACGATGGAACTCTCAAATTGCGTCCCGATTCAATATATCGTCCTCCAGCCGACTTATCTACATGGGTCTATTGCTGCCTCAGGCACCTTATGTTCGTTTTCCAGTGATTCTAGATTATCGAATCGGACGCAAAACTGATAGTTAACTGTAACGTTCAGGGCCTCCTAATGACGATGGAACACTCAAATTGCGTCGAGATTCAATACATTGTCCTCCAGCCGACTTGTCTCCATGGGTCCATTCCTGCCTCGGGCACCTTATGGTCGATCTCCTGTGAGTCTAGATTATCGAATTGGACGCAAAACTCATAATTAATTGTAACGTTCAGGGCCTCATAATGACGATGGAACACACAAATTGCGTCAGGATTCAATCATCGTCCTCCAGCCGACTTATCTCCATGGGTCTATTGCTGCCTCGGGCACCTTATGTTTGTTCTCCAGTGGTTCTAGATTATCGAATCGGACGCAAACCTGATAGTTAAATGTAACGTTCTGTGCCTCCTAATGACGATGGAACACTCAAATTGCGTCCCGATTCAATACATCGTCCTCCAGCCGACTTGTCTCCGTGGGTCTATTGCTGCCTCGGCCACCTTATGGTCGTTCTCCTGTGAGTCTAGATTATCGAATCGGACGCAAAACTGATAGTTAATTGTAACGTTCAGGGCTTCCTAATGACGATGGAACACTCAAATTGCGTCCCGATTCAATACATCGTCCTACAGCCGACTTATCTCCATGGGTCTATTGCTGCCTTGGGCATCTTATGGTCGTTCTCCTGTAAGTCTAGATTATCGAATCGGACGCCAAACTGATAGTTAATTGTAACGTTCAGGGCCTCCTAATGATGAAACACTCAAATTGCGTCCCGTATCAATACATCGTTCTCCAGCCGACGTGTCTCCATGGGTCTATTCCTGCCTCGGGCACCTTATGGTCGTTCTCCTGTGAGTCTAGATTATCGTATCGGACGCCAAACTGATAGTTAATTGTAACGTTCAGGGCCTCCTAATGACGATGGAACACTCAAATTGCGTCCCGATTCAATACATCGTCCTCCAGCTGACTTCTCTCCGTGGGTCTAATGCTGCCTCGGCCACCTTATGGTCGTTCTCCTGTGAGTCTAGATTATCGAATCGGACGCAAAACTGATAGTTAATTGTAACGTTCAGGGCCGCCTATTGACGATGGAACACTCAAATTGCGTCCCGATTTAATACATCGTCCTCCAGCCGACTTGTCGCCATGGGTCTATTGCTGCCCCGGGCACCTTATGCTCGTTCTCCTGTGAGTCTAGATTATCGAATCGGACGCAAAACAGATAGTTATTTGTAACGTTCAGGGCCTCCTAATAACGATGGAACACTCAAGTTGCGTCCCGATTCAATACATCGTCCTCCAGCCGACGTGTCTCCGCGGGTCTATTGCTGCCTCGGGCACCTTATGGTCGTTCACCTGTGAGTCTAAATTATCGAGTCGGACGCAAAACTGATAGTTAATTGTAATGTTCAGGGCCTCCTAATGACGATGGAACACTCAAATTGCGTCCCGATTCAATACATCGTCCTCCAGCCGACTTATCTCCATGGGTCTGTTCCTGCCTCGGCCACCTTATGGTCGTTCTCCTTTGGGTCTAGATTTTTGAATTGGTCACAAAACTGATATTTAATTGTAACGTTCAGGGCCTCCTAATTACGATGGTACACTCAAATTGCGTCCCAATTCAATACATCGACCTCCAGCCGAATTTTCTCCATGGGTCTATTGCTGCCTCGGGCACCTTATGGTCGTTCTCCTGTGAGTCTAGATTATCGAATCGGACGCCAAACTGATAGTTAATTGTAACGTTCAGGGCCTCCTAGTGACGATGGAATACTCAAATTGCGTCCTGATTCAATACATCGTCCTCCAGCCGACTTATCTCCATGGGTCTATTGCTGCCTCGGGCACCTTATGGTCGTTCTCCTATGAGTCTAGATTATCGAATCGGACGCAAAACTGATAGTTAATTGTAACGTTCAGGGCCTCCTAATGACGATGGAACACTCAAACTGCGTCCCGATTCAATACAACTTCCTCCAGCCGACGTGTTCCCATGGGTCTATTGCTGCCCAGGGCACCTTAAGGTCGTTCTCCTCTGTGTCTAGATTATCGAATCGGACGCAAAACTGATAGTTAATTGTAACGTTTGGGGCTTCCTAATGACGATGGAACACTCAAATTGCGTCCCGATTCAATACATCGTCCTCCAGCCGACTTATCTCCATGGGTCTATTGCTGCCTCGGGCATCTTATGGTCGTTCTCCTGTAAGTCTAGATTATCGAATCGGACACAAAACTGATAGTTAATTGTAACGTTCAGGACCTCCTATTGACGCTGGAACACTCAAATTGCATCCCGATTCAATACATCGTCCTCCAGCCGACGTGTCTCCATGGGTCTATTGCTGCCTCGGGCACCTTATGGTCGTTCACCTGTGAGTCTAAATTATGGAGTCGGACGCAAAACGGATAGTTAATTGTAACGTTCAGGGCCTCCTAATGACGATGGAACACTCAAATTGCGTCCCGATTCAATACATCGTCCTCCAGCCGACTTATCTCCATGGGTCTGTTCCTGCATCGGGCACCTTATGGTCGTTCTCCTTTGGGTCTAAATTTTCGAATTGGACACAAAACTGATAGTTAATTGTAACGTTCAGGGCCTTCAAATGACGATGGAACACTCAAATTGCGTCCCGATTCAATACATCGACCTCCAGCCGAATTGTCTCCATGGGTCTACTGCTGCCTCGGGCACCTTATGGTCGTTCTCCTGTGAGTCTAAATTATCCAATCGGACACAGAACTGATAGTTAATTGTAACGTTTAGGGCCTCCTAATGACGATGGAACACTCAAATTGCGTCGAGGTTCATTACATCGTGCTCCGGCCGGCTTGTCTCCATGGGTCTATTGCTGCCTCGGGCACCTTATGGTCGTTGTTCTGTGGGTCTAGATTTTTGAATTGGACACAAAACTGATAGTTAATTGTAACGATCAGGGCCTCTTAATGACGATGGGTTACTCAAATTGCGTCCCGATTCAATACATCGTCCTCCAGCCGACTTGTCGCCATGGGTCTATTGCTGCCTCGGGCACCTTATGGACGTTCTCCTGTGAGTCTAGATTATCGTATCGGACGCAAAACTGATAGTTAATTGTAACGTTCAAGGCCTCCTAATGACGATGGAACACTAAATATTGCGTCCCGATTCAATACATCGTCCTCCAGCCGACTTGTCTCCATGTGTCTATTGCTGCCTCGGGCACCTTATGGTCGTTCTCCTGTGAGTCTAGATTATCGAACCGGACGCAAAACTGATAGTTAACTATAACGTTCAGGGCCTCCTAATGACGATGGAACACTCAAATTGCGTCCCGATTCAATACATCGTCCTCCAGCCGACTTATCTCCATGGGTCTGTTCCTGCATCGGGCACCTTATGGTCGTTCTCCTTTGGGTCTAAATTTTCGAATTGGACACAAAACTGATAGTTAATTGTAACGTTCAGGGCCTTCTAATGACGATGGAACACACAAATTGCGTCAAGATTCAATACATCGGCCTCCAACCGACTTGTCTCCATGGGTCTATTGCTGCCTCGAGCACCTTATGGTCGTTGTCCTGTGATTCTAGTTTATCGAACCGGACGCAAAACTGATAGTTAACTATAACGTTCAGGGCCTCCTAATGACGATGGAACACTCAAATTGCGTCGAGATTCATTACATCGTCCTCCAGCCGACTTGTCGCCATGGGTCTATTGCTGCCTCGAGCACCTTATGGACGTTCTCCTGTGAGTCTAGATTATCGTATCGGACGCAAAACTGATAGTTAATTGTAACGTTCAAGGCCTCCTAATGACGATGGAACACTAAATATTGCGTCCCGATTCAATACATCGTCCTCCAGCCGACTTGTCTCCATGTGTCCATTGCTGCCTCGGGCACCTTATGGTCGTTCTCCTGTGAGTCTAGATTATCGAACCGGACGCAAAACTGATAGTTAACTATAACGTTCAGGGCCTCCTAATGACGATGGAACACTCAAATTGCGTCCCGATTCAATACATCGTCCTCCAGCCGAATTCTCTCCATGGGTCTATTGCTGCCTCGGGCACCTTATTGTTGTTCTCCAGTGAGTCTAGATTATCGAATCGGACGCTGAACTGATAGTTAACTGTAACGCTCAGGGCCTCCTAATGATGATGGAACACTCAAATTGCGTCGAGATTCAATACATCGTCCTCCAGCCGACTTGTCTCCATGGGTCTATTGCTGGCTCGAGCACCTTATGGTCGTTGTCCTGTGAGTCTAGATTATCGAATCGGACGCAAAACTGATAGTTAATGGTAACATTCACAGCCTCCTAATGACGATGGAACACTCAAATTGCGTCCCGATTCAATTCATCGTCCTCCAGCCGACTTATCTCCATGGGTCTATTGCTGCCTCGGGCACCTTATTTTCGATCTCCTGTGAGTCTAGATTATCGAATCGGACGGAAAACTGATAGTTATTTGTAACGTTCAGGGCCTCTTAATGACGATGGAATACTCAAATTGCGTCCTGATTCAATACATCGTCCTCCAGCCGACTTCTCTCCATTGGTCTATTGCTGCCTCGGGCACCTTATGTTCGTTCTCCTTTGAGTGTAGATTATCGAATCGGACGCAAAACTGATAGTTAATTTTAACGTTCAGGGCCTCCTAATGACGGTGGAACACTCAAATTGCGTCCCGATTCAATACGTCGTCCTCCAGCCGACGTGTCTCCATGGGTCTATTTCTGCCCCGGGCACCTTATGGTCGTTCTCCTGTGAGTCTAGATTATCGAATCGGACGCCAAACTGACAGTTAATTGTAAAGTTCAGGGCCTCCTAATGACGATGGAACACTCAAATTGCGTCCCAATTCAATACATCGTCCTCCAGCCGACTTGTCGCCATGGGACTATTGCTGCTTCGGGCACCTTATGCTCGTTCTCCTGTGAGTCTAGATTATCGAATCGGACGCAAAACTGATAGTTAATTGTAACGTTCAGGAACTTCTAATGACGATGGAACACTCAAATTGCGTCCCGATTCAATACATCGTCCTCCAACGGACTTGTCTCCATGGGTCTATTGCTGCCTCGAGCACCTTATGGTCGTTGTCCTGTGAGTCTAGATTATCGAATCGGACGCAAAACAAATAGTTAATTGTAACGTTCAGGGCCTCCTAATGACGATGGAATACTCAAATTGCGTCCTGATCCAATACATCGTCCTCCAGCCGACTTATCTCCATGGGTCTATTGCTGCCTCGGGCACCTTATAGTCGTTCTCCTATGAGTCTAGATTATCGAATCGGACGCAAAACTGATAGTTAATTGTAACGTTCAGGGCCTCCTAATGACGATGGAACACTCAAACTGCGTCCCGATTCAATACAACTTCCTCCAGCCGACGTGTCCCCATGGGTCTATTGCTGCCCAGGGCACCTTACGGTCGTTCTCCTCTGAGTCTAGATTATCGAATCGGACGCAAAACTGATGGTTAATTGTAACGTTCAGGGCTTCCTAATGACGATGGAACACTCAAATTGCGTCCCGATTCAATACATCGTCCTCCAGCCGACTTATCTCCATGGGTCTATTGCTGCCTCGGGCATCTTATGGTCGTTCTCCTGTAAGTCTAGATTATCGAATCGGACGCCAAACTGATAGTTAATTGTAACGTTCAGGGCCTCCTAATGATGAATCACTCAAATTGCGTCCCGTATCAATACATCGTTCTCCAGCCGACGTGTCTCCATGGGTCTATTCCTGCCTGGGGCACCTTATGGTCGTTCTCCTGTGAGTCTAGATTATCGAATCGGACGCCAAACTGATAATTAATTGTAACTTTCAGGGCCTCCTAATGACGATGGAACACTCAAATTGCGGCCCGATTCAATACATCGTCCTCCAGTCGTCTTCTCTCCGTGGGTCTATTGCTGCCTCGGCCACCTTATGGTCGTTCTCCTGTGAGTCTAGATTATCGAATCAGACGCAAAACTGATAGTTAATTGTAACGTTCAGGGCCGCCTATTGACGATGGAACATTCAAATTGCGTCCCAATTCAATACATCGTCCTCCAGCCGACTTGTCGCCATGGGTCTATTGCTGCCTCGGGCACCTTATGCTCGTTCTCCTGTGAGTCTAGATTATCGAATCGAACGCAAAACTGATAGTTAATTGTAACGTTCAGGGCCTTCTAATGACGATGGAACACTCAAATTGCGTCCCGATTCAATACATCGTCCTCCAACCGACTTGTCTCCATGGGTCTATTGCTGCCTCGAGCACCTTATGGTCGTTGTCCTGTGAGTCTAGATTATCGAATCGGACGCAAAACAGATAGTTAATTGTAACGTTCAGGCCCTCCTAATGACGATGGAATACTCAAATTGCGTCCTGATTCAATACATCGTCCTCCTGCCGACTTATCTCCATGGGTCTGATGCTGCCTCGGGCACCTTATGGTCGTTCTCCAATGAGTCTAGATTATCGATTCGAACGCAAAACTGATAGTTAATTGTAACGTTCAGGGCCTCCTACTGACGATGGAACACTCAAACTGCGTCCCGATTCAATACAACTTCCTCCAGCCGACGTGTCCCCATGGGTCTATTGCTGCCCAGGGCACCTTAAGGTCGTTCTCCTCTGGGTCTAGATTATCGAATCGGACGCAAAACTGATAGTTAATTGTAACGTTCAGGGCCTTCTAATGACGATGGAACACTCAAATTGCGTCCCAATTCAATACATCGTCCTCCAGCCGACTTGTCGCCATGGGTCTATTGCTGCCTCGGGCATCTTATAGTCGTTCTCCTGTAAGTCTAGATTATCGAATCGGACACAAAACTGATAGTAAATTGTAACGTTCAGGACCTCCTATTGACGATGGAACACCCAAATTGCGTCCCGATTCAATACATCAACCTCCAGCCGACGTGTCACCATGGGTCTATTGCTGCCTCGGGCACCTTATGGTCGTTCACCTGTGAGTCTAAATTATGGAGTCGGACGCAAAACTGATAGTTAATTGTAACGTTCAGGGCCTCCTAATGACGATGGAACACTCAAATTGCGTCCCGATTCAATACATCGTCCTCCAGCCGACTTATCTCCATGGGTCTGTTCCTGCCTCGGGCACCTTATGGTCGTTCTCCTTTGGGTCTAAATTTTCGAATTGGACACAAAACTGATAGTTAAATGTAACGTTCAGGGCCTCCTAATGACGATGGAACACTCAAATTGCGTCCCGATTCAATACATCGACCTCCAGCCGAAATGTCTCCATGGGTCTATTGCTGCCTCGGGCACCTTATGGTCGTTCTCCTGTGAGTCTAAATTATCCAATCGGACACAGAACTGATAGTTAATTGTAACGTTTAGGGCCTCCTAATGACGATGGAACACTGAAATTGCGTCGAGATTCATTACATCGTGCTCCGGCCGGCTTGTCTCCATGGGTCTATTGCTGCCTCGGACACCTTATGGTCGTTGTTCTGTGGGTCTAGATTTTCGAATTGGACACAAAACTGATAGTTAATTGTAACGTTCAGGGCCTCCTAATGACGATGGAACACTCAAACTGCGTCCCGATTCAATACAACTTCCTCCAGCCGACGTGTCCCCATGGGTCTATTGCTGCCCAGGGCACCTTAAGGTCGTTCTCCTCTGGGTCTAGATTATCGAATCGGACGCAAAACTGATAGTTAATTGTAACGTTCAGGGCCTTCTAATGACGATGGAACACTCAAATTGCGTCCCGATTCAATACATCGTCCTCCAACGGACTTGTCTCCATGGGTCTATTGCTGCCTCGAGCACCTTATGGTCGTTGTCCTGTGAGTCTAGATTATCGAATCGGACGCTAAACAAATAGTTAATTGTAACGTTCAGGGCCTCCTAATGACGATGGAATACTCAAATTGCGTCCTGATCCAATACATCGTCCTCCAGCCGACTTATCTCCATGGGTCTATTGCTGCCTCGGGCACCTTATAGTCGTTCTCCTATGAGTCTAGATTATCGAATCGGACGCAAAACTGATAGTTAATTGTAACGTTCAGGGCCTCCTAATGACGATGGAACACTCAAACTGCGTCCCGATTCAATACAACTTCCTCCAGCCGACGTGTCCCCATGGGTCTATTGCTGCCCAGGGCACCTTACGGTCGTTCTCCTCTGAGTCTAGATTATCGAATCGGACGCAAAACTGATGGTTAATTGTAACGTTCAGGGCTTCCTAATGACGATGGAACACTCAAATTGCGTCCCGATTCAATACATCGTCCTCCAGCCGACTTATCTCCATGGGTCTATTGCTGCCTCGGGCATCTTATGGTCGTTCTCCTGTAAGTCTAGATTATCGAATCGGACGCCAAACTGATAGTTAATTGTAACGTTCAGGGCCTCCTAATGATGAATCACTCAAATTGCGTCCCGTATCAATACATCGTTCTCCAGCCGACGTGTCTCCATGGGTCTATTCCTGCCTGGGGCACCTTATGGTCGTTCTCCTGTGAGTCTAGATTATCGAATCGGACGCCAAACTGATAATTAATTGTAACTTTCAGGGCCTCCTAATGACGATGGAACACTCAAATTGCGGCCCGATTCAATACATCGTCCTCCAGTCGACTTCTCTCCGTGGGTCTATTGCTGCCTCGGCCACCTTATGGTCGTTCTCCTGTGAGTCTAGATTATCGAATCAGACGCAAAACTGATAGTTAATTGTAACGTTCAGGGCCGCCTATTGACGATGGAACATTCAAATTGCGTCCCAATTCAATACATCGTCCTCCAGCCGACTTGTCGCCATGGGTCTATTGCTGCCTCGGGCACCTTATGCTCGTTCTCCTGTGAGTCTAGATTATCGAATCGAACGCAAAACTGATAGTTAATTGTAACGTTCAGGGCCTTCTAATGACGATGGAACACTCAAATTGCGTCCCGATTCAATACATCGTCCTCCAACCGACTTGTCTCCATGGGTCTATTGCTGCCTCGAGCACCTTATGGTCGTTGTCCTGTGAGTCTAGATTATCGAATCGGACGCAAAACAGATAGTTAATTGTAACGTTCAGGCCCTCCTAATGACGATGGAATACTCAAATTGCGTCCTGATTCAATACATCGTCCTCCTGCCGACTTATCTCCATGGGTCTGATGCTGCCTCGGGCACCTTATGGTCGTTCTCCAATGAGTCTAGATTATCGATTCGAACGCAAAACTGATAGTTAATTGTAACGTTCAGGGCCTCCTACTGACGATGGAACACTCAAACTGCGTCCCGATTCAATACAACTTCCTCCAGCCGACGTGTCCCCATGGGTCTATTGCTGCCCAGGGCACCTTAAGGTCGTTCTCCTCTGGGTCTAGATTATCGAATCGGACGCAAAACTGATAGTTAATTGTAACGTTCAGGGCCTTCTAATGACGATGGAACACTCAAATTGCGTCCCAATTCAATACATCGTCCTCCAGCCGACTTGTCGCCATGGGTCTATTGCTGCCTCGGGCATCTTATAGTCGTTCTCCTGTAAGTCTAGATTATCGAATCGGACACAAAACTGATAGTAAATTGTAACGTTCAGGACCTCCTATTGACGATGGAACACCCAAATTGCGTCCCGATTCAATACATCAACCTCCAGCCGACGTGTCACCATGGGTCTATTGCTGCCTCGGGCACCTTATGGTCGTTCACCTGTGAGTCTAAATTATGGAGTCGGACGCAAAACTGATAGTTAATTGTAACGTTCAGGGCCTCCTAATGACGATGGAACACTCAAATTGCGTCCCGATTCAATACATCGTCCTCCAGCCGACTTATCTCCATGGGTCTGTTCCTGCCTCGGGCACCTTATGGTCGTTCTCCTTTGGGTCTAAATTTTCGAATTGGACACAAAACTGATAGTTAAATGTAACGTTCAGGGCCTCCTAATGACGATGGAACACTCAAATTGCGTCCCGATTCAATACATCGACCTCCAGCCGAAATGTCTCCATGGGTCTATTGCTGCCTCGGGCACCTTATGGTCGTTCTCCTGTGAGTCTAAATTATCCAATCGGACACAGAACTGATAGTTAATTGTAACGTTTAGGGCCTCCTAATGACGATGGAACACTGAAATTGCGTCGAGATTCATTACATCGTGCTCCGGCCGGCTTGTCTCCATGGGTCTATTGCTGCCTCGGACACCTTATGGTCGTTGTTCTGTGGGTCTATATTTTCGAATTGGACACAAAACTGATAGTTAATTGTAACGTTCAGGGCCTCCTAATGACGATGGAACACTCAAACTGCGTCCCGATTCAATACAACTTCCTCCAGCCGACGTGTCCCCATGGGTCTATTGCTGCCCAGGGCACCTTAAGGTCGTTCTCCTCTGGGTCTAGATTATCGAATCGGACGCAAAACTGATAGTTAATTGTAACGTTCAGGGCCTTCTAATGACGATGGAACACTCAAATTGCGTCCCAATTCAATACATCGTCCTCCAGCCGACTTGTCGCCATGGGTCTATTGTTGCCTCGGGCACCTTATGGACGTTCTCCTGTGAGTCTAGATTATCGTATCTGACGCAAAACTGATAGTTAATTGTAACGTTCAGGGCCTTTTAATGACGATGGAACACTAAATATTGCGTCCCGATTCAATACATCGTCCTCCAGCCGACTTGTCTCCATGTGTCTATTGCTGCCTCGGGCACCTTATGGTCGTTCTCCTGTGAGTCTAGATTATCGAACCGGACGCATAACTGATAGTTAACTGTAACGTTCAGGGCCTCCTAATGACGATGGAACACTCAAATTGCGTCCTGATTCAGTACATCTTCCTCCAACCAACTTGTTTCCATCGGTATATTGCTGCCTCGGGCAGCTTATGGTCGATCTCCTGTGAGTCTAGATTATCGAATCAGACGCAAAACTGACAGTTAATTGTAACGTTCAGGGCCTTCTAATGACGATGGAACACACAAATTGCGTCAAGATTCAATACATCGTCCTCCAACCGACTTGTCTCCATGGGTCTATTGCTGCCTCGAGCACCTTATGGTCGTTGTCCTGTGAGTCTAGTTTATCGAATCGGACGCAAAACTGATAGTTAATTGTAACGTTCAGGGCCTCCTAATGTCGATGGAATCTTCAAATTGCGTCCTGATTCAATAGATCGTCCTCCAGCCACCTTATTTCCATGAGTCTATTGCTGCCTCGGGCACCTTATGGTCGTTCTCCTGTGAGTCTAGATTATCGAATCGGACGCCAAACAGTTATTTAATTGTAACGTTCAGGGCCTCCTAATGACGATGGAACACTCAAATTGCGTCCCGATTCAATACATCGTCCTCCAGCCGAATTCTCTCCATGGGTCTATTGCTGCCTCGGGCACCTTATGGTTGTTCTCCAGTGAGTCTAGATTATCGAATCGGACGCAGAACTGATAGTTAACTGTAACGCTCAGGGCCTCCTAATGATGATGGAACACTCAAATTGCGTCGAGATTCAATACATCGTCCTCCAGCCGACTTGTCTCCATGGGTCTATTGCTGGCTCGAGCACCTTATGGTCGTTGTCCTGTGAGTCTAGATTATCGAATCGGACGCAAAACTGATAGTTAATTGTAACATTCAGAGCCTCCTAATGACGATGGGACACTCAAATTGCGTCCCTATTCAATTCATCGTCCTCCAGCCGACTTATCTCCATGGGTCTATTGCTGCCTCGGGCACCTTATTTTCGATCTCCTGTGAGTCTAGATTATCGAATCGGACGCAAAACTGATAGTTATTTGTAACGTTCAGGGCCTCTTAATGACGATGGAATACCCAAATTGCGTCGTGATTCAATACATCGTCCTCCAGCCGACTTATCTCCATTGGTCTATTGCTGCGTCGGGCACCTTACGTTCGTTCTCCTTTGAGTGTAGATTATCGAATCGGTAGCAAAACTGATAGTTAATTTTAACGTTCAGGGCCTCCTAATGACGATGAAACACTCAAATTGCGTCCCGATTCAATACGTCTTCCTCCAGCCGACGTGTCTCCATGGGTCTATTTCTGCCCCGGGCACCTTATGGTCGTTCTCCTTTGAGTCTAGATTATCGAATCGGACGCCAAACTGACATTTAATTGTAACGTTCAGGGCCTCCTAATGACGATGGAATACTCAAATTGCGTCCGATTCAATACATCGTCCTCCAGCCGACTTGTCTCCATGGGTCTATTGCTGCCTTGGGCACCTTATGGTCTTTCTATTGTGAGTCTAGATTATCGAATCGGACGCAAACCTGATAGTTAATTGTAACGTTGAGGGCTTCCTAATGACGATGGAACTCTCAAATTGCGTCCCGATTCAATACATCGTCCTCCAGCCGACGTGTCTCCATGGGTCTATTGCTGCCTTGGGCAAATTATGGTCGTTCTCCTGTGACTCTAGATTATCTAATCGGACGCAAAACTGATAGTTAACTGTAACGTTCAGGGCCTCCTAATGACGATGGAACAATCAAATTGCGTCCCGATTCAATACATTGTCTTTCAGCCGACTTATCTCCATGGGTCTATTGCTGCCTCGGGCACCTTATGGTCGTTCTCCTGTGAGTCTAGATTATCGAATCGGACGCAAAACTGATAGTTAATTGTAACGTTCAGGGCCTCCTAATAACGATGGAACAATCAAATTGCGTCCCGACTCAATACATCGTCCTTCAGCCGACTTATCTCCATGGGTCTATTGCTGCCTCGGGCACCTCATGGTCGTTCTCCTGTGAGTCTAGATTATCGAATCCGACGGAAAACTGATAGTTAATTGTAACGTTCAGGGCCTCCTAATGACGATGGAACACTCAAATTGCGTCCCGATTCAATACAACTTCCTCCAGCCGACGTGTCCCCATGGGTCTATTGCAGCCCAGGGATCCTTAAGGTCGTTCTCCTCTGAGTCTAGATTATCGAATCCGACGCAACACTGATAGTTAATTGTAACGTTCAGGGCATCCTAATGACGATGGAACACTCAAATTGCGTCCCGACTCAATACATCGTCCTCCAGCCGACTTATCTCCATGGGTCTATTGCTGCCTCGGGCATCTTATGGTCGTTCTCCTGTAAGTCTAGATTATCGAACCGGACACAAAACTGATAGTTAATTTTAACGTTCAGGACCTCCTATTGACGATGGAACACTCAAATTGCGTCCCGATTCAATACATTGTCCTCCAGCCGACGTGTCTCCATGGGTATATTGCTGCCTCGGGCACCTTATGGTCGTTCACCTGCGAGTCTAAATTATCGAATCGGACGCAAAACTGATAGTTAATTGTAACGTTCAGGGCCTCCTAATGACGATGGAACACTCAAATTGCGTCCCGATTCAATACATCGTCCTCCAGCCGACTTATCTCCATGGGTCTATTCCTGCCTCGGGAACCTTATCTTCGTTCTCCTTTGGGTCTAGATTTTTGAATTGGACACAAAACTGATAGTTAATTATAACGTTCAGTGCCTCCTAATGACGATGGAACACTCAAATTGCGGCCCGATTCAATTCATCGACCTCCAGCCGAATTGTCTCCATGGGTCTATTGCTGCCTCGGGCACCTTATGATCGTTCTCCTGTAAGTTTAAATTTTCCAATCGGACACAGAACTGATAGTTAATTGTAACGTTTAGGGCCTCCTAATGACAATGGAACACTCAAATTGCGTCGAGATTCAATACATCGTGTTCCGGCCGGCTTGTCTCCATGGGTCTATTGCTGCCTCGGGCACCTTATTGTCGTTGTTCTATGGGTCTAGATTTTCGAATTGGACATAAAACTGATAGTTAATTGTAACGTTCAGGGCCTCATAATGACAATGGATTACTCAAATTGCTTCCCGATTCAATACATCGTCCTCCAGCCGACTTGTCGCCATGGGTATATTGCTGAATCGGGCACCTTATGTACGTTCTCCTGTGAGTCTAGATTATCGTATCGGACGCAAAACTGATAGTTAATTGTAACGTTCAGGGCCTCCTAATGACGATGGAACACTAAATATTGCGTCCCGATTCAATACATCGTCCTCCAGCCGACTTGTCTCCATGTGTCTATTGCTGCCTCGGGCACCTTATGGTCGTTCTCCTGTGAGTCTAGATTATAGAATCGGACGCAAAACTGATAGTTAACTGTAACGTTCAGGGCCTCCTAATAACGATGGAATCTTCAAATTGCGTCCTGATTCAATACATCGTCCTCCAGCCACCTTATCTCCATGGGTCTATTGCTGCCTCGGGCGCCTTATGGTCGTTCTCCTGTGAGTCTAGATTATCGAATCGGACGCCAAACTGTTATTTAATTGTAACGTACAGGGCCTCCTAATGACGATGGAACACTCAAATTGCGTCCCGATTCAATACATCGTCCTCCAGCCGAATTCTCTCCATGTGTCTATTGCTGCCTCGGGCACCTTATGGTCGTTGGTCGTTCTCCTGTGAGTCTAAATTTTCGAATCGGACACAAAACTGATAGTTAATTGTAACGTTCAGGGCTTCCTAATGACGATGGAACACTCAAATTGCGTCCCGATTCAATACATCGTCCTCCAGCCGACTTATCTCCATGGGTCTATTCCTGCCTCGGGCACCTTATGGTCGTTCTCCTTTGGGTCTAGATTTTCGAATTGGACACAAAACTGATAGTTAATTGTAACGTTCAGGGTCTCCTAATGACGATGGAAACTCAAATTGCGTCCCGATTCAATACATCGACCTCCAGCCGAATTGTCTCCATGGGTCTATTGCTGCCTCGGGCACCTTAAGATCGTTCTCCTGTGAGTTTAAATTTTCCAATCGGACACAGAACTGATAGTTAATTGTAAAGTTTAGGGCCTCCTAATGACGATGGGGCACTCAAATTGCGTCGAGATTCAATACATCGTGCTCCGGCCGGGTTGTCTCCATGGGTCTATTGCTGCCTCGGGCACCTTATGGTCGTTGTTCTGTGGGTCTAGATTTTCGAATTGGACACAAAACTGATAGTTAATTGTAACGTTCAGGGCCTCCTAATGACGATGGAACACTCAAATTGCGTCCCGATTCAATACATCGTCCTCCAGCCGACTTATCTCCATGGGTCTATTCCTGCCTCGGGCACCTTATGGTCGTTCTCCTTTGGGTCTAGATTTTCGAATTGGACACAAAACTGATAGTTAATTGTAACGTTCAGGGCCTCCTAATGACGATGGATTACTCAAAAAGCGTCCCGATTCAATACATCGTCCTCCAGCCGACTTGTCTCCATGTGTCTATTGCTGCCTCGGGCACCTTATGGTCGTTCGCCTGTGGGTCTATAATATTGAATCGGACGCAAAACTGATAGTTAATTGTAACGTTCAGGGCCTCCTAATGACGATGGAACACTCAAATTGCGTCCTGATTCAGTACATCGTCCTCCAACCAACTTGTCTCCATCGGTATATTGCTGCCTCGGGCAGCTTATAGTCGATCTCCTGTGAGTCTAGATTATCGAATCGGACGCAAAACTGACAGTTAATTGTAACGTACAGGGCCTTCTAATGACGATGGAACACTCAAATTGCGTCGAGATTCAATACATCGTCCGCCAACCGTCTTGTCTCCATGGGTCCATTGCTGCCTCGAGCACCTTATGGTCGTTCTCCTGTGAGTCTAGATTATCGAATCGGACACAAACCTGATAGTTAATTGTAACGTTCAGGGCCTCCTAATGACGATGGAACACTCAAATTGCGTCCCGATTCAATACGTCTTCCTCCAGCCGACGTGTCTCCATGGGTCTATTTCTGCCCCGGGCACCTTATGGTCGTTCTCCTTTGAGTCTAGATTATCGAATCGGACGCCAAACTGACATTTAATTGTAACGTTCAGGGCCTCCTAATGACGATGGAATACTCAAATTGCGTCCGATTCAATACATCGTCCTCCAGCCGACTTGTCTCCATGGGTCTATTGCTGCCTTGGGCACCTTATGGTCTTTCTATTGTGAGTCTAGATTATCGAATCGGACGCAAACCTGATAGTTAATTGTAACGTTGAGGGCTTCCTAATGACGATGGAACTCTCAAATTGCGTCCCGATTCAATACATCGTCCTCCAGCCGACGTGTCTCCATGGGACTATTGCTGCCTTGGGCACCTTATGGTCGTTCTCCTGTGACTCTAGATTATCTAATCGGACGCAAAACTGATAGTTAACTGTAACGTTCAGGGCCTCCTAATGACGATGGAACAATCAAATTGCGTCCCGATTCAATACATTGTCTTTCAGCCGACTTATCTCCATGGGTCTATTGCTGCCTCGGGCACCTTATGGTCGTTCTCCTGTGAGTCTAGATTATCGAATCGGACGCAAAACTGATAGTTAATTGTAACGTTCAGGGCCTCCTAATAACGACGGAACAATCAAATTGCGTCCCGACTCAATACATCGTCCTTCAGCCGACTTATCTCCATGGGTCTATTGCTGCCTCGGGCACCTCATGGTCGTTCTCCTGTGAGTCTAGATTATCGAATCCGACGGAAAACTGATAGTTAATTGTAACGTTCAGGGCCTCCTAATGACGATGAAACACTCAAATTGCGTCCCGATTCAATACAACTTCCTCCAGCCGACGTGTCCCCATGTGTCTATTGCAGCCCAGGGAACCTTAAGGTCGTTCTCCTCTGAGTCTAGATTATCGAATCCGACGCAAAACTGATAGTTAATTGTAACGTTCAGGGCTTCCTAATGACGATGGAACACTCAAATTGCGTCCCGACTCAATACATCGTCCTCCAGCCGACTTATCTCCATGGGTCTATTGCTGCCTCGGGCATCTTATGGTCGTTCTCCTGTAAGTCTAGATTATCGATCCGGACACAAAACTGATAGTTAATTGTAACGTTCAGGACCTCCTATTGACGATGGAACACTCAAATTGCGTCCCGATTCAATACATTGTCCTCCAGCCGACGTGTCTCCATGGGTATATTGCTGCCTCGGGCACCTTATGGTCGTTCACCTGCGAGTCTAAATTATCGAATCGGACGCAAAACTGATAGTTAATTGTAACGTTCAGGGCCTCCTAATGACGATGGAACCCCCAAAATTGCGTCCCGATTCAATACATCGTCCTCCAGCCGACTTATCTCCATGTTTCTATTGCTGCCTCGGGCACCTCATGGTCGTTCTCCTGTGAGTCTAGATTATCGAATCGGACGCCAAACTGTTATTTAATTGTAACGTTCAGGGCCTCCTAATGACGATGGAACACTCAAATTGCGTCCCGATTCAATACATCGTCCTCCAGCCGACTTATCTCCATGGGTCTATTCCTGCCTCGGGAACCTTATGGTCGTTCTCCTTTGGGTCTAGATTTTCGAATTGGACACAAAACTGATAGTTAATTAAAACGTTCAGTGCCTCCTAATGACGATGGAACACTCAAATTGCGGCCCGATTCAATACATCGACCTCCAGCCGAATTGTCTCCATGGGTCTATTGCTGCCTCGGGCACCTTATGATCGTTCTCCTGTAAGTTTAAATTTTCCAATCGGACACAGAACTGATAGTTAATTGTAACGTTTAGGGCCTCCTAATGACAATGGAACACTCAAATTGCGTCGAGATTCAATACATCGTGTTCCGGCCGGCTTGTCTCCATGGGTCTATTGCTGCCTCGGGCACCTTATTGTCGTTGTTCTATGGGTCTAGATTTTCGAATTGGACACAAAACTGATAGTTAATTGTAACGTTCAGGGCCTCATTATGACGATGGATTACTGAAATTGCTTCCCGATTCAATACATCGTCCTCCAGCCGACTTGTCGCCATGGGTATATTGCTGAATCGGGCACCTTATGTACGTTCTCCTGTGAGTCTAGATTATCGTATCGGACGCAAAACTGATAGTTAATTGTAACGTTCAGGGCCTCCTAATGACGATGGAACACTAAATATTGCGTCCCGATTCAATACATCGTCCTCCAGCCGACTTGTCTCCATGTGTCTATTGCTGCCTCGGGCACCTTATGGTCGTTCTCCTGTGAGTCTAGATTATAGAATCGGTCGCAAAACTGATAGTTAACTGTAACGTTCAGGGCCTCCTAATAACGATGGAATCTTCAAATTACGTCCTGATTCAATACATCGTCCTCCAGCCACCTTATCTCCATGGGTCTATTGCTGCCTCGGTCGCCTTATGGTCGTTCTCCTGTGAGTCTAGATTATCGAATCGGACGCCAAACTGTTATTTAATTGTAACGTTCAGGGCCTCCTAATGACGATGGAACACTCAAATTGCGTCCCGATTCAATACATCGTCCTCCAGCCGAATTCTCTCCATGTGTCTATTGCTGCCTCGGGCACCTTATGGTCGTTCACCTGTGAGTCTAAATTATCGAATCGGACGCAAAACTGATAGTTAATTGTAACGTTCAGGGCTTCCTAATGACGATGGAACACTCAAATTGCGTCCCGATTCAATACATCGTCCTCCAGCCGACTTATCTCCGTGGGTCTATTCCTGCCTCGGGCACCTTATGGTCGTTCTCCTTTGGGTCTAGATTTTCGAATTGGACACAAAACTGATAGTTAATTGTAACGTTCAGGGTCTCCTAATGACGATGGAAACTCAAATTGCGTCCCGATTCAATACATCGACCTCCAGCCGAATTGTCTCCATGGGTCTATTGCTGCCTCGGGCACCTTATGATCGTTCTCCTGTGAGTTTAAATTTTCCAATCGGACACAGAACTGATAGTTAATTGTAAAGTTTAGGGCCTCCTAATGACGATGGAGCACTCAAATTGCGTCGAGATTCAATACATCGTGCTCCGGCCGGGTTTTCTCCATGGGTCTATTGCTGCCTCGGGCACCTTATGGTCGTTGTTCTGTGGGTCTAGATTTTCGAATTGGACACAAAACTGATAGTTAATTGTAACGTTCAGGGCCTCCTAATGACGATGGATTACTCAAAAAGCGTCCCGATTCAATACATCGTCCTCCAGCCGACTTGTCTCCATGTGTCTATTGCTGCCTCGGGCACCTTATGGTCGTTCGCCTGTGGGTCTATAATATTGAATCGGACGCAAAACTGATAGTTAATTGTAACGTTCAGGGCCTCCTAATGACGATGGAACACTCAAATTGCGTCCTGATTCAGTACATCGTCCTCCAACCAACTTGTCTCCATCGGTATATTGCTGCCTCGGGCAGCTTATAGTCGATCTCCTGTGAGTCTAGATTATCGAATCGGACGCAAAACTGACAGTTAATTGTAACGTACAGGGCCTTCTAATGACGATGGAACACTCAAATTGCGTCGAGATTCAATACATCGTCCGCCAACCGTCTTGTCTCCATGGGTCCATTGCTGCCTCGAGCACCTTATGGTCGTTCTCCTGTGAGTCTAGATTATCGAATCGGACACAAACCTGATAGTTAATTGTAACGTTCAGGGCCTCCTAATGACGATGGAACACTCAAATTGCGTCCCGATTCAATACATCGTCCTCCAGCCTACTTATCTCCATGGGTCTATTGCTGCCTCTGGCACCTTATGGTCGTTCTCCTGTGAGTCTAGATTATCGAATCGGACGCAAAACTGACAATTAATTGTAACGTACAGGGCCTTCTAATGACGATGGAACACTAAATATTGCGTCCCGATTCAATACATCGTCCTCCAGCCACCTTATCTCCATGGGTCTATTGCTGCCTCGGACGCCTTATGGTCGTTCTCCTGTGAGTCTAGATTATCGAATCGGACGCCAAACTGTTATTTAATTGTAACGTTCAGGACCTCCTAATGACGATGGAACACTCAAATTGCGTCCCGATTCAATACATCGTCCTCCAGCCGAATTCTCTCCATGTGTCTATTGCTGCCTCGGGCACCTTATGGTTGTTCTGCAGTGAGTCTAGATTATCGAATCGGACGCAGAACTGATAGTTAACTGTAACGCTCAGGGCCTCCTAATGATGATGGGACACTCAAATTGCGTCGAGATTCAATACATCGTCCTCCAGCCGACTTGTCTCCATGGGTCTATTGCTGGCTCGAGCACCTTATGGTCGTTGTCCTGTGAGTCTAGAATATCGAATCGGACGCAAAACTGATAGTTAATTGTAACATTCGGAGCCTCCTAATGACGATGGAACACTCAAATTGCGTCCCGATTCAATTCATCGTCCTCCAGCCGAATTATCTCCATGGGTCTATTGCTGCCTCGGGCACCTTATGTTCGATCTCCTGTGAGTCTAGGTTATCGAATCGGACGCAAAACTGATAGTTACTTGTAACGTTCAGGGCCTCCTAATGACGATGGTATACTCAAATTGCGTCCTGATTCAATTCATCGTCCTCCAGCCGACTTATCTCCATTGGTCTATTGGTGCCTCGGGCACCTTATGTTCGTTCTCCTTTGAGACTAGATTATCGAATCGGACGCCAAACTGACAGTTAATTGTAACGTTCAGGGCCTCCTAATGACGATGGAATACTCAAATTGCGTCCCGATTCAATACATCGTCCTCCAGCCGACGTGTCTCCATGGGTCTATTGCTGCCTTGGGCACCTTATGGTCGTTCTCCTGTGAGTCTAGATTATCTAATCGGACGCAAAACTGATAGTTAACTGTAACGTTCAGGGCCTCCTAATAACGATGGAACAATCAAATTGCGTCCCGAATCAATGCATCGTACTTCAGCCGACTTATCTCCATGGGTCTATTGCTGCCTCGGGCAATTTATGCTCGTTCTCCTGTGAGTCTAGATTATCGAATCGGACGCAAAACTGATAGTTAATTGTAACGCTCAGGGCCTCCTGATGACGATGGAACACTCAAATTGCGTCCCGATACAATACATCGTCCTCCAGCCGACTTCTCGCAATGGGTCTATTCCTGCCTCGGGCACCTTGTGGTCGTTCTCCTGTGAGTCTAGCTTATCGAATCGGACGCAAAACTGATAGTTAATTGCAACGTTCAGGGCCTCCTAATGACGATGGAACACTCAAATTGCGTCCCGATTCAATACATCGACCTCCAGCCGAATTGTCTCCATGGGTCTATTGCTGCATCGGGCAGCTTATGGTCGTTGGTCGTTCTCCTGTGAGTCTAGATTTTCGAATGGGACACATAAATGATAGTTAATTGTAACGTTTAGGGCCTCCTAATGACGATGGAACACTCAAAATTCGTCGAGTTTCAATACATCGTCCTTCAGCCGACTTATCTCCATGGGTCTATTGCTGCCTCGGGCACCTTATGGTCGTTCTATTGCGAGTCAAGATTATCGAATCGGACGCAAAACTGATAGTTACTTGTAACGTTCATGGCCTCCTAATGACGATGGTATACTCAAATTGCGTCCTGATTCAATACATCGTCCTCCAGCCGACTTATCTTCATTGGTCTATTGGTGCCTCGGGCACCTTATGTTCGATTTCCTGTGAGTCTAGATTATCGAATCGGACGCAAAACTGATAGTTACTTGTAACGTTCAGGGCCTCCTAATGACGATGGAACACTCAAATTGCGTCCCGATTCAATACAACTTCCTCCAGCCGACGTGTCCCCATGGGTCTATTGCAGCCCAGGGAACCTTAAGGTCGTTCTCCTCTGAGTCTAGATTATCGAATCCGACGCAAAACTGATAGTTAATTGTAACGTTCAGGGCTTCCTAATGACGATGGAACACTCAAATTGCGTCCCGACTCAATACATCGTCCTCCAGCCGACTTATCTCCATGGGTCTATTGCTGCCTCGGGCATCTTATGGTCGTTCTCCTGTAAGTCTAGATTATCGAACCGGACACAAAACTGATAGTTAATTGTAACGTTCAGGACCTCCTATTGACGATGGAACACTCAAATTGCGTCCCGATTCAATACATTGTCCTCCAGCCGACGTGTCTCCATGGGTATATTGCTGCCTCGGGCACCTTATGGTCGTTCACCTGCGAGTCTAAATTATCGAATCGGACGCAAAACTGATAGTTAATTGTAACGTTCAGGGCCTCCTAATGACGATGGAACACTCAAATTGCGTCCCGATTCAATACATCGTCCTCCAGCCGACTTATCTCCATGGGTCTATTCCTGCCTCGGGAACCTTATCTTCGTTCTCCTTTGGGTCTAGATTTTTGAATTGGACACAAAACTGATAGTTAATTATAACGTTCAGTGCCTCCTAATGACGATGGAACACTCAAATTGCGGCCCGATTCAATACATCGACCTCCAGCCGAATTGTCTCCATGGGTCTATTGCTGCCTCTGGCACCTTATGATCGTTCTCCTGTAAGTTTAAATTTTCCAATCGGACACAGAACTGATAGTTAATTGTAACGTTTAGGGCCTCCTAATGACAATGGAACACTCAAATTGCGTCGAGATTCAATACATCGTGTTCCGGCCGGCTTGTCTCCATGGGTCTATTGCTGCCTCGGGCACCTTATTGTCGTTGTTCTATGGGTCTAGATTTTCGAATTGGACATAAAACTGATAGTTAATTGTAACGTTCAGGGCCTCATAATGACAATGGATTACTCAAATTGCTTCCCGATTCAATACATCGTCCTCCAGCCGACTTGTCGCCATGGGTATATTGCTGAATCGGGCACCTTATGTACGTTCTCCTGTGAGTCTAGATTATCGTATCGGACGCAAAACTGATAGTTAATTGTAACGTTCAGGGCCTCCTAATGACGATGGAACACTAAATATTGCGTCCCGATTCAATACATCGTCCTCCAGCCGACTTGTCTCCATGTGTCTATTGCTGCCTCGGGCACCTTATGGTCGTTCTCCTGTGAGTCTAGATTACAGAATCGGACGCAAAACTGATAGTTAACTGTAACGTTCAGGGCCTCCTAATAACGATGGAATCTTCAAATTGCGTCCTGATTCAATACATCGTCCTCCAGCCACCTTATCTCCATGGGTCTATTGCTGCCTCGAGCGCCTTATGGTCGTTCTCCTGTGAGTCTAGATTATCGAATCGGACGCCAAACTGTTATTTAATTGTAACGTACAGGGCCTCCTAATGACGATGGAACACTCAAATTGCGTCCCGATTCAATACATCGTCCTCCAGCCGAATTCTCTCCATGTGTCTATTGCTGCCTCGGGCACCTTATGGTCGTTGGTCGTTCTCCTGTGAGTCTAAATTTTCGAATCGGACACAAAACTGATAGTTAATTGTAACGTTCAGGACCTCCTATTGACGATGGAACACTCAACTTGCGTCCCGATTCAATACATTGTCCTCCAGCCGACGTGCCTCCATGGGTCTATTGCTGCCTCGGGCACCTTATGGTCGTTCACCTGTGAGTCTAAATTATCGAATCGGACGCAAAACTGATAGTTAATTGTAACGTTCAGGGCTTCCTAATGACGATGGAACACTCAAATTGCGTCCCGATTCTATACATCGTCCTCCAGCCGACTTATCTCCATGGGTCTATTCCTGCCTCGGGCACCTTATGGTCGTTCTCCTTTGGGTCTAGATTTTCGAATTGGACACAAAACTGATAGTTAATTGTAACGTTCAGGGTCTCCTAATGACGATGGAAACTCAAATTGCGTCCCGATTCAATACATCGACCTCCAGCCGAATTGTCTCCATGGGTCTATTGCTGCCTCGGGCACCTTATGATCGTTCTCCTGTGAGTTTAAATTTTCCAATCGGACACAGAACTGATAGTTAATTGTAAAGTTTAGGGCCTCCTAATGACGATGGAGCACTCAAATTGCGTCGAGATTCAATACATCGTGCTCCGGCCGGGTTGTCTCCATGGGTCTATTGCTGCCTCGGGCACCTCATGGTCGTTGTTCTGTGGGTCTAGATTTTCGAATTGGACACAAAACTGATAGTTAATTGTAACGTTCAGGGCCTCCTAATGACGATGGATTACTCAAAAAGCGTCCCGATTCAATACATCGTCCTCCAGCCGACTTGTCTCCATGTGTCTATTGCTGCCTCGGGCACCTTATGGTCGTTCGCCTGTGGGTCTATAATATTGAATCGGACGCAAATCTGATAGTTAATTGTAACGTTCAGGGCCTCCTAATGACGATGGAACACTCAAATTGCGTCCTGATTCAGTACATCGTCCTCCAACCAACTTGTCTCCATCGGTATATTGCTGCCTCGGGCAGCTTATAGTCGATCTCTTGTGAGTCTAGATTATCGAATCGGACGCAAAACTGACAGTTAATTGTAACGTACAGGGCCTTCTAATGACGATGGAACACTCAAATTGCGTCGAGATTCAATACATCGTCCGCCAACCGTCTTGTCTCCATGGGTCCATTGCTGCCTCGAGCACCTTATGGTCGTTCTCCTGTGAGTCTAGATTATCGAATCGGACACAAACCTGATAGTTAATTGTAACGTTCAGGGCCTCCTAATGACGATGGAACACTCAAATTGCGTCCCGATTCAATACGTCTTCCTCCAGCCGACGTGTCTCCATGGGTCTATTTCTGCCCCGGGCACCTTATGGTCGTTCTCCTTTGAGTCTAGATTATCGAATCGGACGCCAAACTGACATTTAATTGTAACATTCAGGGCCTCCTAATGACGATGGAATACTCAAATTGCGTCCGATTCAATACATCGTCCTCCAGCCGACTTGTCTCCATGGGTCTATTGCTGCCTTGGGCACCTTATGGTCTTTCTATTGTGAGTCTAGATTATCGAATCGGACGCAAACCTGATAGTTAATTGTAACGTTGAGGGCTTCCTAATGACGATGGAACTCTCAAATTGCGTCCCGATTCAATACATCGTCCTCCAGCCGACGTGTCTCCATGGGTCTATTGCTGCCTTGGGCACCTTATGGTCGTTCTCCTGTGACTCTAGATTATCTAATCGGACGCAAAACTGATAGTTAACTGTAACGTTCAGGGCCTCCTAATGACGATGGAACAATCAAATTGCGTCCCGATTCAATACATTGTCTTTCAGCCGACTTATCTCCATGGGTCTATTGCTGCCTCGGGCACCTTATGGTCGTTCTCCTGTGAGTCTAGATTATCGAATCGGACGCAAAACTGATAGTTAATTGTAACGTTCAGGGCCTCCTAATAACGATGGAACAATCAAATTGCGTCCCGACTCAATACATCGTCCTTCAGCCGACTTATCTCCATGGGTCTATTGCTGCCTCGGGCACCTCATGGTCGTTCTCCTGTGAGTCTAGATTATCGAATCCGACGGAAAACTGATAGTTAATTGTAACGTTCAGGGCCTCCTAATGACGATGGAACACTCAAATTGCGTCCCGATTCAATACAACTTCCTCCAGCTGACGTGTCCCCATGTGTCTATTGCAGCCCAGGGAACCTTAAGGTCGTTCTCCTCTGAGTCTAGATTATCGAATCCGACGCAAAACTGATAGTTAATTGTAACGTTCAGGGCTTCCTAATGACGATGGAACACTTAAATTGCGTCCCGACTCAATACATCGTCCTCCAGCCGACTTATCTCCATGGGTCTATTGCTGCCTCGGGCATCTTATGGTCGTTCTCCTGTAAGTCTAGATTATCGATCCGGACACAAAACTGATAGTTAATTGTAACGTTCAGGACCTCCTATTGACGATGGAACACTCAAATTGCGTCCCGATTCAATACATTGTCCTCCAGCCGACGTGTCTCCATGGGTATATTGCTGCCTCGGGCACCTTATGGTCGTTCACCTGCGAGTCTAAATTATCGAATCGGACGCAAAACTGATAGTTAATTGTAACGTTCAGGGCCTCCTAATGACGATGGAACACTCAAATTGCGTCCCGATTCAATACATCGTCCTCCAGCCGACTTATCTCCATGGGTCTATTGCTGCCTCGGGCACCTCATGGTCGTTCTCCTGTGTGTCTAGATTATCGAATCGGACGCCAAACTGTTATTTAATTGTAACGTTCAGGGCCTCCTAATGACGATGGAACACTCAAATTGCGTCCCGATTCAATACATCGTCCTCCAGCCGACTTATCTCCATGGGTCTATTCCTGCCTCGGGAACCTTATGGTCGTACTCCTTTGGGTCTAGATTTTCGAATTGGACACAAAACTGATAGTTAATTATAACGTTCAGTGCCTCCTAATGACGATGGAACACTCAAATTGCGGCCCGATTCAATACATCGACCTCCAGCCGAATTGTCTCCATGGGTCTATTGCTGCCTCGGGCACCTTATGATCGTTCTCCTGTAAGTTTAAATTTTCCAATCGGACACAGAACTGATAGTTAATTGTAACGTTTAGGGCCTCCTAATGACAATGGAACACTCAAATTGCGTCGAGATTCAATACATCGTGTTCCGGCCGGCTTGTCTCCATGGGTCTATTGCTGCCTCGGGCACCTTATTGTCGTTGTTCTATGGGTCTAGATTTTCGAATTGGACACAAAACTGATAGTTAATTGTAACGTTCAGGGCCTCATAATGACGATGGATTACTCAAATTGCTTCCCGATTCAATACATCGTCCTCCAGCCGACTTGTCGCCATGGGTATATTGCTGAATCGGGCACCTTATGTACGTTCTCCTGTGAGTCTAGATTATCGTATCGGACGCAAAACTGATAGTTAATTGTAACGTTCAGGGCCTCCTAATGACGATGGAACACTAAATATTGCGTCCCGATTCAATACATCGTCCTCCAGCCGACTTGTCTCCATGTGTCTATTGCTGCCTCGGGCACCTTATGGTCGTTCTCCTGTGAGTCTAGATTATAGAATCGGACGCAAAACTGATAGTTAACTGTAACGTTCAGGGCCTCCTAATAACGATGGAATCTTCAAATTGCGTCCTGATTCAATACATCGTCCTCCAGCCACCTTATCTCCATGGGTCTATTGCTGCCTCGGTCGCCTTATGGTCGTTCTCCTGTGAGTCTAGATTATCGAATCGGACGCCAAACTGTTATTTAATTGTAACGTTCAGGGCCTCCTAATGACGATGGAACACTCAAATTGCGTCCCGATTCAATACATCGTCCTCCAGCCGAATTCTCTCCATGTGTCTATTGCTGCCTCGGGCACCTTATGGTCGTTGGTCGTTCTCCTGTGAGTCTAAATTTTCGAATCGGACACAAAACTGATAGTTAATTGTAACGTTCAGGACCTCCTATTGACGATGGAACACTCAAATTGCGTCCCGATTCAATACATTGTCCTCCAGCCGACGTGCCTCCATGGGTCTATTGCTGCCTCGGGCACCTTATGGTCGTTCACCTGTGAGTCTAAATTATCGAATCGGACGCAAAACTGATAGTTAATTGTAACGTTCAGGGCTTCCTAATGACGATGGAACACTCAAATTGCGTCCCGATTCAATACATCGTCCTCCAGCCGACTTATCTCCATGGGTCTATTCCTGCCTCGGGCACCTTATGGTCGTTCTCCTTTGGGTCTAGATTTTCGAATTGGACACAAAACTGATAGTTAATTGTAACGTTCAGGGTCTCCTAATGACGATGGAAACTCAAATTGCGTCCCGATTCAATACATCGACCTCCAGCCGAATTGTCTCCATGGGTCTATTGCTGCCTCGGGCACCTTATGATCGTTCTCCTGTGAGTTTAAATTTTCCAATCGGACACAGAACTGATAGTTAATTGTAAAGTTTAGGGCCTCCTAATGACGATGGAGCACTCAAATTGCGTCGAGATTCAATACATCGTGCTCCGGCCGGGTTTTCTCCATGGGTCTATTGCTGCCTCGGGCACCTTATGGTCGTTGTTCTGTGGGTCTAGATTTTCGAATTGGACACAAAACTGATAGTTAATTGTAACGCTCAGGGCCTCCTAATGACGATGGATTACTCAAAAAGCGTCCCGATTCAATACATCGTCCTCCAGCCGACTTGTCTCCATGTGTCTATTGCTGCCTCGGGCACCTTATGGTCGTTCGCCTGTGGGTCTATAATATTGAATCGGACGCAAAACTGATAGTTAATTGTAACGTTCAGGGCCTCCTAATGACGATGGAACACTCAAATTGCGTCCTGATTCAGTACATCGTCCTCCAACCAACTTGTCTCCATCGGTATATTGCTGCCTCGGGCAGCTTATAGTCGATCTCCTGTGAGTCTAGATTATCGAATCGGACGCAAAACTGACAGTTAATTGTAACGTACAGGGCCTTCTAATGACGATGGAACACTCAAATTGCGTCGAGATTCAATACATCGTCCGCCAACCGTCTTGTCTCCATGGGTCCATTGCTGCCTCGAGCACCTTATGGTCGTTCTCCTGTGAGTCTAGATTATCGAATCGGACACAAACCTGATAGTTAATTGTAACGTTCAGGGCCTCCTAATGACGATGGAACACTCAAATTGCGTCCCGATTCAATACATCGTCCTCCAGCCTACTTATCTCCATGGGTCTATTGCTGCCTCTGGCACCTTATGGTCGTTCTCCTGTGAGTCTAGATTATCGAATCGGACGCAAAATTGACAATTAATTGTAACGTACAGGGCCTTCTAATGACGATGGAACACTAAATATTGCGTCCCGATTCAATACATCGTCCTCCAGCCACCTTATCTCCATGGGTCTATTGCTGCCTCGGACGCCTTATGGTCGTTCTCCTGTGAGTCTAGATTATCGAATCGGACGCCAAACTGTTATTTAATTGTAACGTTCAGGACCTCCTAATGACGATGGAACACTCAAATTGCGTCCCGATTCAATACATCGTCCTCCAGCCGAATTCTCTCCATGTGTCTATTGCTGCCTCGGGCACCTTATGGTTGTTCTGCAGTGAGTCTAGATTATCGAATCGGACGCAGAACTGATAGTTAACTGTAACGCTCAGGGCCTCCTAATGATTATGGGACACTCAAATTGCGTCGAGATTCAATACATCGTCCTCCAGCCGACTTGTCTCCATGGGTCTATTGCTGGCTCGAGCACCTTATGGTCGTTGTCCTGTGAGTCTAGATTATCGAATCGGACGCAAAACTGATAGTTAATTGTAACATTCGGAGCCTCCTAATGACGATGGAACACTCAAATTGCGTCCCGATTCAATTCATCGTCCTCCAGCCGAATTATCTCCATGGGTCTATTGCTGCCTCGGGCACCTTATGTTCGATCTCCTGTGAGTCTAGGTTATCGAATCGGACGCAAAACTGATAGTTACTTGTAACGTTCAGGGCCTCCTAATGACGATGGTATACTCAAATTGCGTCCTGATTCAATTCATCGTCCTCCAGCCGACTTATCTCCATTGATCTATTGGTGCCTCGGGCACCTTATGTTCGTTCTCCTTTGAGACTAGATTATCGAATCGGACGCAAAACTGATAGTTAATTGTAACGTTCAGGGCCACCTAATGACGATGGAACACTGAAATTGCGTCCCGATTCAATACGTCGTCCTCCAGCCGACGTGTCTCCATGGGTCTATTTCTGCCCCGGGCACCTTATGGTCGTTATCCTGTGAGTCTAGATTATCGAATCGGACGCCAAACTGACAGTTAATTGTAACGTTCAGGGCCTCCTAATGACGATGGAATACTCAAATTGCGTCCCGATTCAATACATCGTCCTCCAGCCGACGTGTCTCCATGGGTCTATTGCTGCCTTGGGCACCTTATGGTCGTTCTCCTGTGAGTCTAGATTATCTAATCGGACGCAAAACTGATAGTTAACTGTAACGTTCAGGGCCTCCTAATAACGATGGAACAATCAAATTGCGTCCCGAATCAATGCATCGTCCTTCAGCCGACTTATCTCCATGGGTCTATTGCTGCCTCGGGCAATTTATGGTCGTTCTCCTGTGAGTCTAGATTATCGAATCGGACGCAAAACTGATAGTTAATTGTAACGCTCAGGGCCTCCTGATGACGATGGAACACTCAAATTGCGTCCCGATTCAATACATCGACCTCCAGCCGAATTGTCTCCATGGGTCTATTGCTGCATCGGGCAGCTTATGGTCGTTGGTCGTTCTCCTGTGAGTCTAAATTTTCGAATGGGACACATAAATGATAGTTGATTGTAACGTTTAGGGCCTCCTAATGACGATGGAACACTCAAAATTCGTCGAGTTTCAATACATCGTCCTTCAGCCGACTTATCTCCATGGGTCTATTGCTGCCTCGGGCACCTTATGGTCGTTCTATTGCGAGTCAAGATTATCGAATCGGACGCAAAACTGATAGTTACTTGTAACGTTCATGGCCTCCTAATGACGATGGTATACTCAAATTGCGTCCTGATTCAATACATCGTCCTCCAGCCGACTTATCTTCATTGGTCTATTGGTGCCTCGGGCACCTTATGTTCGATTTCCTGTGAGTCTAGATTATCGAATCGGACGCAAAACTGATAGTTACTTGTAACGTTCAGGGCCTCCTAATGACGATGGTATACTCAAATTGCGTCCTGATTCAATACATCGTCCTCCAGCCGACTTATCTCCATTGGTCTATTGGTGCCTCGGGCACCTTATGTTCGTTCTCCTTTGAGACTAGATTATCGAATCGGACGCAAAACTGATAGTTAATTGTAACGTTCAGGGCCTCCTAATGACGATGGAACACTGAAATTGCGTCCCGATTCAATACGTCGTCCTCCAGCCGACGTGTCTCCATGGGTCTATTTCTGCCCCGGGCACCTTATGGTCGTTCTCCTGTGAGTCTAGATTATCGAATCGGACGCCAAACTGAAAGTTAATTGTAACGTTCAGGGCCTCCTAATGACGATGGAATACTCAAATTGCGCCCCGATTCAATACATCGTCCTCCAGCCGACTTGTCTCCATGGGTCTATTGCTGCCTCGGGCACCTTATGGTCGTTCTATTGCGAGTCTAGATTATCGAATCGGACGCAAACCTGATAGTTAATTGTAACGTTCAGGGCTTCCTAATGACGATGGAACACTAAAATTGCGTCCCGATTCAATACATCGTCCTCCAGCCGACGTGTCTCCATGTGTCTATTGCTGCCTTGGGCACCTTATGGTCGTTCTCCTGTGAGTCTAGATTATCTAATCGGACGCAAAACTGATAGGTAACTGTAACGTTCAGGGCCTCCTAATAACGATGGAACAATCAAATTGCGTCCCGAATCAATGCATCGACCTTCAGCCGACTTATCTCCATGGGTCTATTGCTGCCTCGGGCACCTTATGGTCGTTCACCTGTGAGTCTAGATTATCGATTCGGACGCAAAACTTACAGTTAATTGTAACGTTCAGGGCCTCCTGATGACGATAGAACACTCAAATTGCGTCCCGATACAATACATCGTCCTCCAGCCGACTTCTCGCAATGGGTCTATTCCTGCCTCGGGCACCTTGTGGTCGTTCTCCTGTGAGTCTAGATTATCGAATCGGACGCAAAACTGATAGTTAATTGTGACGTTCAGGGCCTCCTAATGACGATGGAACACTCAAATTGCGTCCCGATTCAATACATCGACCTCCAGCCGAATTGTCTCCATGGGTCTATTGCAGCCTCGGGCACCTTATCGTCGTTGGTCGTTCTCCTGTGAGTCTAAATTTTCGAATGGGACACATAAATGATAGTTAATTGTAACGTTTAGGGCCTCCTAATGACGATGGAACACTCAAAATTCGTCGAGTTTCAATACATCGTCCTTCAGCCGACTTATCTCCATGGGTCTATTGCTGCGTCGGGCACCTTAAGGTCGTTTTCCAGTGGGTCTAGACTTTCCAATTGGACACAAAACTGATAGTTAATTGTACCGTACAGGGTTTCCTAATGACGATGGAACACTAAAAATTGCGTCCCGATTCAATACATCGTCCTACAGCCGACTTGTCTCCATGGGTCTATAGCTGCTTCGGGCACCTTACGGTCGTTCTCCTGTGAGTCTAAATTATCGAATCGGACGCAAACCTGACAGTTAATTGTAACGTTCAGTGCCTCCTAATGACGATGGAACATTCAAATTGCGTCCCGATACAATACATCGTTCTCCAGCCGACTTCTCGCAATGGGTCTATTCCTGCCTCGGGCACCTTGTGGTCGTTCTCCTGTGAGTCTAGATTATCGAATCGGATGCAAAACTGGTAGTTAATTGCAACGTTCAGGGCCTCCTAATGACGATGGAAAACTCAAATTGCGTCCCGATTCAATACATCGACCTCCAGCCGAATTGTCTCCATGGGTCTATTGCAGCCTCGGGCGCCTTATGGTCGTTGATCGTTCTCCTGTGAGTCTAAATTTTCGAATGGGACACATAAATGATAGTTAATTGTAACGTTTAGGGCCTCATAATGACGATGGAACACTCAAAATTCGTCGAGTTTCAATACATCGTCCTTCAGCCGACTTATCTTCATGGGTCTATTGCTGCCTCGGGCACCTTATGGTCGTTCTCCTGTGAGTATGGATTATCGAATCGGACGCAAAACTGATAGTTAATTCTAACGTTCAGGGCCTCCTAATGACGATGGAACATTCAAATTGCGTTCCGATACAATACATCGTCCTCCAGCCGATTTCTCGCAATGGGTCTATTCCTTCCTCGGGCACCTTATGGTCGTTCTCCTGAGAGTCTAGATTATCGAATCGGACGCAAAACTGATAGTTAATTGCAACGTTCAGGGCCTCCTAATGACGATGGAACACTCAAATTGCGTCCCGATTCAATAAATCGACCTCCAGCCGAATTGTCTCCATGGGTCTATTGCTGCCTCGGGCACCTTATGGTCGTTAGTCGTTCTCCTGTGAGTCTAAATTTTCGAATCGGACACATAAATGATAGTTAATTGTAACGTTTAGATCCTCCTAATGACGATGGAACACTCAAAATGCGTCGAGATTGAATACATTGTCCTCCAGCCGACTTGTCTCCATGGGTCTATTGCTGCGTCGGGCACTTTAAGGTCGTTTTCCAGTGGGTCTAGATTTTCCAATTGGACACAAAACTGATAGTTAATTGTACCGTACAGGGCCTCCTAATGACGATGGATTACTGAATTTGCGTCCATATTCAATACATCGTCTTCCAGCCGACTTGTCGCCATGGGACTATTGCTGCCCCGCGCACCTTATGGTCGTTCTCCTGTGAGTCTAGATTATCGTATGGGACGCAAAACTGATAGTTAATTGTAACGTTCAGGGCCTCCTAATGATTATGGGACACTCAAATTGCGTCGAGATTCAATACATCGTCCTCCAGCCGACTTGTCTCCATGGGTCTATTGCTGGCTCGAGCACCTTATGGTCGTTGTCCTGTGAGTCTAGATTATCGAATCGGACGCAAAACTGATAGTTAATTGTAACATTCGGAGCCTCCTAATGACGATGGAACACTCAAATTGCGTCCCGATTCAATTCATCGTCCTCCAGCCGAATTATCTCCATGGGTCTATTGCTGCCTCGGGCACCTTATGTTCGATCTCCTGTGAGTCTAGGTTATCGAATCGGACGCAAAACTGATAGTTACTTGTAACGTTCAGGGCCTCCTAATGACGATGGTATACTCAAATTGCGTCCTGATTCAATTCATCGTCCTCCAGCCGACTTATCTCCATTGATCTATTGGTGCCTCGGGCACCTTATGTTCGTTCTCCTTTGAGACTAGATTATCGAATCGGACGCAAAACTGATAGTTAATTGTAACGTTCAGGGCCACCTAATGACGATGGAACACTGAAATTGCGTCCCGATTCAATACGTCGTCCTCCAGCCGACGTGTCTCCATGGGTCTATTTCTGCCCCGGGCACCTTATGGTCGTTATCCTGTGAGTCTAGATTATCGAATCGGACGCCAAACTGACAGTTAATTGTAACGTTCAGGGCCTCCTAATGACGATGGAATACTCAAATTGCGTCCCGATTCAATACATCGTCCTCCAGCCGACGTGTCTCCATGGGTCTATTGCTGCCTTGGGCACCTTATGGTCGTTCTCCTGTGAGTCTAGATTATCTAATCGGACGCAAAACTGATAGTTAACTGTAACGTTCAGGGCCTCCTAATAACGATGGAACAATCAAATTGCGTCCCGAATCAATGCATCGTCCTTCAGCCGACTTATCTCCATGGGTCTATTGCTGCCTCGGGCAATTTATGGTCGTTCTCCTGTGAGTCTAGATTATCGAATCGGACGCAAAACTGATAGTTAATTGTAACGCTCAGGGCCTCCTGATGACGATGGAACACTCAAATTGCGTCCCGATTCAATACATCGACCTCCAGCCGAATTGTCTCCATGGGTCTATTGCTGCATCGGGCAGCTTATGGTCGTTGGTCGTTCTCCTGTGAGTCTAAATTTTCGAATGGGACACATAAATGATAGTTGATTGTAACGTTTAGGGCCTCCTAATGACGATGGAACACTCAAAATTCGTCGAGTTTCAATACATCGTCCTTCAGCCGACTTATCTCCATGGGTCTATTGCTGCCTCGGGCACCTTATGGTCGTTCTATTGCGAGTCAAGATTATCGAATCGGACGCAAAACTGATAGTTACTTGTAACGTTCATGGCCTCCTAATGACGATGGTATACTCAAATTGCGTCCTGATTCAATACATCGTCCTCCAGCCGACTTATCTTCATTGGTCTATTGGTGCCTCGGGCACCTTATGTTCGATTTCCTGTGAGTCTAGATTATCGAATCGGACGCAAAACTGATAGTTACTTGTAACGTTCAGGGCCTCCTAATGACGATGGTATACTCAAATTGCGTCCTGATTCAATACATCGTCCTCCAGCCGACTTATCTCCATTGGTCTATTGGTGCCTCGGGCACCTTATGTTCGTTCTCCTTTGAGACTAGATTATCGAATCGGACGCAAAACTGATAGTTAATTGTAACGTTCAGGGCCTCCTAATGACGATGGAACACTGAAATTGCGTCCCGATTCAATACGTCGTCCTCCAGCCGACGTGTCTCCATGGGTCTATTTCTGCCCCGGGCACCTTATGGTCGTTCTCCTGTGAGTCTAGATTATCGAATCGGACGCCAAACTGAAAGTTAATTGTAACGTTCAGGGCCTCCTAATGACGATGGAATACTCAAATTGCGCCCCGATTCAATACATCGTCCTCCAGCCGACTTGTCTCCATGGGTCTATTGCTGCCTCGGGCACCTTATGGTCGTTCTATTGCGAGTCTAGATTATCGAATCGGACGCAAACCTGATAGTTAATTGTAACGTTCAGGGCTTCCTAATGACGATGGAACACTAAAATTGCGTCCCGATTCAATACATCGTCCTCCAGCCGACGTGTCTCCATGTGTCTATTGCTGCCTTGGGCACCTTATGGTCGTTCTCCTGTGAGTCTAGATTATCTAATCGGACGCAAAACTGATAGGTAACTGTAACGTTCAGGGCCTCCTAATAACGATGGAACAATCAAATTGCGTCCCGAATCAATGCATCGACCTTCAGCCGACTTATCTCCATGGGTCTATTGCTGCCTCGGGCACCTTATGGTCGTTCACCTGTGAGTCTAGATTATCGATTCGGACGCAAAACTTACAGTTAATTGTAACGTTCAGGGCCTCCTGATGACGATAGAACACTCAAATTGCGTCCCGATACAATACATCGTCCTCCAGCCGACTTCTCGCAATGGGTCTATTCCTGCCTCGGGCACCTTGTGGTCGTTCTCCTGTGAGTCTAGATTATCGAATCGGACGCAAAACTGATAGTTAATTGTGACGTTCAGGGCCTCCTAATGACGATGGAACACTCAAATTGCGTCCCGATTCAATACATCGACCTCCAGCCGAATTGTCTCCATGGGTCTATTGCAGCCTCGGGCACCTTATCGTCGTTGGTCGTTCTCCTGTGAGTCTAAATTTTCGAATGGGACACATAAATGATAGTTAATTGTAACGTTTAGGGCCTCCTAATGACGATGGAACACTCAAAATTCGTCGAGTTTCAATACATCGTCCTTCAGCCGACTTATCTCCATGGGTCTATTGCTGCGTCGGGCACCTTAAGGTCGTTTTCCAGTGGGTCTAGACTTTCCAATTGGACACAAAACTGATAGTTAATTGTACCGTACAGGGTTTCCTAATGACGATGGAACACTAAAAATTGCGTCCCGATTCAATACATCGTCCTACAGCCGACTTGTCTCCATGGGTCTATAGCTGCTTCGGGCACCTTACGGTCGTTCTCCTGTGAGTCTAAATTATCGAATCGGACGCAAACCTGACAGTTAATTGTAACGTTCAGTGCCTCCTAATGACGATGGAACATTCAAATTGCGTCCCGATACAATACATCGTTCTCCAGCCGACTTCTCGCAATGGGTCTATTCCTGCCTCGGGCACCTTGTGGTCGTTCTCCTGTGAGTCTAGATTATCGAATCGGATGCAAAACTGATAGTTAATTGCAACGTTCAGGGCCTCCTAATGACGATGGAAAACTCAAATTGCGTCCCGATTCAATACATCGACCTCCAGCCGAATTGTCTCCATGGGTCTATTGCAGCCTCGGGCGCCTTATGGTCGTTGATCGTTCTCCTGTGAGTCTAAATTTTCGAATGGGACACATAAATGATAGTTAATTGTAACGTTTAGGGCCTCATAATGACGATGGAACACTCAAAATTCGTCGAGTTTCAATACATCGTCCTTCAGCCGACTTATCTTCATGGGTCTATTGCTGCCTCGGGCACCTTATGGTCGTTCTCCTGTGAGTATGGATTATCGAATCGGACGCAAAACTGATAGTTAATTCTAACGTTCAGGGCCTCCTAATGACGATGGAACATTCAAATTGCGTTCCGATACAATACATCGTCCTCCAGCCGATTTCTCGCAATGGGTCTATTCCTTCCTCGGGCACCTTATGGTCGTTCTCCTGAGAGTCTAGATTATCGAATCGGACGCAAAACTGATAGTTAATTGCAACGTTCAGGGCCTCCTAATGACGATGGAACACTCAAATTGCGTCCCGATTCAATAAATCGACCTCCAGCCGAATTGTCTCCATGGGTCTATTGCTGCCTCGGGCACCTTATGGTCGTTAGTCGTTCTCCTGTGAGTCTAAATTTTCGAATCGGACACATAAATGATAGTTAATTGTAACGTTTAGATCCTCCTAATGACGATGGAACACTCAAAATGCGTCGAGATTGAATACATTGTCCTCCAGCCGACTTGTCTCCATGGGTCTATTGCTGCGTCGGGCACTTTAAGGTCGTTTTCCAGTGGGTCTAGATTTTCCAATTGGACACAAAACTGATAGTTAATTGTACCGTACAGGGCCTCCTAATGACGATGGATTACTGAATTTGCGTCCATATTCAATACATCGTCTTCCAGCCGACTTGTCGCCATGGGACTATTGCTGCCCCGCGCACCTTATGGTCGTTCTCCTGTGAGTCTAGATTATCGTATGGGACGCAAAACTGATAGTTAATTGTAACGTTCAGGGCCTCCTAATGACGATGGAACACTAAAAATTGCGTCCCGATTCAATACATCGTCCTACAGCCGACTTGTCTCCATGGGTCTATTGCTGCTTCGGGCACCTTACGGTCGTTCTCCTGTGAGTCTAAATTATCGAATCGGACGCAAACCTGACAGTTAATTGTAACGTTCAGTGCCTCCTAATGACGATGGAACATTCAAATTGCGTCCCGATACAATACATCGTCCTCCAGCCGACTTCTCGCAATGGGTCTATTCCTGCCTCGGGCACCTTGTGGTCGTTCTCCTGTGAGTCTAGATTATCGAATCGGACGCAAAACTGATAGTTAATTGCAACGTTCAGGGCCTCCTAATGACGATGGAACACTCAAATTGCGTCCCGATTCAATACATCGACCTCCAGCCGAATTGTCTCCATGGGTCTATTGCTGCCTCGGGCACCTTATGGTCGTTGGTCGTTCTCCTGTGAGTCTAAATTTTCGAATGGGACACATAAATGATAGTTAATTGTAACGTTTAGGGCCTCCTAATGACGATGGAACACTCAAAACTCGTTGAGTTTCAATACATCGTCCTTCAGCCGACTTATCTCCATGGGTCTATTGCTGCCTCGGGCACCTTATGGTCGTTCTCCTGTGAGTATAGATTATCGAATCGGACGCAAAACTGATAGTTAATTCTAACGTTCAGGGCCTCCTAATGACGATGGAACATTCAAATTGCGTTCCGATACAATACATCGTCCTCCAGCCGATTTCTCGCAATGGGTCTATTCCTTCCTCGGGCACCTTATGGTCGTTCTCCTGAGAGTCTAGATTATCGAATCGGACGCAAAACTGATAGTTAATTGCAACGTTCAGGGCCTCCTAATGACGATGGAACACTCAAATTGCGTCCCGATTCAATAAATCGACCTCCAGCCGAATTGTCTCCATGGGTCTATTGCTGCCTCGGGCACCTTATGGTCGTTAGTCGTTCTCCTGTGAGTCTAAATTTTCGAATCGGACACATAAATGATAGTTAATTGTAACGTTTAGATCCTCCTAATGACCATGGAACACTCAAAATGCGTCGAGATTCAATACATTGTAATCCAGCCGACTTGTCTCCATGGGTCTATTGCTGCGTCGGGCACTTTAAGGTCGTTCTCCAGTGGGTCTAGATTTTCCAATTGGACACAAATCTGATAGTTAATTGTACCGTACAGGGCCTCCTAATGACGATGGATTACTGAAATTGCGTCCATATTCAATACATCGTCTTCCAGCCGACTTGTCGCCATGGGACTATTGCTGCCTCGCGCACCTTATGGTCGTTCTCCTGTGAGTCTAGATTATCGTATCGGACGCAAAACTGATAGTTAATTGTAACGTTCAGGGCCTCCTAATGACGATGGAACACTAAAAATTGCGTCCCGATTCAATACATCGACCTCCAGCCGAATTGTCTCCATGGGCCTATTGCTGCCTCGGGCACCTTATGGTCGTTGGTCGTTGTCCTGTGAGTCTAAATTTTCGAATCGGACACATAAATGATAGTTAATTGTAACGTTTAGGGCCTCCTAATGACGATGGAACACTCAAAATTCGTCGAGTTTCAATACATCGTCCTTCAGCCGACTTACCTCCATGGGTCTATTGCTGCGTCGGGCACCTTAAGGTCGTTTTCCAGTGGGTCTAGACTTTCCAATTGGACACAAAACTGATAGTTAATTGTACCGTACAGGGCCTCCTAATGACGATGGAACACTAAAAATTGCGTCCCGATTCAATACATCGTCCTACAGCCGACTTGTCTCCATGGGTCTATAGCTGCTTCGGGCACCTTACGGTCGTTCTCCTGTGAGTCTAAATTATCGAATCGGACGCAAACCTGACAGTTAATTGTAACGTTCAGTGCCTCCTAATGACGATGGAACATTCAAATTGCGTCCCGATACAATACATCGTCCTCCAGCCGACTTCTCGCAATGGGTCTATTCCTGCCTCGGGCACCTTGTGGTCGTTCTCCTGTGAGTCTAGATTATCGAATCGGACGCAAAACTGATAGTTAATTGCAACGTTCTTGGCCTCCTAATGACGATGGAACACTCAAATTGCGTCCCGATTCAATACATCGACCTCCAGCCGAATTGTCTCCATGGGTCTATTGCAGCCTCGGGCACCTTATGGTCGTTGATCGTTCTCCTGTGAGTCTAAATTTTCGAATGGGACACATAAATGATAGTTAATTGTAACGTTTAGGGCCTCATAATGACGATGGAACACTCAAAATTCGTCGAGTTTCAATACATCGTCCTTCAGCCGACTTATCTCCATGGGTCTATTGCTGCCTCGGGCACTTTATGGTCGTTCTCCTGTGAGTATGGATTATCGAATCGGACGCAAAACTGATAGTTAATTCTAACGTTCAGGGCCTCCTAATGACGATGGAACATTCAAATTGCGTTCCGATACAATACATCGTCCTCCAGCCGATTTCTCGCCATGGGTCTATTCCTTCCTCGGGCACCTTATGGTCGTTCTCCTGAGAGTCTAGATTATCGAATCGGACGCAAAACTGATAGTTAATTGCAACGTTCAGGGCCTCCTAATGACGATGGAACACTCAAATTGCGTCCCGATTCAATAAATCGACCTCCAGCCGAATTGTCTCCATGGGTCTATTGCTGCCTCGGGCACCTTATGGTCGTTAGTCGTTCTCCTGTGAGTCTAAATTTTCGAATCGGACACATAAATGATAGTTAATTGTAACGTTTAGATCCTCCTAATGACGATGGAACACTCAAAATGCGTCGAGATTGAATACATTGTCCTCCAGCCGACTTGTCTCCATGGGTCTATTGCTGCGTCGGGCACCTTAAGGTCGTTTTCCAGTGGGTCTAGATTTTCCAATTGGACACAAAACTGATAGTTAATTGTACCGTACAGGGCCTCCTAATGACGATGGATTACTGAAATTGCGTCCATATTCAATACATCGTCTTCCAGCCGACTTGTCGCCATGGGACTATTGCTGCCCCGCGCACCTTATGGTCGTTCTCCTGTGAGTCTAGATTATCGTATGGGACGCAAAACTGATAGTTAATTGTAACGTTCAGGGCCTCCTAATGACGATGGAACACTAAAAATTGCGTCCCGATTCAATACATCGTCCTACAGCCGACTTGTCTCCATGGGTCTATTGCTGCTTCGGGCACCTTACGGTCGTTCTCCTGTGAGTCTAAATTATCGAATCGGACGCAAATCTGACAGTTAATTGTAACGTTCAGTGCCTCCTAATGACGATGGAACATTCAAATTGCGTCCCGATACAATTCATCGTCCTCCAGCCGACTTCTCGCAATGGGTCTATTCCTGCCTCGGGCACCTTGTTGTCGTTCTCCTGTGAGTCTAGATTATCGAATCGGACGCAAAACTGATAGTTAATTGCAACGTCCAGGGCCTCCTAATGACGATGGAACACTCAAATTGTGTCCCGATTCAATACATCGACCTCCAGCCGAATTGTCTCCATGGGTCTATTGCTGCCTCGGGCACCTTATGGTCGTTGGTCGTTCTCCTGTGAGTCTAAATTTTCGAATGGGACACATAAATGATAGTTAATTGTAACGTTTAGGGCCTCCTAATGACGATGGAACACTCAAAATTCGTTGAGTTTCAATACATCGTCCTTCAGCCGACTTATCTCCATGGGTCTATTGCTGCATCGGGCACCTTATGGTCGTTCTCCTGTGAGTATAGATTATCGAATCGGACGCAAAACTGATAGTTAATTGTTACGTTCAGGGCCTCCTAATGACGATGGAACATTCAAATTGCGTTCCGATACAATACATCGTCCTCCAGCCGATTTCTCGCAATGGGTCTATTCCTTCCTCGGGCACCTTATGGTCGTTCTCCTGAGAGTCTAGATTATCGAATCGAACGCAAAACTGATAGTTAATTGCAACGTTCAGGGCCTCCTAATGACGATGGAACACTCAAATTGCGTCCCGATTCAATAAATCGACCTCCAGCCGAATTGTCTCCATGGGTCTATTGCTGCCTCGGGCACCTTATGGTCGTTGGTCGTTCTCCTGTGAGTCTAAATTTTCGAATCGGACACATAAATGATAGTTAATTGTAACGTTTAGATCCTCCTAATGACCATGGAACACTCAAAATGCGTCGAGATTCAATACATTGTCCTCCAGCCGACTTGTCTCAATGGGTCTATTGCTGCTTCGGGCACCTTACGGTCGTTCTCCTGTGAGTCTAAATTATCGAATCGGACGCAAACCTGACAGTTAATTGTAACGTTCAGTGCCTCCTAATGACGATGGAGCACTCAAATTGCGTCCCGATTCAATACATCGTCCTCCAGCCGAATTCTCTCCATGGGTCTATTGCTGCCTCTGGCACCTTATGTTCGTTCTCCTATGGGTCTAGATTATCGAATCGGACGCAAAACTGATAGTTAATTGTAACGTTCAGGGCCTCCTAATGACGATGGAATACTCAAATTGCGTCCCGATTCAATACATCGTCCTCCAGCCGACTTATCTCCATGGGTTTATTGCTGCCTGGGGCACCTTATGGTCGTTCTCCTGTGAGTCTAGATTATCGAATCGGACGCAAAAAGATAGTTAATTGTAACGTTCAGGGCCTCTTAATGACGATGGAACACTCAAATTGCGTCCCAATTCAATACATCGTCCTCCAGCCGACGTGTCTCCATGGGTCTATTGCTGCCTCGGGCACCTTATGGTCGTTCTCCTGTAAGTCTAGATTATCGAATCGGACGCGAACCTGATAGTTAATTGTAACGTTAAGGGCCACCTAATGACGATGGAACACTCAAATTGCGTCCCGATTCAATACATCGTCCTCCAGCCGACGTGTCTCCATGGGTCTATTGCTGCCTTGGGCACCCTATTGTCGTTCTCCTGTGAGTCTAGATTATCTAATCGGACGCAAAACTGATAGTTAATTGTAACGTTCAGGGCCTCCTAATAACGATGGAACAATCAAATTGCGTCCCGATTCAATACATCGTCCTTCAGCCGACTTATCTCCATGGGTCTATTGCTGCCTCGGGCACCTCATGGTCGTTCTCCTGTGAGTCTAGATTATCGAATCGGACGTAAAACTGATAGTTAATTGTAACGTTCAGGGCCTCCTAATGAAGATGGAACACTCAAATTGCGTCCCGATTCAATACAACTTCCTCCAGCCGACATGTCCCCATGGGTCTAATGCTGCCCAGGGCACCTTAAGGTCGTTCTCCTCTGAGTCTAGACTATCGAATCGGACGCAAAGCTGATAGTTAATTGTAACGTTCAGGGCTTCCTAATGACGATGGAACACTCAAATTGCGTCCCGATTCAATACATCGTCCTCCAGCCGACATATCTCCATGGGTCTATTGCTGCCTCGGGCATCTTATGGTCGTTCTCCTGTAAGTCTAGATTATCCAATCGGACACAAAACTGATAGTTAATTGTAACGTTCAGGACCTCCTATTGACGATGGAACACTCAAATTGCGTCCCGATTCAATACATCGTCCTCCAGCCGACGTGTCTCCATGGATCTATTGCTGCCTCGGGCACCTTATGGTCGGTCACCTGTGAGTCTAAATTATCGAATCGGACGCAAAACTGATAGTTAATTGTAACGTTCAGGGCCTCCTAATGACGATGGAACACTCAAATTGTGTCCCGATTCAATACATCGTCCTCCAGCCGACTTATCTCCATGGGTCTATTCCTGCCTCGGGCACCTTATGGTCGTTCTCCTTTGGGTCTAGATTTTCGAATTGGACGCAAAACTGATAGTTAATTGTAACGTTCAGGGCCTCCTAATGACGATGGAACACTCAAATTGTGTCCCGAATCAATACATCGTCCTCCAGCCGACTTATCTCCATGGGTCTATTCCTGCCTCGGGCACCTTATGGTCGTTCTCCTTTGGGTCTAGATTTTCGAATTGGACACAAAACTGATAGTTAATTGTAACGTTCAGGGCCTCCTAATGACGATGGAACACTCAAATTGCGTCCCGATTCAATACATCGTCCTCCAGCCGACTTGTCTCAATGGGTCTATTGCTGCTTCGGGCACTTTACGGTCGTTCTCCTGTGAGTCTAAATTATCGAATCGGACGCAAACCTGACAGTTAATTGTAACGTTCAGTGCCTCCTAATGACGATGGAGCACTCAAATTGCGTCCCGATTCAATACATCGTCCTCCAGCCGAATTCTCTCCATGGGTCTATTGCTGCCTCTGGCACCTTATGTTCGTTCTCCTATGAGTCTAGATTATCGAATCGGACGCAAAACTGATAGTTAATTGTAACGTTCAGGGCCTCCTAATGACGATGGAATACTCAAATTGCGTCCCGATTCAATACATCGTCCTCCAGCCGACTTATCTCCATGGGTTTATTGCTGCCTGGGGCACCTTATGGTCGTTCTCCTGTGAGTCTAGATTATCGAATCGGACGCAAAAAGATAGTTAATTGTAACGTTCAGGGCCTCTTAATGACGATGGAACACTCAAATTGCGTCCCAATTCAATACATCGTCCTCCAGCCGACGTGTCTCCATGGGTCTATTGCTGCCTCGTGCACCTTATGGTCGTTCTCCTGTAAGTCTAGATTATCGAATCGGACGCGAACCTGATAGTTAATTGTAACGTTAAGGGCCACCTAATGACGATGGAACACTCAAATTGCGTCCCGATTCAATACATCGTCCTCCAGCCGACGTGTCTCCATGGGTCTATTGCTGCCTTGGGCACCCTATTGTCGTTCTCCTGTGAGTCTAGATTATCTAATCGGACGCAAATCTGATAGTTAATTGTAACGTTCAGGGCCTCCTAATAACGATGGAACAATCAAATTGCGTCCCGATTCAATACATCGTCCTTCAGCCGACTTATCTCCATGGGTCTATTGCTGCCTCGGGCACCTCATGGTCGTTCTCCTGTGAGTCTAGATTATCGAATCGGACGCAAAACTGATAGTTAATTGTAACGTTCAGGGCCTCCTAATGAAGATGGAACACTCAAATTGCGTCCCGATTCAATACAACTTCCTCCAGCCGACATGTCCCCATGGGTCTAATGCTGCCCAGGGCACCTTAAGGTCGTTCTCCTCTGAGTCTAGACTATCGAATCGGACGCAAAACTGATAGTTAATTGTAACGTTCAGGGCTTCCTAATGACGATGGAACACTCAAATTGCGTCCCGATTCAATACATCGTCCTCCAGCCGACATATCTCCATGGGTCTATTGCTGCCTCGGGCATCTTATGGTCGTTCTCCTGTAAGTCTAGATTATCGAATCGGACACAAAACTGATAGTTAATTGTAACGTTCAGGACCTCCTATTGACGATGGAACACTCAAATTGCGTCCCGATTCAATACATCGTCCTCCAGCCGACGTGTCTCCATGGGTCTATTGCTGCCTCGGGCACCTTATGGTCGGTCACCTGTGAGTCTAAATTATCGAATCGGACGCAAAACTGATAGTTAATTGTAACGTTCAGGGCCTCCTAATGACGATGGAACACTCAAATTGTGTCCCGATTCAATACATCGTCCTCCAGCCGACTTATCTCCATGGGTCTATTCCTGCCTCGGGCACCTTATGGTCGTTCTCCTTTGGGTCTAGATTTTCGAATTGGACACAAAACTGATAGTTAATTGTAACGTTCAGGGCTTCCTAATGACGATGGAACACTCAAATTGCGTCCCGATTCAATACATCGACCTCCAGCCGAATTGTCTCCATGGGTCTATTGCTGCCTCGGGCACCTTATGGTCGTTCTCCTGTGAGTCTAGATTATCGAATCGGACGCAAAACTGATGGTTAACTGTAACGTTCAGGGCCTCCTAATGACGATGGAACACTCAAATTGCGTCCTGATTCAGTACATCGTCCTCCAACCAACTTGTCTCCATCGGTATTTTGCTGCCTCGGGCAGCTTATGGTCGATCTCCTGTGAGTCTAGATCATCGAATCGGACGCAAAACTGACAGTTAATTGTAACGTTCAGGGCCATCTAATGACGATGAAACACTCAAATTGCGTCGAGATTCAGTACATCGTCCTCCAACCGACTAGTCTCCATGGGCCTATTGCTGCCTCGAACACCTTATGGTCGTTGTCCTGTGAGTCTAGTTTATCGAATTGGACGCAAAACTGATAGTTAATTGTAACGGTCAGAGCCTCCTAATGACGATGGAATCTTCAAATTGCGTCCTGATTCAATACATCGTCCTCCAGCCACCTTATCTCCATGGGTCTATTGCTGCCTCGGGCACCTTATGGTCGTTCTCCTAAGAGTCTAGATTATCGAATCGGACGCAAAACTGATAGTTAATTGCAACGTTCAGGGCCTCCTAATGACGATGGAACACTCAAATTGCGTCTCGATTCAATACATCGACCTCCAGCCGAATTGTCTCCATGTGTCTATTGCTGCCTCGGGCACATTATGGTCGTTGGTCGTTCTCCTGTGAGTCTAAATTTTCGAATGGGACACATAAATTATAGGTAATTGTAACGTTCAGGGCCTCCTAATGACGATGGAATACTCAATTTGCGTCTTGATTCAATACATCGTCCTCCAGCCGACTTATCTCCATGGATCTATTGCTGCCTCGGGCACCTTATGTTCGTTCTCCTTTGAGTCTAGATTATCGAATCGGACGCAAAACTGATAGTTAATTGTAACGTTCAGGGCCTCCTAATGACGATGGAACACTCAAATTGCGTCCCAATACGTCGTCCTCCTGCCGACGTGTCTCCATGGGTCTATTGCTGCCCCGGGCACCTTATGGTCGTTCTCCTGTGAACCTAAATTTTCGAATTGGACACAAAACTGATAGTTAATTGTAACGTTCAGGGCCTCCTAATGACGATGGATCACTCAAATTGCGTTCCGATTCAGTACATCGTCCTCGAACCGACTTGTCATCATCGGTATATTGCTGCCTCTGGCACCTTATGGTCGTTCTCCTGTGAGTCTAGATTATCGGATCGGACGCAAAACTGATAGTTAATTGTAACGTTCAGGGCCTCCTAATGACGATGGAACACTCAAATTGCGTCCCGATTCAATACGTCGTCCTCCAGCCGACGTGTCTCCATGGGTCTATTGGTGCCTCGGGCACCTAATGTTCGTTCTCCCGTGAGTCTAGATTGTGGAATCGGACGCAAAACTGATAGTGAATTCTAACGTTCAGGGCCTCCTAATGACGATGGAACACTCAAATTGCGTCCCGATACAATACATCGTTCTCCAGCCGACTTCTCGCAATGGGTCTATTCCTGCCTCGGGCACCTTATGGTCATTCTCCTGTGAGTCTAGATTATCGAATCGGACGCAAAACTGATAGTTAATTGCAACGTTCAGTGCCTCCTAATGACGATGGAACACTCAAATTGCGTCCCGATTCAATACATCGACCTCCAGCCGAATTGTCTCCATGGGTCTATTGCTGCCTCGGGCACCTTATGGTCGTTGGTCGTTCTCCTGTGAGTCTAACTTTTCGAATCGGACACATAAATGATAGTTAATTGTAACGTTTAGGGCCTCCTAATGACGATGGAACACTCAAAATGCGTCGAGATTCAATACATCGTCCTCCAGCCGACTTGTCTCCATGGGTCTATTGCTGCGTCGGGCACCTTAAGGTCGTTCTCCAGTGGGTCTAGATTTTCGAATTGGACACAAAACTGATAGTTAATTGTAACGTACAGGGCCTCCTAATGACGATGGATTACTGAAATTGCGTCAATATTCAATACATCGTCTTCCAGCCGACTTGTCTGCATGGGTCTATTGCTGCCTCGGGCACCTTATGGTCGTTCTCCTGTGAGTCTAGATTATCGTATCGGACGCAAAACTGATAGTTAATTGTAACGTTCAGAGCCTCCTAATAACGATGGAACAATCAAATTGCGTCCCGATTCAATACATCGTCCTTCAGCCGTCTTGTCTCCATGGGTCTATTGCTGCCTCGGGCACCTTATGTTCGTTCTCCTGTGAGTCTAGATTGTCGAATCGGACGCAAAACTGATAGTTAATTGTAACGTTCAGGGCCTCCTAATGGCGATGGAATACTCAATTTGCGTCCTGAATCAATACATCGTCCTCCAGCCGACTTATCTCCATGGATCTATTGCTGCCTCGGGCACCTTATGTTCGTTCTCCTTTGAGTCTAGATTATCGAATCGGACGCAAAACTGATAGTTAATTGTAACGTTCAGGGCCTCCTAATGACCATGGAACACTCAAATTGCGTCCCAATACGTCGTCCTCCTGCCGACGTGTCACCATGGGTCTATTGCTGCCCCGGGCACCTTATGGTCGTTCTATTGTGAGTCTAGATTATCGAATCGGACGCAAACCTGATAATTAATTGTAACGTTCAGGGCCTCCTAATGACGATGGAACACTCAAATTGAGTCCCGATTCAATACATCGTCCTCCAGCCGACGTATCTCCATGGGTCTATTGCTGCGTCTGGCACCTTATGTTCGTTCTCCTGTGAGTATAGATTATCGAATCGGACTCAAAACTGATAGTTGATACTAACGTTCAGGGCCTCCTAATGACGATGGAATACTCAAATTGCGTCCCGATTCAATACATCGTCCTCCAGCCGACTTATCTCCATTGGTCTATTGCTGCCTCGGTCACCTTATGTTCGTTCTCCTGTGAACCTAAATTTTCGAATTGGACACAAAACTGATAGTTAATTGTAACGTTCAGGGCCTCCTAATGACGAAGGAACACTCAAATTGCGTCCCGATTCAATACATCGTCCTCCAACCGACTTGCCTCCATGGGTATATTGCTGCCTCTGGCACCTTATGGTCGTTCTCCTGTGAGTCTAGATTATCGTATCGGACGCAAAACTGATAGTTAATTGTAACATTCAGGGCCTCCTAATAACGATGGAACAATCAAATTCCGTCCCGATTCAATACATCGTCCTTCAGCCGACTTATCTCCATGGGTCTATTGCTGCCTCGGGCACCTTACGGTCGTCCTCCCGTGAGTCTAATTATCGAATCGGACGCAAAACAGATAGTTAATTGTAACGTTCAGGGCCTCCTAATGACGATGGAACACTCAAATTGCAACCCGATTCAATACATCGACCTCCACCTGACTTGTCTCCATGGGTCTATTGCTGCCTCGGGTACCTTATGGTCGTTCTCCTGTGAGTGTAAATTTCCGAATCGGACACAGAATTGATAGTTAATTGTAACGTTTAGGCCCTCCTAATGACGATGGAACACTCAAATTGCGTTGAGATTCAATACATCGTCCTTCAGCCGAATTGTCTGCATGTGTCTATTGCTGCCTCGGGCACCTTATGGTCGTTCTCCTGTGAGTCTAGATTATCGGATCGGACGCAAAACTGATAGTTAATTGTAACGTTCAGGGCTTCCTAATGAAGATGGAACACTAAAAATTGCGTCCCGATTCAATACATCGTCCTCCAGCCGACTTGTCTCCATGGGTCTACTGCTGCCTCGGGCAGCATATGGTCGTCCTCCTGTGAGTCTAGATTAACGAATCGCACGCAAAACTGATAGTTAATTGTAACGTTCAGGGCCTCCTAATGACGAAGGAACACTCAAATTGCGTCCCGATTCAATACATCGTCCTCCAACCGACTTGTCTCCATGAGTATATTGCTGCATCGGGCACCTTATGGTCGTTGTCCTGTGATTCTAGATAATCGTATCGGACGCAAAACTGATAGTTAATTGTAACGTTCTGGGCCTTCTAATGACGATGGAACACTCAAATTGCGGTGAGATTCAATACATCAACCTCCAGCCAACTTGTCTCCATGGGTCTATTGCTGCCTCGAGCACGTTACGGTCGTTGTCCTGTGAATCAAGGTTATCGAATCGGACGCAAAACTGATAGTTAATTGTAACGTTGAGGACCTCCTAATGACGATGGAACACTCAAATTGCGTCCGGATTCAATACGTTGTCCTCAAGCCGACGTGTCTCCATGGGTCTATTGCTGCCCCGGGCACCTTATGGTCGTTCTCCTGTGAGTCTTGATTATCGAATTGGACGAAAAACTGATAGTTAATAGTAACGATCAGGGCCTCCTAAAGACGATGCAACACTCAAATTGCGTCCCGATTCAATACATCGTCTTCCAGCCGAGTTCTATCCATAGGTCCATTGCTGCCTGGGGCACATTATGGTTTTCTCCTGTGAGTCTACATTATCGAATCGGACGCTTAACTGATAGTTAACTGTAACGTTTATGGCCTCCTAATGGCGATGGAACACTCAAATTGCGTCGAGATTCAATACATTGTTTTCCAGCCGACTTGGCTCCATGGGTCTAATGCTGCCTCGGGCACCTTATGGTCGTTCTCCTGTCAGTCTAGATTATCGAATCGGACGCAAAACTGATAGTTAACTGTAACGTTTAGGGCCTCCTAATGACGATGGAACACTCAAATTTCGTCCCAATACGTCGTCCTCCTGCCGACGTGTCTCCATGTGTCTATTGCTGACCCGGGCACCTTATGGTCGTTCCTCTGTGGGTCAAGATTATCGAATCGGATGCAAAAATGATAGTTAATTGTAACGTTCAGGGACTCCCAATGACGATGGAACACTCAAATTGCGATACGATTCAATACATCGTCCTCCAGCCGACTTGTCTCCATGGGCCTATTGCTGCCTCGGGCACCTTATGGTCGTTCTCCTGTGAGTCTAGATTATGGAATCGGACTCAAAAATGATAGTTAATTGTAACGTTCAGGGCCTCCTAATGACGATGGAACAATCAAATTGTGTCCCGATTCAATACATCGTCCACCAGCCGACTTAACTCCATGGGTCCATTGCTGCCTCGAGCACCTTATGGCCGTTGTCCTGTGAATCTAACTTATCGAATCGGACGCAAAAGTGATAGTTAATTGTAACGTTCAGGACCTCCTAATGACGATGGAATACTCAAATTGCGTCCTGATTCAATACATCGTCCTCCAGCCGACTTATCTCCATGGGTCTATTGCTGCCTCGGACACCTTATGTTCGTTCTCCTTTGGGTCTAGATTATCGAATCGGACGCAAAGCTGATAGTTAATTGCAACGTTCAGGGCCTCCCAATGACGATGGAACACTCAAATTGCGTCCCGATTCAATACATCGTCCTCCAGCCGACTTGTCTCCATGGGTCTATTGTTGCCTCGGGCTACTTATGGTCGTTCTATTTTGAGTCTAAATTATCGAATCGGACGCAAACCTGATAGTTAATTGTAACGTTCAGGGCTTCCTAATGTCGATGGAACACTCAAATTGCGTATCGATTCAATACATCGTCCTCCGGCCGACTTATCTCCATGGGTCTATTGCTGCATCGGGCACCTTATGGTCGTTCTCCTGTGAGTCTAGATTATCGAATCGGACACAAACTTGATAGTTAATTGTAACGTTCAGGGCCACCTAATGACGATGGAACACTCAAATTGCGTCCCAATTCAATGCATCGTCCTCCAGGCGAAGTGTCTCCATGGGTCTATTGCTGCCTCAGGCACCTTATGGTCGTTCTCCTGTGAGTCTAGATTATGGAATCGGACTCAAAACTGATAGTTAATTGTAACTTTCAGGGCCTCCTAATGACGATGGAACAATGAAATTGCGTCCCGATTCAATATATCGTCCTTCAGCCGGGTTATCTCCATGGGTCTATTGCTGCCTCGGGCACCTTACGGTCGTTATCCTGTGAGTCTAGATTATCGAATCGGCCGTAAAACTGATAGTTAATGGTAACGTTGAGGGCCTCCTAACGACGATGGAACACTCAAATTGTATCCCGATTCAATACATCGTCCTCCAGCCGAATTCTCTCCATGTGTCCATTGCTGCCTGGGGCACATTATGGTTGTTCTCCTGTGAGTCTACATTAACGAATCGGACGCAAAACTGATAGTTAACTGTAACGTTCAGGGCCTCCTAATGACGATGGAACACTCAAATTGCGTCCCGATTCAATACGTCGCCCTCCTGCCGACGTGTCTCCATGGGGCTATTGCTGCCCCGGGCACCTTATGGTCGTTCTCCTGTGAGTCTAGATTATCGAATCGGACGCAAAACTGATAGTTAATTGTAACGTTCAGTGCCTCCTAATGACGATGGAACACTCAAATTGCGTCCCGATTCAATACATCATCCTCCTGCCGACGTGTCTCCATGGGTCTATTTCTGCCTCGGGCACCTTATGGTCGTTCTCCTGTGAGTCTAGATTATCGAATCGGACGCAAAACTGATAGTTAATTGTAACGTTCAGGGCCTCCTAAAGACGATGGAACACTCAAATTGCGTCCCGATTCAATACATCGTCCTCCAACAGCCTTGTCTCCATGGGTCTATTGCTGCCTCGGGCACCTTATGGTCGTTCTCCTGTGAGTCTAAATTTTCGAATCGGACACAGAACTGATAGTTAATTGTAACGTTCATGGCCTCCTAATGACGATGGAACACACAAATTGCGTCGAGATTCAATACATCGTCCTCCAGCCGACTTGTCTCTATGGGTCTATTGCTGCCTCTGGCACCTTATGGTCGTTCACCTGTGGGTCTAGATTTTCGAATTGGACACAAAACTGATAGTTAATTGTAACTTTCAGGGCCTCCTAATGACGATGGAACACTCAAATTGCTACCCGATTCAATACATCGACCTCCAGCCGACTTGTCGCCATGGGTCTATTGCTGCCTCGGGCACCTTATGGTCGTTCTCCTGTGAGACTAAATTTTCGAACCGACACAGAACTGATAGTTAATTGGAACTTTTAGGCCCTCCTAATGACGATGGAACACTCAAATTGCGTCGAGATTCAATACATCGTCCTTCAGCCGATTTGTCTGCATGGGTCTATTGCTGCTTCGGGCACCTTATAGTCGTTCTCCTGTGGGTCTACAATTTTCGAATTGGACACAAAACTGATAGTTAATTGTAACGTTCAGGGCCACCTAATGACGATGGAACACTCAAATTGCGTCGAGATTCAATACATCGTCCTCCAGCCGACTTGTCTCTATGGGTCTATTGCTGCCTCGGGCACCTTATGGTCGTTCTCCTGTGGGTCTAGATTTTCGAATTGGACACAAAACTGATAGTTAATTGTAACGTTAAGGGCCTCCTAATGACGATGGAACACTCAAATTGCAACCCGATTCAATACATCGACCTCCAGCCGACTTGTCTCCATGGGTCTATTTCTGCCTCGGGCACCTTATGGTCGTTCTCCTGTCAGTCTAAATTTTCGAATCGGACACAGAACTAATAGTTAATTGTAACGTTCACGGCCTCCTAATGACGATGGAACACCCAAATTGGGTCCCGATTCAATACATCGTCCTCCAGCCGACTTATTTCCATAGGTCTATTGCAGCCTCGGGCACCTTATGGTCGTTCTCCTGTGAGTCTAGATTATCGAATCGGACGCAAAACTGATAGTTAATTGTAACGTTCAGGTCTTCCTAATGACGATGGAATACTCAAATTGCGTCCCGATTCAATACATCGTCCTCCAGCCGACTTGTCGCCATGGGTCTATTGCTGCCACGGGCACCTTATGTTCGTTCTCCTGTGAGTCTAGATTATTGTATCGGACGCAAAACTGTTAGTTAATTGTAACGATCAGGCCCACCTAATGACGATGGAACACTAAAAATTGCGTCCCGATTCAATACATCGTCCTCCAGCCGACTTGTCTCCATGGGTCTATTGCTGCCTCGGGCAGCATATGGTCGTTCTCCTGTGAGTCTAGATTAACGAATCGGACGCAAAACTGATAGTTAATTGTAACGTTTAGGTCCTCCTAATGACGATGGAACACTCAAATTGCGTCGAGATGCAATACATCGTCTCTCAGCCGACTTGGCTGCACGGGTCTATTGCTGCCTCGCGCCTTATGGTCGTTCTCCTGTGGGACTAGATTTTCGAATTGGACACAAAACTGATAGTTAATTGTAACGTTCAGGGCCACCTAATGACGATGGAACACTCTAATTGCGTCCCGATTCAATACATCGTCCTCCAGCCCACTTGTCGCCATGGGTCTATTGCTGCCTCGGGCACCTTATGGTCGTTCTCCTGTGGGTCTAGATTTTCGAATTGGACACAAAACTGATAGTTAATTGTAACGTTCAGGGCCACATAATGACGATGGAACACTCAAATTGCGTCCCAATTCAATACATCGTCCTCCAGCCGACTTATCTCCATGGGTCTATTGCTGCCTCGGGCACCTAATGTTCGTTCTCCTTTGAGTCTAGATTATCGAATCGGACGCCAAACTGATAGTTAATTCTAACGTTCAGGGCCTCCTAATGACGATGGAACACTCAAATTGCGTCCCGATTCAATACGTCGTCCTCCTGCCGACGTGTCTCCATGGGGCTATTGCTGCCTCGGGCACCTTATGGTCGTTCTATTGTGAGTCTAAATTATCGAATCAGACGCAAACCTGATAGTTAATTGTAACGTTCAGGGCCACCTAATGACGATGGAACACTCAAATTGCGTCCCAATTCAATACATCGTCCTCCAGGCGACGTGTCTCCATGGGTCAATTGCTGCATCGGGCACCTTATGGTCGTTCTCCTGTGAGTCTAGATTATCGAATCGGCCGCAAAACTGATAGTTAATTGTAACGTTCAGGGCCTCCTAATGACGTTGGAACACTCAAATTGCGTCCCGATTCAATACATCGTCCTCGAGAAGATTTCTCTCCATGGGTCCATTGCTGCGTGGGGCACATTATGGTTGTTCTCCTGTGATTCTACATTATCGAATCGGACGCAAAACTGATAGTTAACTGTACCGTTCGGGGCCTCCTAATGACGATGGAACACTCAAATTGCGTCGAGATTCAATACATCGTCCTCCAGCCGACTTATCTCCATGGGTCTATTGCTGCCTCGAGCACCTCATGGCCGTTGTCCTGTGAGTCTAGATTATCGAATCGGACGCAAAACTGATAGTCAATTGTAACGTTTAGGGCCTCCTAACGACGATGGAACACTCAAATTGCGTCCTTATTCAATACATCGTCCTCCAGCCGACTTATCTCCATAGGTCTATTGCTGCCTCGGGCAACTTATGTTCGTTCACCTTTGAGTCTAGATTATCGAATCGGACGCAAAACTGATAGTTAATTGTAACGTTCAGGGCCTCCTAATGACGATGGAACACTCAAATTGCGTCCCGATTCAATACATCGTCCTCCAGCCGACTTATCTCCATGGGTCTATTGCTGCCTCGGGTACCTTATGGTCGTTCTCCGGTGAGTCTAGATTACCGAATCGGACACAAACCTGATATTTAATTCTAACGTTCAGGGCCGCCTAATGACGATGGAACACTCAAATTGCGTCCCGATTCAATACATGGTCCTCCTGCCGACGTGTCTCCATGGGTCTATTGCTGCCTCGGGCACCTTATGGTCGTTCTCCTGTGAGACCAAATTTTCGAACCGACACAGAACTGATAGTTAATTGGAACTTTTAGGCCCTCCTAATGACGATGGAACACTCAAATTGCGTCGAGATTCAATACATCGTTCTTCAGCCGATTTGTCTGCATGGGTCTATTGCTGCTTCGGGCACCTTATAGTCGTTCTCCTGTGGGTCTACAATTTTCGAATTGGACACAAAACTGATAGTTACTTGTAACGTTCAGGGCCACCTAATGACGATGGAACACTCAAATTGCGTCGAGATTCAATACATCGTCCTCCAGGCGACTTGTCTCTATGGGTCTATTGCTGCCTCGGGCACCTTATGGTCGTTCTCCTGTGGGTGTAGATTTTCGAATTGGACACAAAACTGATAGTTAATTGTAACGTTAAGGGCCTCCTAATGACGATGGAACACTCAAATTGCAACCCGATTCAATACATCGACCTCCAGCCGACTTGTCTCCATGGGTCTGTTTCTGCCTCGGGCACCTTATGGTCGTTCTCCTGTCAGTCTAAATTTTCGAATCGGACACATAAATGATAGTTAATTGTAACGTTTAGGCCCTCCTAATGACGATGGAACACTCAAAATGCGTCGAGATTCAATACATCGTCCTCCAGCCGTCTTGTCTCCATGGGTCTATTGCTGCGTCGGGCACCTTAAGGTCGTTCTCCAGTGGGTCTAGATTTTCGAATTGGACACAAAACTGTTAGTTAATTGTAACGTACAGGGCCTCCTAATGACGATGGATTACTGAAATTGCGTCCCTATTCAATACATCGTCTTCCTGCCGACTTGTCGCCATGGGACTATTGCTGCCTCGGGCACCTTATGGTCGTTCTCCTGTGAGTCTAGATTATCGTATCGGACGCAAAAATGATAGTTAATTGTAACGTTCAGGGCCTCCTAATGACGATGGAACACTAAAAATTGCGTCCCGATTCAATACATCGTCCTCCAGCCGACTTGTCTCCAAGGGTCTATTGCTGCTTCGGGCACATTATGGTCGTTGGTCGTTCTCCTGTGAGTCTAAATTTTCGAATGGGACACATAAATTATAGGTAATTGTAACGTTCAGGGCCTCCTAATGACGATGGAATACTCAATTTGCGTCCTGATTCAATACATCGTCCTCCAGCCGACTTATCTCCATGGATCTATTGCTGCCTCGGGCACCTTATGTTCGTTCTCCTTTGAGTCTAGATTATCGAATCGGACGCAAAACTGATAGTTAATTGTAACGTTCAGGGCCTCCTAATGACGATGGAACACTCAAATTGCGTCCCAATACGTCGTCCTCCTGCCGACGTGTCTCCATGGGTCTATTGCTGCCCCGGTCACCTTATGGTCGTTCTCCTGTGAACCTAAATTTTCGAATTGGACACAAAACTGATAGTTAATTGTAACGTTCAGGGCCTCCTAATGACGATGGATCACTCAAATTGCGTTCCGATTCAGTACATCGTCCTCGAACCGACTTGTCATCATCGGTATATTGCTGCCTCTGGCACCTTGTGGTCGTTCTCCTGTGAGTCTAGATTATCGGATCGGACGCAAAACTGATAGTTAATTGTAACGTTCAGGGCCTCCTAATGACGATGGAACACTCAAATTGCGTCCCGATTCAATACGTCGTCCTCCAGCCGACGTGTCTCCATGGGTCTATTTCTGCCCCGGGCACCTTATGGTCGTTCTCCTGTGAGTCTAGATTTTCGAATCGGACGCAAAACTGATAGTGAATTCTAACGTTCAGGGCCTCCTAATGACGATGGAACACTCAAATTGCGTCCCGATACAATACATCGTTCTCCAGCCGACTTCTCGCAATGGGTCTATTCCTGCCTCGGGCACCTTATGGTCATTCTCCTGTGAGTCTAGATTATCGAATCGGACGCAAAACTGATAGTTAATTGCAACGTTCAGTGCCTCCTAATGACGATGGAACACTCAAATTGCGTCCCGATTCAATACATCGACCTCCAGCCGAATTGTCTCCATGGGTCTATTGCTGCCTCGGGCACCTTATGGTCGTTGGTCGTTCTCCTGTGAGTCTAACTTTTCGAATCGGACACATAAATGATAGTTAATTGTAACGTTTAGGGCCTCCTAATGACGATGGAACACTCAAAATGCGTCGAGATTCAATACATCGTCCTCCAGCCGACTTGTCTCCATGGGTCTATTGCTGCGTCGGGCACCTTAAGGTCGTTCTCCAGTGGGTCTAGATTTTCGAATTGGACACAAAACTGATAGTTAATTGTAACGTACAGGGCCTCCTAATGACGATGGATTACTGAAATTGCGTCAATATTCAATACATCGTCTTCCAGCCGACTTGTCTGCATGGGTCTATTGCAGCCTCGGGCACCTTATGGTCGTTCTCCTGTGAGTCTAGATTATCGTATCGGACGCAAAACTGATAGTTAATTGTAACGTTCAGAGCCTCCTAATAACGATGGAACAATCAAATTGCGTCCCGATTCAATACATCGTCCTTCAGCCGTCTTGTCTCCATGGGTCTATTGCTGCCTCGGGCACCTTATGTTCGTTCTCCTGTGAGTCTAGATTGTCGAATCGGACGCAAAACTGATAGTTAATTGTAACGTTCAGGGCCTCCTAATGGCGATGGAATACTCAATTTGCGTCCTGAATCAATACATCGTCCTCCAGCCGACTTATCTCCATGGATCTATTGCTGCCTCGGGCACCTTATGTTCGTTCTCCTTTGAGTCTAGATTATCGAATCGGACGCAAAACTGATAGTTAATTGTAACGTTCAGGGCCTCCTAATGACCATGGAACACTCAAATTGCGTCCCAATACGTCGTCCTCCTGCCGACGTGTCACCATGGGTCTATTGCTGCCCCGGGCACCTTATGGTCGTTCTATTGTGAGTCTAGATTATCGAATCGGACGCAAACCTGATAATTAATTGTAACGTTCAGGGCCTCCTAATGACGATGGAACACTCAAATTGAGTCCCGATTCAATACATCGTCCTCCAGCCGACGTATCTCCATGGGTCTATTGCTGCGTCTGGCACCTTATGTTCGTTCTCCTGTGAGTATAGATTATCGAATCGGACTCAAAACTGATAGTTGATACTAACGTTCAGGGCCTCCTAATGACGATGGAATACTCAAATTGCGTCCCGATTCAATACATCGTCCTCCAGCCGACTTATCTCCATTGGTCTATTGCTGCCTCGGTCACCTTATGTTCGTTCTCCTGTGAACCTAAATTTTCGAATTGGACACAAAACTGATAGTTAATTGTAACGTTCAGGGCCTCCTAATGACGAAGGAACACTCAAATTGCGTCCCGATTCAATACATCGTCCTCCAACCGACTTGCCTCCATGGGTATATTGCTGCCTCTGGCACCTTATGGTCGTTCTCCTGTGAGTCTAGATTATCGTATCGGACGCAAAACTGATAGTTAATTGTAACATTCAGGGCCTCCTAATAACGATGGAACAATCAAATTCCGTCCCGATTCAATACATCGTCCTTCAGCCGACTTATCTCCATGGGTCTATTGCTGCCTCGGGCACCTTACGGTCGTCCTCCCGTGAGTCTAATTATCGAATCGGACGCAAAACAGATAGTTAATTGTAACGTTCAGGGCCTCCTAATGACGATGGAACACTCAAATTGCAACCCGATTCAATACATCGACCTCCACCTGACTTGTCTCCATGGGTCTATTGCTGCCTCGGGCACCTTATGGTCGTTCTCCTGTGAGTGTAAATTTCCGAATCGGACACAGAATTGATAGTTAATTGTAACGTTTAGGCCCTCCTAATGACGATGGAACACTCAAATTGCGTTGAGATTCAATACATCGTCCTTCAGCCGAATTGTCTGCATGTGTCTATTGCTGCCTCGGGCACCTTATGGTCGTTCTCCTGTGAGTCTAGATTATCGGATCGGACGCAAAACTGATAGTTAATTGTAACGTTCAGGGCTTCCTAATGAAGATGGAACACTAAAAATTGCGTCCCGATTCAATACATCGTCCTCCAGCCGACTTGTCTCCATGGGTCTACTGCTGCCTCGGGCAGCATATGGTCGTCCTCCTGTGAGTCTAGATTAACGAATCGCACGCAAAACTGATAGTTAATTGTAACGTTCAGGGCCTCCTAATGACGAAGGAACACTCAAATTGCGTCCCGATTCAATACATCGTCCTCCAACCGACTTGTCTCCATGAGTATATTGCTGCATCGGGCACCTTATGGTCGTTGTCCTGTGATTCTAGATAATCGTATCGGACGCAAAACTGATAGTTAATTGTAACGTTCTGGGCCTTCTAATGACGATGGAACACTCAAATTGCGGTGAGATTCAATACATCAACCTCCAGCCAACTTGTCTCCATGGGTCTATTGCTGCCTCGAGCACGTTACGGTCGTTGTCCTGTGAATCAAGGTTATCGAATCGGACGCATAACTGATAGTTAATTGTAACGTTGAGGACCTCCTAATGACGATGGAACACTCAAATTGCGTCCGGATTCAATACGTTGTCCTCAAGCCGACGTGTCTCCATGGGTCTATTGCTGCCCCGGGCACCTTATGGTCGTTCTCCTGTGAGTCTTGATTATCGAATTGGACGAAAAACTGATAGTTAATAGTAACGATCAGGGCCTCCTAAAGACGATGCAACACTCAAATTGCGTCCCGATTCAATACATCGTCTTCCAGCCGAGTTCTATCCATAGGTCCATTGCTGCCTGGGGCACATTATGGTTTTCTCCTGTGAGTCTACATTATCGAATCGGACGCTTAACTGATAGTTAACTGTAACGTTCGGGGCCTCCTAATGACGATGGAACACTCAAATTGCGTCGAGATTCAATACATCGTCCTCCAGCCGACTTATCTCCATGGGTCTATTGCTGCCTCGAGCACATTATGACCGTTGTCCTGTGAGTCTAGATTATCGAATCGGACGCAAAACTGATAGTTAATTGTAACGTTCAGGGCCACCTAATCACGATGGAACACTCAAATTGCGTCCTGATTCAATCCATCGTCCTCCAGCCGACTTATCTCCATGGGTCTATTGGTGCCTCGGGCACCTAATGTTCGTTCTCCCGTGAGTCTAGATTGTGGAATCGGACGCAAAACTGATAGTTAATTGTAACGTTCAGGGCCTCCTAATTACGATGGAATACTCAAATTGCGTCCTGATTCAATACATCGTCCTCCAGCCGACTTATCTCCATGGGTCTATTGCTGCCTCGGGCACCTTATGTTCGTTCTTTTTTGAGACGAGGTTATCGAATCGGGCGCAAAACTGATAGTTAATTGTAACGTTCAGGGCCTCCTAATGACGATGGAACACTCAAATTGCGTCCCAATACGTCGTCCTCCTGCCGACAAGTCTCCATGGGTCTATTGCAACCCCGGGCACCTTATGGTCGTTCTCCTGTGAGTCTAGATTATCGAATCGGACGCAAAAGTTATAGTTAATTGTAACGTTCAGGGCCTCCCAATGACGATGGAACACTCAAATTGCGTCCCGATTCAATACATCGTCCTCCGCTCGACTTATCTCCATGGGTCTATTGCTGCATCGGGCACCTTATGGTCGTTCTCCTGTGAGTCTATATTATCGAATCGGACGCAAAACTGATAGTTAATTGTAACGTTCTGTGCCTCTTAATGACGATGGAACACTCAAATTGCGTCCCGATTCAATACATCGTCCTCCAGTCGACTTTTCTCCATGGGTCTATTGCTGCCTGGGGCACATTATGGTTGTTCTCCTGTGAGTCTACATTAACGAATCGGACGCAAAACTGATAGTTAATTGTAACGTTCAAGGCCTCCTAATGACGATGGAAATCACCAATTGCGTCCCGATTCAATACATCGTCCTCCAGCCGAATTCTCTCCATGGGTATATTGCTGAATGGGGCTCCTTATGGTTGTTCTCCTCTGAGTCTAGATTATCGAATCGGACGAAAAACTGATAGTTAACTGTAACGTTTAGGGCCTCCTAATGGCGATGGAACACTCAAATTGCGTCGAGATTCAATACATTGTTTTCCAGCCGACTTGGCTCCATGGGTCTAATGCTGCCTCGGGCACCTTATGGTCGTTCTCCTGTCAGTCTAGATTATCGAATCGGACGCAAAACTGATAGTTAACTGTAACGTTTAGGGCCTCCTAATGACGATGGAACACTCAAATTTCGTCCCAATACGTCGTCCTCCTGCCGACGTGTCTCCATGTGTCTATTGCTGACCCGGGCACCTTATGGTCGTTCCTCTGTGGGTCAAGATTATCGAATCGGATGCAAAACTGATAGTTAATTGTAACGTTCAGGGACTCCCAATGACGATGGAACACTCAAATTGCGATACGATTCAATACATCGTCCTCCAGCCGACTTGTCTCCATGGGCCTATTGCTGCCTCGGGCACCTTATGGTCGTTCTAATGTGAGTCTAGATTATCGAATCGGACGCAAACCTGATAGTTAATTGTAACGCTCAAGGCTTCCTAATGACGATGGAACACTCAAATTGCGTCCTGATTCAATACACTGTCCTCCAACCGACTTATCTCCATGGGTCTATTGCTGCATCGGGCACCTTATGGTCGTTCTCCTGTGAGTCTAGATTATCGAATCGGACACAAACTTGATAGTTAATTGTAACGTTCAGGGACACCTAATGACGATGGAACACTCAAATTTCGTCCCAATTCAATACATCGTCCTCCAGGCGACGTGTCTCCATGGGTCTATTGCTGCCTCGGGCACCTTATGGTCGTTCTCCTGTGAGTCTAGATTATGGAATCGGACTCAAAAATGATAGTTAATTGTAACGTTCAGGGCCTCCTAATGACGATGGAACAATCAAATTGCGTCCCGATTCAATACATCGTCCACCAGCCGACTTAACTCCATGGGTCCATTGCTGCCTCGAGCACCTTATGGCCGTTGTCCTGTGAATCTAACTTATCGAATCGGACGCAAAAGTGATAGTTAATTGTAACGTTCAGGACCTCCTAATGACGATGGAATACTCAAATTGCGTCCTGATTCAATACATCGTCCTCCAGCCGACTTATCTCCATGGGTCTATTGCTGCCTCGGACACCTTATGTTCGTTCTCCTTTGGGTCTAGATTATCGAATCGGACGCAAAGCTGATAGTTAATTGCAACGTTCAGGGCCTCCCAATGACGATGGAACACTCAAATTGCGTCCCGATTCAATACATCGTCCTCCAGCCGACTTGTCTCCATGGGTCTATTGTTGCCTCGGGCACCTTATGGTCGTTCTATTTTGAGTCTAAATTATCGAATCGGACGCAAACCTGATAGTTAATTGTAACGTTCAGGGCTTCCTAATGTCGATGGAACACTCAAATTGCGTATCGATTCAATACACCGTCCTCCGGCCGACTTATCTCCATGGGTCTATTGCTGCATCGGGCACCTTATGGTCGTTCTCCTGTGAGTCTAGATTATCGAATCGGACACAAACTTGATAGTTAATTGTAACGTTCAGGGCCACCTAATGACGATGGAACACTCAAATTGCGTCCCAATTCAATGCATCGTCCTCCAGGCGAAGTGTCTCCATGGGTCTATTGCTGCCTCAGGCACCTTATGGTCGTTCTCCTGTGAGTCTAGATTATGGAATCGGACTCAAAACTGATAGTTAATTGTAACTTTCAGGGCCTCCTAATGACGATGGAACAATGAAATTGCGTCCCGATTCAATATATCGTCCTTCAGCCGGGTTATCTCCATGGGTCTATTGCTGCCTCGGGCACCTTACGGTCGTTATCCTGTGAGTCTAGATTATCGAATCGGCCGTAAAACTGATAGTTAATGGTAACGTTGAGGGCCTCCTAACGACGATGGAACACTCAAATTGTATCCCGATTCAATACATCGTCCTCCAGCCGAATTCTCTCCATGTGTCCATTGCTGCCTGGGGCACATTATGGTTGTTCTCCTGTGAGTCTACATTAACGAATCGGACGCAAAACTGATAGTTAACTGTAACGTTCAGGGCCTCCTAATGACGATGGAACACTCAAATTGCGTCCCGATTCAATACGTCGCCCTCCTGCCGACGTGTCTCCATGGGGCTATTGCTGCCCCGGGCACCTTATGGTCGTTCTCCTGTGAGTCTAGATTATCGAATCGGACGCAAAACTGATAGTTAATTGTAACGTTCAGTGCCTCCTAATGACGATGGAACACTCAAATTGCGTCCCGATTCAATACATCATCCTCCTGCCGACGTGTCTCCATGGGTCTATTTCTGCCTCGGGCACCTTATGGTCGTTCTCCTGTGAGTCTAGATTATCGAATCGGACGCAAAACTGATAGTTAATTGTAACGTTCAGGGCCTCCTAATGACGATGGAACACTCAAATTGCGTCCCGATTCAATTCATCGTCCTCCTGCCGACGTGTCTCCATGGGTCTATTGCTGCATCGGGCACCTTATCGTCGTTCTCCTGTGAGTCTAGATTATCGAATCGGACGCAAAACTGATAGTTAATTGTAACGTTCAGGGCCTCCTAAAGACGATGGAACACTCAAATTGCGGCCCGATTCAATACATCGTCCTCCAACAGACTTGTCTCCATGGGTCTATTGCTGCCTCGGGCACCTTATGGTCGTTCTCCTGTGAGTCTAAATTTTCGAATCGGACACAGAACTGATAGTTAATTGTAACGTTCATGGCCTCCTAATGACGATGGAACACACAAATTGCGTCGAGATTCAATACATCGTCCTCCAGCCGACTTGTCTCTATGGGTCTATTGCTGCCTCTGGCACCTTATGGTCGTTCACCTGTGGGTCTAGATTTTCGAATTGGACACAAAACTGATAGTTAATTGTAACTTTCAGGGCCTCCTAATGACGATGGAACACTCAAATTGCTACCCGATTCAATACATCGACCTCCAGCCGACTTGTCGCCATGGGTCTATTGCTGCCTCGGGCACCTTATGGTCGTTCTCCTGTGAGACTAAATTTTCGAACCGACACAGAACTGATAGTTAATTGGAACTTTTAGGCCCTCCTAATGACGATGGAACACTCAAATTGCGTCGAGATTCAATACATCGTCCTTCAGCCGATTTGTCTGCATGGGTCTATTGCTGCTTCGGGCACCTTATAGTCGTTCTCCTGTGGGTCTACAATTTTCGAATTGGACACAAAACTGATAGTTAATTGTAACGTTCAGGGCCACCTAATGACGATGGAACACTCAAATTGCGTCGAGATTCAATACATCGTCCTCCAGCCGACTTGTCTCTATGGGTCTATTGCTGCCTCGGGCACCTTATGGTCGTTCTCCTGTGGGTCTAGATTTTCGAATTGGACACAAAACTGATAGTTAATTGTAACGTTAAGGGCCTCCTAATGACGATGGAACACTCAAATTGCAACCCGATTCAATACATCGACCTCCAGCCGACTTGTCTCCATGGGTCTATTTCTGCCTCGGGCACCTTATGGTCGTTCTCCTGTCAGTCTAAATTTTCGAATCGGACACAGAACTAATAGTTAATTGTAACGTTCACGGCCTCCTAATGACGATGGAACACCCAAATTGGGTCCCGATTCAATACATCGTCCTCCAGCCGACTTATTTCCATAGGTCTATTGCAGCCTCGGGCACCTTATGGTCGTTCTCCTGTGAGTCTAGATTATCGAATCGGACGCAAAACTGATAGTTAATTGTAACGTTCAGGTCTTCCTAATGACGATGGAATACTCAAATTGCGTCCCGATTCAATACATCGTCCTCCAGCCGACTTGTCGCCATGGGTCTATTGCTGCCACGGGCACCTTATGTTCGTTCTCCTGTGAGTCTAGATTATTGTATCGGACGCAAAACTGTTAGTTAATTGTAACGATCAGGCCCACCTAATGACGATGGAACACTAAAAATTGCGTCCCGATTCAATACATCGTCCTCCAGCCGACTTGTCTCCATGGGTCTATTGCTGCCTCGGGCAGCATATGGTCGTTCTCCTGTGAGTCTAGATTAACGAATCGGACGCAAAACTGATAGTTAATTGTAACGTTTAGGTCCTCCTAATGACGATGGAACACTCAAATTGCGTCGAGATGCAATACATCGTCCCTCAGCCGACTTGGCTGCACGGGTCTATTGCTGCCTCGCGCACCTTATGGTCGTTCTCCTGTGGGACTAGATTTTCGAATTGGACACAAAACTGATAGTTAATTGTAACGTTCAGGGCCACCTAATGACGATGGAACACTCTAATTGCGTCCCGATTCAATACATCGTCCTCCAGCCCACTTGTCGCCATGGGTCTATTGCTGCCTCGGGCACCTTATGGTCGTTCTCCTGTGGGTCTAGATTTTCGAATTGGACACAAAACTGATAGTTAATTGTAACGTTCAGGGCCACATAATGACGATGGAACACTCAAATTGTGTCCCAATTCAATACATCGTCCTCCAGCCGACTTATCTCCATGGGTCTATTGCTGCCTCGGGCACCTAATGTTCGTTCTCCTTTGAGTCTAGATTATCGAATCGGACGCCAAACTGATAGTTAATTCTAACGTTCAGGGCCTCCTAATGACGATGGAACACTCAAATTGCGTCCCGATTCAATACGTCGTCCTCCTGCCGACGTGTCTCCATGGGGCTATTGCTGCCTCGGGCACCTTATGGTCGTTCTATTGTGAGTCTAAATTATCGAATCAGACGCAAACCTGATAGTTAATTGTAACGTTCAGGGCCACCTAATGACGATGGAACACTCAAATTGCGTCCCAATTCAATACATCGTCCTCCAGGCGACGTGTCTCCATGGGTCAATTGCTGCATCGGGCACCTTATGGTCGTTCTCCTGTGAGTCTAGATTATCGAATCGGCCGCAAAACTGATAGTTAATTGTAACGTTCAGGGCCTCCTAATGACGTTGGAACACTCAAATTGCGTCCCGATTCAATACATCGTCCTCGAGAAGATTTCTCTCCATGGGTCCATTGCTGCGTGGGGCACATTATGGTTGTTCTCCTGTGATTCTACATTATCGAATCGGACGCAAAACTGATAGTTAACTGTACCGTTCGGGGCCTCCTAATGACGATGGAACACTCAAATTGCGTCGAGATTCAATACATCGTCCTCCAGCCGACTTATCTCCATGGGTCTATTGCTGCCTCGAGCACCTCATGGCCGTTGTCCTGTGAGTCTAGATTATCGAATCGGACGCAAAACTGATAGTCAATTGTAACGTTTAGGGCCTCCTAACGACGATGGAACACTCAAATTGCGTCCTTATTCAATACATCGTCCTCCAGCCGACTTATCTCCATAGGTCTATTGCTGCCTCGGGCAACTTATGTTCGTTCACCTTTGAGTCTAGATTATCGAATCGGACGCAAAACTGATAGTTAATTGTAACGTTCAGGGCCTCCTAATGACGATGGAACACTCAAATTGCGTCCCGATTCAATACATCGTCCTCCAGCCGACTTATCTCCATGGGTCTATTGCTGCCTCGGGTACCTTATGGTCGTTCTCCGGTGAGTCTAGATTACCGAATCGGACACAAACCTGATATTTAATTCTAACGTTCAGGGCCGCCTAATGACGATGGAACACTCAAATTGCGTCCCGATTCAATACATGGTCCTCCTGCCGACGTGTCTCCATGGGTCTATTGCTGCCTCGGGCACCTTATGGTCGTTCTCCTGTGAGACCAAATTTTCGAACCGACACAGTACTGATAGTTAATTGGAACTTTTAGGCCCTCCTAATGACGATGGAACACTCAAATTGCGTCGAGATTCAATACATCGTTCTTCAGCCGATTTGTCTGCATGGGTCTATTGCTGCTTCGGGCACCTTATAGTCGTTCTCCTGTGGGTCTACAATTTTCGAATTGGACACAAAACTGATAGTTACTTGTAACGTTCAGGGCCACCTAATGACGATGGAACACTCAAATTGCGTCGAGATTCAATACATCGTCCTCCAGGCGACTTGTCTCTATGGGTCTATTGCTGCCTCGGGCACCTTATGGTCGTTCTCCTGTGGGTGTAGATTTTCGAATTGGACACAAAACTGATAGTTAATTGTAACGTTAAGGGCCTCCTAATGACGATGGAACACTCAAATTGCAACCCGATTCAATACATCGACCTCCAGCCGACTTGTCTCCATGGGTCTGTTTCTGCCTCGGGCACCTTATGGTCGTTCTCCTGTCAGTCTAAATTTTCGAATCGGACACATAAATGATAGTTAATTGTAACGTTTAGGCCCTCCTAATGACGATGGAACACTCAAAATGCGTCGAGATTCAATACATCGTCCTCCAGCCGTCTTGTCTCCATGGGTCTATTGCTGCGTCGGGCACCTTAAGGTCGTTCTCCAGTGGGTCTAGATTTTCGAATTGGACACAAAACTGTTAGTTAATTGTAACGTACAGGGCCTCCTAATGACGATGGATTACTGAAATTGCGTCCCTATTCAATACATCGTCTTCCTGCCGACTTGTCGCCATGGGACTATTGCTGCCTCGGGCACCTTATGGTCGTTCTCCTGTGAGTCTAGATTATCGTATCGGACGCAAAAATGATAGTTAATTGTAACGTTCAGGGCCTCCTAATGACGATGGAACACTAAAAATTGCGTCCCGATTCAATACATCGTCCTCCAGCCGACTTGTCTCCAAGGGTCTATTGCTGCTTCGGGCACCTTACGGTCGTTCTCCTGTGAGTCTAAATTATCGAATCGGACGCAAACCTGACAGTTAATTGTAACGTTCAGTGCCTCCTAATGACGATGCAGCACTCAAATTGCGTCCCGATTCAATACATCGTCCTCCAGCCGAATTCTCTCCATGGGTCTATTGCTGCCTCTGGCACCTTATGTTCGTTCTCCTGTGAGTCTAGATTATCGAATCGGACGCAAAACTGATAGTTAATTGTAACGTTCAGGGCCTCCTAATGACGATGGAATACTCAAATTGCGTCCCGATTCAATACATCGTCCTCCAGCCGACTTATCTCCATGGGTTTATTGCTGCCTGGGGCACCTTATGGTCGTTCTCCTGTGAGTCTAGATTATCGAATCGGACGCAAAAAGATAGTTAATTGTAACGTTCAGGGCCTCTTAATTACGATGGAACACTCAAATTGCGTCCCAATTCAATACATCGTCCTCCAGCCGACGTGTCTCCATGGGTCTATTGCTGCCTCGGGCACCTTATGGTCGTTCTCCTGTAAGTCTAGATTATCGAATCGGACGCGAACCTGATAGTTAATTGTAACGTTAAGGGCCACCTAATGACGATGGAACACTCAAATTGCGTCCCGATTCAATACATCGTCCTCCAGCCGACGTGTCTCCATGGGTCTATTGCTGCCTTGGGCACCCTATGGTCGTTCTCCTGTGAGTCTAGATTATCTAATCGGACGCAAAACTGATAGTTAATTGTAACGTTCAGGGCCTCCTAATAACGATGGAACAATCAAATTGCGTCCCGATTCAATACATCGTCCTTCAGCCGACTTATCTCCATGGGTCTATTGCTGCCTCGGGCACCTCATGGTCGTTCTCCTGTGAGTCTAGATTATCGAATCGGACGCAAAACTGATAGTTAATTGTAACGTTCAGGGCCTCCTAATGAAGATGGAACACTCAAATTGCGTCCCGATTCAATACAACTTCCTCCAGCCGACATGTCCCCATGGGTCTAATGCTGCCCAGGGCACCTTAAGGTCGTTCTCCTCTGAGTCTAGACTATCGAATCGGACGCAAAACTGATAGTTAATTGTAACGTTCAGGGCTTCCTAATGACGATGGAACACTCAAATTGCGTCCCGATTCAATACATCGTCCTCCAGCCGACATATCTCCATGGGTCTATTGCTGCCTCGGGCATCTTATGGTCGTTCTCCGGTAAGTCTAGATTATCGAATCGGACACAAAACTGATAGTTAATTGTAACGTTCAGGACCTCCTATTGACGATGGAACACTCAAATTGCGTCCCGATTCAATACATCGTCCTCCAGCCGACGTGTCTCCATGGGTCTATTGCTGCCTCGGGCACCTTATGGTCGGTCACCTGTGAGTCTAAATTATCGAATCGGACGCAAAACTGATAGTTAATTGTAACGTTCAGGGCCTCCTAATGACGATGGAACACTCAAATTGTGTCCCGATTCAATACATCGTCCTCCAGCCGACTTATCTCCATGGGTCTATTCCTGCCTCGGGCACCTTATGGTCGTTCTCCTTTGGGTCTAGATTTTCGAATTGGACACAAAACTGATAGTTAATTGTAACGTTCAGGGCCTCCTAATGACGATGGAACACTCAAATTGCGTCCCGATTCAATACATCGAACTCCAGCCGAATTGTCTCCATGGGTCTATTGCTGCCTCGGGCACCTTATGGTCGTTCTCCTGTGAGTCTAAATTTTCCAATCGGACACAGAACTGATAGTTAATTGTAACGTTTAGGGCCTCCTAATGACGATGGAACACTCAAATTGCGTCGAGATTCAATACATCGTGCTACGGCTGGCTTGTCTCTATGTGTCTATTGCTGCCTCGGGCACCTTATGGTCGTTCTCCTGTGAGTCTAGATTATCGAATCGGACGCAAAACTGATGGTTAACTGTAACGTTCAGGGCCTCCTAATGACGATGGAACACTCAAATTGCGTCCTGATTCAGTACATCGTCCTCCAACCAACTTGTCTCCATCGGTATTTTGCTGCCTCGGGCAGCTTATGGTCGTTGTCCTGTGATTCTAGATAATCGTATCGGACGCAAAACTGATAGTTAATTGTAACGTTCTGGGCCTTCTAATGACGATGGAACACTCAAATTGCGGTGAGATTCAATACATCAACCTCCAGCCGACTTGTCTCCATGGGTCTATTGCTGCCTCGAGCACGTTACGGTCGTTGTCCTGTGAATCAAGGTTATCGAATCGGACGCAAAACTGATAGTTAATTGTAACGTTGAGGACCTCCTAATGACGATGGAACACTCAAATTGCGTCCGGATTCAATACGTTGTCCTCAAGCCGACGTGTCTCCATGGGTCTATTGCTGCCCCGGGCACCTTATGGTCGTTCTCCTGTGAGTCTTGATTATCGAATCGGACGAAAAACTGATAGTTAATAGTAACGATCAGGGCCCCCTAAAGACGATGCAACACTCAAATTGCGTCCCGATTCAATACATCGTCTTCCAGCCGAGTTCTATCCATGGGTCCATTGCTGCCTGGGGCACATTATGGTTTTCTCCTGTGAGTCTACATTATCGAATCGGACGCAAAACTGATAGTTAACTGTAACGTTCGGGGCCTCCTAATGACGATGGAACACTCAAATTGCGTCGAGATTCAATACATCGACCTCCAGCCGAATTGTCTCCATGGGTCTATTGCTGCCTCGGGCACATTATGGTCGTTGGTCGTTCTCCTGTGAGTCTAAATTTTCGAATCGGACACATAAATGATAGTTAATTGTAAAGTTCAGGGCCTCCTAATGACGATGGAATACTCAATTTGCGTCCTGATTCAATACATCGTCCTCCAGCCGACTTATCTCCATGGATCTATTGCTGCCTCGGGCACCTTATGTTCGTTCTCCTTTGAGTCTAGATTATCGGATCGGACGCAAAACTGATAGTTAATTGTAACGTTCAGGGCCTCCTAGTGACGATGGATCACTCAAATTGCGTTCCGATTCAGTACATCGTCCTCGAACCGACTTGTCATCATCGGTATATTGCTGCCTCTGGCACCTTATGGTCGTTCTCCTGTGAGTCTAGATTATCGGATCGGACGCAAAACTGATAGTTAATTGTAACGTTCAGGGCCTCCTAATGACGATGGAACACTCAAATTGCGTCCCGATTCAATACGTCGTCCTCCAGCCGACGTGTCTCCATGGGTCTATTTCTGCCCCGGGCACCTTATGGTCGTTCTCCTGTGAGTCTAGATTATCGAATCGGACGCAAAACTGATAGTGAATTCTAACGTTCAGGGCCTCCTAATGACGATGGAACACTCAAATTGAGTCCCGATACAATACATCGTTCTCCAGCCGACTTCTCGCAATGGGTCTATTCCTGCCTCGGGCACCTTATGGTCATTCTCCTGTGAGTCTAGATTATCGAATCGGACGCAAAACTGATAGTTAATTGCAACGTTCAGTGCCTCCTAATGACGATGGAACACTCAAATTGCGTCCCGATTCAATACATCGACCTCCAGCCGAATTGTCTCCATGGGTCTATTGCTGCCTCGGGCACCTTATGGTCGTTGGTCGTTCTCCTGTGAGTCTAACTTTTCGAATTGGACACATAAATGATAGTTAATTGTAACGTTTAGGGCCTCCTAATGACGATGGATTACTGAAATTGCGTCAATATTCAATACATCGTCTTCCAGCCGACTTGTCTGCATGGGTCTATTGCTGCCTCGGGCACCTTATGGTCGTTCTCCTGTGAGTCTAGATTATCGTATCGGACGCAAAACTGATAGTTAATTGTAACGTTCAGAGCCTCCTAATGACGAGGGAACACTAAAAATTGCGTCCCGATTCAATACATCGTCCTCCAGCCGACTTGTCTCCATGGGTCTATTGCTGCTTCTGGCACCTTGCGGTCGTTCTCCTGTGAGTCTAAATTATCGAATCGGACGCAAAACTGACAGTTAATTGTAACGTTCAGTGCCTCCTAATAACGATGGAACAATCAAATTGCGTCCCGATTCAATACATCGTCCTTCAGCCGTCTTGTCTCCATGGGTCTATTGCTGCCTCGGGCACCTTATGTTCGTTCTCCTGTGAGTCTAGATTGTCGAATCGGACGCAAAACTGATAGTTAATTGTAACGTTCAGGGCCTCCTAATGGCGATGGAATACTCAATTTGCGTCCTGAATCAATACATCGTCCTCCAGCCGACTTTTCTCCATGGATCTATTGCTGCCTCGGGCACCTTATGTTCGTTCTCCTTTGAGTCTAGATTATCGAATCGGACGCAAAACTGATAGTTAATTGTAACGTTCAGGGCCTCCTAATGACGATGGAACACTCAAATTGCGTCCCAATACGTCGTCCTCCTGCCGACGTGTCACCATGGGTCTATTGCTGCCCCGGGCACCTTATGGTCGTTCTATTGTGAGTCTAGATTATCGAATCGGACGCAAACCTGATAATTAATTGTAACGTTCAGGGCCTCCTAATGACGATGGAACACTCAAATTGAGTCCCGATTCAATACATCGTCCTCCAGCCGACGTATCTCCATGGGTCTATTGCTGCGTCTGGCACCTTATGTTCGTTCTCCTGTGAGTATAGATTATCGAATCGGACTGAAAACTTATAGTTGATACTAACGTTCAGGGCCTCCTAATGACGATGGAATACTCAAATTGCGTCCCGATTCAATACATCGTCCTCCAGCCGACTTATCTCCATTGGTCTATTGCTGCCTCGGGCACCTTATGTTCGTTCTCCTGTGAACCTAAATTTTCGAATTGGACACAAAACTGATAGTTAATTGTAACGTTCAGGGCCTCCTAATGACGAAGGAACACTCAAATTGCGTCCCGATTCAATACATCGTCCTCCAACCGACTTGCCTCCATGGGTATATTGCTGCCTCTGGCACCTTATGGTCGTTCTCCTGTGAGTCTAGATTGTCGAATCGGACGCAAAACTGATAGTTAATTGTAACGTTCAGGGCCTCCTAATGGCGATGGAATACTCAATTTGCGTCCTGAATCAATACATCGTCCTCCAGCCGACTTTTCTCCATGGATCTATTGCTGCCTCGGGCACCTTATGTTCGTTCTCCTTTGAGTCTAGATTATCGAATCGGACGCAAAACTGATAGTTAATTGTAACGTTCAGGGCCTCCTAATGACGATGGAACACTCAAATTGCGTCCCAATACGTCGTCCTCCTGCCGACGTGTCACCATGGGTCTATTGCTGCCCCGGGCACCTTATGGTCGTTCTATTGTGAGTCTAGATTATCGAATCGGACGCAAACCTGACAGTTAATTGTAACGTTCAGGGCTTCCTAATGACGATGGAATACTCAAATTGCGTCCCGATTCAATACATCGTCCTCCAGCCGACGTGTCTCCATGGGTCTATTGCTGCCTTGGGCACGTTATGGTCGTTCTTCTGTGAGTCTAGATTATCGAATCGGACGAAAAACTGATAGTTAATTGTAACATTCAGGGCCTCCTAATAACGATGGAACAATCAAATTCCGTCCCGATTCAATACATCGTCCTTCAGCCGACTTATCTCCATGGGTCTATTGCTGCCTCGGGCACCTTACGGTCGTCCTCCCGTGAGTCTAATTATCGAATCGGACGCAAAACAGATAGTTAATTGTAACGTTCAGGGCCTCCTAATGACGATGGAACACTCAAATTGCAACCCGATTCAATACATCGACCTCCACCTGACTTGTCTCCATGGGTCTATTGCTGCCTCGGGCACCTTATGGTCGTTGTCCTGTGAGTGTAAATTTCCGAATCGGACACAGAATTGATAGTTAATTGTAACGTTTAGGCCCTCCTAATGACGATGGAACACTCAAATTGCGTTGAGATTCAATACATCGTCCTTCAGCCGAATTGTCTGCATGTGTCTATTGCTGCCTCGGGCACCTTATGGTCGTTCTCCTGTGAGTCATGATTATCGGATCGGACGCAAAACTGATAGTTAATTGTAACGTTCAGGGCTTCCTAATGAAGATGGAACACTAAAAATTGCGTCCCGATTCAATACATCGTCCTCCAGCCGACTTGTCTCCATGGGTCTACTGCTGCCTCGGGCAGCATATGGTCGTCCTCCTGTGAGTCTAGATTAACGAATCGCACGCAAAGCTGATAGTTAATTGTAACGGTCGGGGCCTCCTAATGACGAAGGAACACTCAAATTGCGTCCCGATTCAATACATCGTCCTCCAACCGACTTGTCTCCATGAGTATATTGCTGCATCGGGCACCTTATGGTCGTTGTCCTGTGATTCTAGATAATCGTATCGGACGCAAAACTGATAGTTAATTGTAACGTTCTGGGCCTTCTAATGACGATGGAACACTCAAATTGCGGTGAGATTCAATACATCAACCTCCAGCCGACTTGTCTCCATGGGTCTATTGCTGCCTCGAGCACGTTACGGTCGTTGTCCTGTGAATCAAGGTTATCGAATCGGACGCAAAACTGATAGTTAATTGTAACGTTGAGGACCTCCTAATGACGATGGAACACTCAAATTGCGTCCGGATTCAATACGTTGTCCTCAAGCCGACGTGTCTCCATGGGTCTATTGCTGCCCCGGGCACCTTATGGTCGTTCTCCTGTGAGTCTTGATTATCGAATCGGACGAAAAACTGATAGTTAATAGTAACGATCAGGGCCCCCTAAAGACGATGCAACACTCAAATTGCGTCCCGATTCAATACATCGTCTTCCAGCCGAGTTCTATCCATGGGTCCATTGCTGCCTGGGGCACATTATGGTTTTCTCCTGTGAGTCTACATTATCGAATCGGACGCAAAACTGATAGTTAACTGTAACGTTCGGGGCCTCCTAATGACGATGGAACACTCAAATTGCGTCGAGATTCAATACATCGACCTCCAGCCGAATTGTCTCCATGGGTCTATTGCTGCCTCGGGCACATTATGGTCGTTGGTCGTTCTCCTGTGAGTCTAAATTTTCGAATCGGACACATAAATGATAGTTAATTGTAAAGTTCAGGGCCTCCTAATGACGATGGAATACTCAATTTGCGTCCTGATTCAATACATCGTCCTCCAGCCGACTTATCTCCATGGATCTATTGCTGCCTCGGGCACCTTATGTTCGTTCTCCTTTGAGTCTAGATTATCGGATCGGACGCAAAACTGATAGTTAATTGTAACGTTCAGGGCCTCCTAGTGACGATGGATCACTCAAATTGCGTTCCGATTCAGTACATCGTCCTCGAACCGACTTGTCATCATCGGTATATTGCTGCCTCTGGCACCTTATGGTCGTTCTCCTGTGAGTCTAGATTATCGGATCGGACGCAAAACTGATAGTTAATTGTAACGTTCAGGGCCTCCTAATGACGATGGAACACTCAAATTGCGTCCCGATTCAATACGTCGTCCTCCAGCCGACGTGTCTCCATGGGTCTATTTCTGCCCCGGGCACCTTATGGTCGTTCTCCTGTGAGTCTAGATTATCGAATCGGACGCAAAACTGATAGTGAATTCTAACGTTCAGGGCCTCCTAATGACGATGGAACACTCAAATTGCGTCCCGATACAATACATCGTTCTCCAGCCGACTTCTCGCAATGGGTCTATTCCTGCCTCGGGCACCTTATGGTCATTCTCCTGTGAGTCTAGATTATCGAATCGGACGCAAAACTGATAGTTAATTGCAACGTTCAGTGCCTCCTAATGACGATGGAACACTCAAATTGCGTCCCGATTCAATACATCGACCTCCAGCCGAATTGTCTCCATGGGTCTATTGCTGCCTCGGGCACCTTATGGTCGTTGGTCGTTCTCCTGTGAGTCTAACTTTTCGAATCGGACACATAAATGATAGTTAATTGTAACGTTTAGGGCCTCCTAATGACGATGGATTACTGAAATTGCGTCAATATTCAATACATCGTCTTCCAGCCGACTTGTCTGCATGGGTCTATTGCTGCCTCGGGCACCTTATGGTCGTTCTCCTGTGAGTCTAGATTATCGTATCGGACGCAAAACTGATAGTTAATTGTAACGTTCAGAGCCTCCTAATGACGAGGGAACACTAAAAATTGCGTCCCGATTCAATACATCGTCCTCCAGCCGACTTGTCTCCATGGGTCTATTGCTGCATCTGGCACCTTGCGGTCGTTCTCCTGTGAGTCTAAATTATCGAATCGGACGCAAAACTGACAGTTAATTGTAACGTTCAGTGCCTCCTAATAACGATGGAACAATCAAATTGCGTCCCGATTCAATACATCGTCCTTCAGCCGTCTTGTCTCCATGGGTCTATTGCTGCCTCGGGCACCTTATGTTCGTTCTCCTGTGAGTCTAGATTGTCGAATCGGACGCAAAACTGATAGTTAATTGTAACGTTCAGGGCCTCCTAATGGCGATGGAATACTCAATTTGCGTCCTGAATCAATACATCGTCCTCCAGCCGACTTTTCTCCATGGATCTATTGCTGCCTCGGGCACCTTATGTTCGTTCTCCTTTGAGTCTAGATTATCGAATCGGACGCAAAACTGATAGTTAATTGTAACGTTCAGGGCCTCCTAATGACGATGGAACACTCAAATTGCGTCCCAATACGTCGTCCTCCTGCCGACGTGTCACCATGGGTCTATTGCTGCCCCGGGCACCTTATGGTCGTTCTATTGTGAGTCTAGATTATCGAATCGGACGCAAACCTGATAATTAATTGTAACGTTCAGGGCCTCCTAATGACGATGGAACACTCAAATTGAGTCCCGATTCAATACATCGTCCTCCAGCCGACGTATCTCCATGGGTCTATTGCTGCGTCTGGCACCTTATGTTCGTTCTCCTGTGAGTATAGATTATCGAATCGGACTCAAAACTTATAGTTGATACTAACGTTCAGGGCCTCCTAATGACGATGGAATACTCAAATTGCGTCCCGATTCAATACATCGTCCTCCAGCCGACTTATCTCCATTGGTCTATTGCTGCCTCGGGCACCTTATGTTCGTTCTCCTGTGAACCTAAATTTTCGAATTGGACACAAAACTGATAGTTAATTGTAACGTTCAGGGCCTCCTAATGACGAAGGAACACTCAAATTGCGTCCCGATTCAATACATCGTCCTCCAACCGACTTGCCTCCATGGGTATATTGCTGCCTCTGGCACCTTATGGTCGTTCTCCTGTGAGTCTAGATTGTCGAATCGGACGCAAAACTGATAGTTAATTGTAACGTTCAGGGCCTCCTAATGGCGATGGAATACTCAATTTGCGTCCTGAATCAATACATCGTCCTCCAGCCGACTTTTCTCCATGGATCTATTGCTGCCTCGGGCACCTTATGTTCGTTCTCCTTTGAGTCTAGATTATCGAATCGGACGCAAAACTGATAGTTAATTGTAACGTTCAGGGCCTCCTAATGACGATGGAACACTCAAATTGCGTCCCAATACGTCGTCCTCCTGCCGACGTGTCACCATGGGTCTATTGCTGCCCCGGGCACCTTATGGTCGTTCTATTGTGAGTCTAGATTATCGAATCGGACGCAAACCTGACAGTTAATTGTAACGTTCAGGGCTTCCTAATGACGATGGAATACTCAAATTGCGTCCCGATTCAATACATCGTCCTCCAGCCGACGTGTCTCCATGGGTCTATTGCTGCCTTGGGCACGTTATGGTCGTTCTTCTGTGAGTCTAGATTATCGAATCGGACGAAAAACTGATAGTTAATTGTAACATTCAGGGCCTCCTAATAACGATGGAACAATCAAATTCCGTCCCGATTCAATACATCGTCCTTCAGCCGACTTATCTCCATGGGTCTATTGCTGCCTCGGGCACCTTACGGTCGTCCTCCCGTGAGTCTAATTATCGAATCGGACGCAAAACAGATAGTTAATTGTAACGTTCAGGGCCTCCTAATGACGATGGAACACTCAAATTGCAACCCGATTCAATACATCGACCTCCACCTGACTTGTCTCCATGGGTCTATTGCTGCCTCGGGCACCTTATGGTCGTTGTCCTGTGAGTGTAAATTTCCGAATCGGACACAGAATTGATAGTTAATTGTAACGTTTAGGCCCTCCTAATGACGATGGAACACTCAAATTGCGTTGAGATTCAATACATCGTCCTTCAGCCGAATTGTCTGCATGTGTCTATTGCTGCCTCGGGCACCTTATGGTCGTTCTCCTGTGAGTCATGATTATCGGATCGGACGCAAAACTGATAGTTAATTGTAACGTTCAGGGCTTCCTAATGAAGATGGAACACTAAAAATTGCGTCCCGATTCAATACATCGTCCTCCAGCCGACTTGTCTCCATGGGTCTACTGCTGCCTCGGGCAGCATATGGTCGTCCTCCTGTGAGTCTAGATTAACGAATCGCACGCAAAACTGATAGTTAATTGTAACGGTCGGGGCCTCCTAATGACGAAGGAACACTCAAATTGCGTCCCGATTCAATACATCGTCCTCCAACCGACTTGTCTCCATGAGTATATTGCTGCATCGGGCACCTTATGGTCGTTGTCCTGTGATTCTAGATAATCGTATCGGACGCAAAACTGATAGTTAATTGTAACGTTCTGGGCCTTCTAATGACGATGGAACACTCAAATTGCGGTGAGATTCAATACATCAACCTCCAGCCGACTTGTCTCCATGGGTCTATTGCTGCCTCGAGCACGTTACGGTCGTTGTCCTGTGAATCAAGGTTATCGAATCGGACGCAAAACTGATAGTTAATTGTAACGTTGAGGACCTCCTAATGACGATGGAACACTCAAATTGCGTCCGGATTCAATACGTTGTCCTCAAGCCGACGTGTCTCCATGGGTCTATTGCTGCCCCGGGCACCTTATGGTCGTTCTCCTGTGAGTCTTGATTATCGAATCGGACGAAAAACTGATAGTTAATAGTAACGATCAGGGCCCCCTAAAGACGATGCAACACTCAAATTGCGTCCCGATTCAATACATCGTCTTCCAGCCGAGTTCTATCCATGGGTCCATTGCTGCCTGGGGCACATTATGGTTTTCTCCTGTGAGTCTACATTATCGAATCGGACGCAAAACTGATAGTTAACTGTAACGTTCGGGGCCTCCTAATGACGATGGAACACTCAAATTGCGTCGAGATTCAATACATCGTCCTCCAGCCGACTTATCTCCATGGGTCTATTGCTGCCTCGAGCACCTTATGACCGTTGTCCTGTGAGTCTAGATTATCGAATCGGACGCAAAACTGATAGTTAATTGTAACGTTCAGTGCCTCCTAATCACGATGGAACACTCAAATTGCGTCCTGATTCAATACATCGTCCTCCAGCCGACTTATCTCCATGGGTCTATTGGTGCCTCGGGCACCTTATGTTCGTTCTCCCGTGAGTCTAGATTGTGGAATCGGACGCAAAACTGATAGTTAATTGTAACGTTCAGGGCCTCCTAATTACGATGGAATACTCAAATTGCGTCCTGATTCAATACATCGTCCTCCAGCCGACTTATCTCCATGGGTCTATTGCTGCCTCGGGCACCTTATGTTCGTTCTTTTTTGAGACGAGATTATCGAATCGGGCGCAAAACTGATAGTTAATTGTAACGTTCAGGGCCTCCTAATGACGATGGAACACTCAAATTGCGTCCCAATACGTCGTCCTCCTGCCGACAAGTCTCCATGGGTCTATTGCAACCCCGGGCACCTTATGGTCGTTCTCCTGTGAGTCTAGATTATCGAATCGGACGCAAAAGTTATAGTTAATTGTAACGTTCAGGGCCTCCCAATGACGATGGAACACTCAAATTGCGTCCCGATTCAATACATCGTCCTCCAGCCGACTTGTCTCCATGGGTCTATTGCTGCCTCGGGCACCTTATGGTCGTTCTATTGTGAGTCTAGATTATCGAATCGGACGCAAAACTGATAGTTAATAGTAACGCTCAGGGCTTCCTAATGACGATGGAACACTCAAATTGCGTCCCGATTCAATACATCGTCCTCCACTCGACTTATCTCCATGGGTCTATTGCTGCATCGGGCACCTTATGGTCGTTCTCCTGTGAGTCTATATTATCGAATCGGACGCAAAACTGATAGTTAATTGTAACGTTCTGTGCCTCTTAATGACGATGGAACACTCAAATTGCGTCCCGATTCAATACATCGTCCTCCAGTCGACTTTTCTCCATGGGTCTATTGCTGCCTGGGGCACATTATGGTTGTTCTCCTGTGAGTCTACATTAACGAATCGGACGCAAAACTGATAGTTAATTGTAACGTTCAAGGCCTCCTAATGACGATGGAAATCACCAATTGCGTCCCGATTCAATACATCGTCCTCCAGCCGAATTCTCTCCATGGGTATATTGCTGAATGGGGCTCCTTATGGTTGTTCTCCTCTGAGTCTAGATTATCGAATCGGACGAAAAACTGATAGTTAACTGTAACGTTTAGGGCCTCCTAATGGCGATGGAACACTCAAATTGCGTCGAGATTCAATACATTGTCTTCCAGCCGACTTGGCTCCATGGGTCTAATGCTGCCTCGGGCACCTTATGGTCGTTCTCCTGTCAGTCTAGATTATCGAATCGGACGCAAAACTGATAGTTAACTGTAACGTTTAGGGCCTCCTAATGACGATGGAACACTCAAATTTCGTCCCAATACGTCGTCCTCCTGCCGACGTGTCTCCATGTGTCTATTGCTGCCCCGGGCACCTTATGGTCGTTCCTCTGTGGGTCAAGATTATCGAATCGGATGCAAAACTGATAGTTAATTGTAACGTTCAGGGACTCCCAATGACGATGGAACACTCAAATTGCGATACGATTCAATACATCGTCCTCCAGCCGACTTGTCTCCATGGGCCTATTGCTGCCTCGGGCACCTTATGGTCGTTCTAATGTGAGTCTAGATTATCGAATCGGACGCAAACCTGATAGTTAATTGTAACGCTCAAGGCTTCCTAATGACGATGGAACACTCAAATTGCGTCCTGATTCAATACACTGTCCTCCAACCGACTTATCTCCATGGGTCTATTGCTGCATCGGGCACCTTATGGTCGTTCTCCTGTGAGTCTAGATTATCGAATCGGACACAAACCTGATAGTTAATTGTAACGTTCAGGGACACCTAATGACGATGGAACACTCAAATTTCGTCCCAATTCAATACATCGTCCTCCAGGCGACGTGTCTCCATGGGTCTATTGCTGCCTCGGGCACCTTATGGTCGTTCTCCTGTGAGTCTAGATTATGGAATCGGACTCAAAAATGATAGTTAATTGTAACGTGAAGGGCCTCCTAATGACGATGGAACAATCAAATTGCGTCCCGATTCAATACATCGTCCACCAGCCGACTTAACTCCATGGGTCCATTGCTGCCTCGAGCACCTTATGGCCGTTGTCCTGCGAATCTAACTTATCGAATCGGACGCAAAAGTGATAGTTATTTGTAACGTTCAGGGCCTCCTAATGACGATGGAATACACAAATTGCGTCCTGATTCAATACATCGTCCTCCAGCCGACTTATCTCCATGGGTCTATTGCTGCCTCGGACACCTTATGTTCGTTCTCCTTTGGGTCTAGATTATCGAATCGGACGCAAAGCTGATAGTTAATTGTAACTTTCAGGGCCTCCCAATGACGATGGAACACTCAAATTGCGTCCCGATTCAATACATCGTCCTCCAGCCGACTTGTCTCCATGGGTCTATTGCTGCCTCGGGCACCTTATGGTCGTTCTATTTTGAGTCTAAATTACCGAATCGGACGCAAACCTGATAGTTAATTGTAACGTTCAGGGCTTCCTAATGTCGATGGAACACTCAAATTGCGTATCGATTCAATACATCGTCCTCCGGCCGACTTATCTCCATGGGTCTATTGCTGCATCGGGCACCTTATGGTCGTTCTCCTGTGAGTCTAGATTATCGAATCGGACACAAACTTGATAGTTAATTGTAACGTTCAGGGCCACCTAATGACGATGGAACACTCAAATTGCGTCCCAATTCAATGCATCGTCCTCCAGGCGAAGTGTCTCCATGGGTCTATTGCTGCCTCAGGCACCTTATGGTCGTTCTCCTGTGAGTCTAGATTATGGAAACGGACTCAAAACTGATAGTTAATTGTAACTTTCAGGGCCTCCTAATGACGATGGAACAATGAAATTGCGTCCCGATTCAATATATCGTCCTTCAGCCGAGTTATCTCCATGGGTCTATTGCTGCCTCGGGCACCTTACGGTCGTTATCCTGTGAGTCTAGATTATCGAATCGGCCGTAAAACTGATAGTTAATGGTAACGTTGAGGGCCTCCTAACGACGATGGAACACTCAAATTGTATCCCAATTCAATACATCGTCCTCCAGCCGAATTCTCTCCATGTGTCCATTGCTGCCTGGGGCACATTATGGTTGTTCTCCTGTGAGTCTACATTAACGAATCGGACGCAAAAATGATAGTTAACTGTAACGTTCAGGGCCTCCTAATGACGATGGAACACTCAAATTGCGTCCCGATTCAATACGTCGTCCTCCTGCCGACGTGTCTCCATGGGGCTATTGCTGCCCCGGGCACCTTATGGTCGTTCTCCTGTGAGTCTAGATTATCGAATCGGACGCAAAACTGATAGTTAATTGTAACGTTCAGTGCCTCCTAATGACGATGGAACACTCAAATTGCGTCCCGATTCAATACATCATCCTCCTGCCGACGTGTCTCCATGGGTCTATTTCTGCCTCGGGCACCTTATGGTCGTTCTCCTGTGAGTCTAGATTATCGAATCGGACGCAAAACTGATAGTTAATTGTAACGTTCAGGGCCTCCTAATGACGATGGAACACTCAAATTGCGTCCCGATTCAATTCATCGTCCTCCTGCCGACGTGTCTCCATGGGTCTATTGCTGCATCGGGCACCTTATCGTCGTTCTCCTGTGAGTCTAGATTATCGAATCGGACGCAAAACTGATAGTTAATTGTAACGTTCAGGGCCTCCTAAAGACGATGGAACACTCAAATTGCGTCCCGATTCAATACATCGTCCTCCAACAGACTTGTCTCCATGGGTCTATTGCTGCCTCGGGCACCTTATGGTCGTTCTCCTGTGAGTCTAAATTTTCGAATCGGACACAGAACTGATAGTTAATTGTAACGTTCATGGCCTCCTAATGACGATGGAACACACAAATTGCGTCGAGATTCAATACATCGTCCTCCAGCCGACTTGTCTCTATGGGTCTATTGCTGCCTCGGGCACCTTATGGTCGTTCACCTGTGGGTCTAAATTTTCGAATTGGACACAAAACTGATAGTTAATTGTAACGTTCAGGGCCTCCTAATGACGATGGAACACTCAAATTGCTACCCGATTCAATACATCGACCTCCAGCCGACTTGTCGCCATGGGTCTATTGCTGCCTCGGGCACCTTATGGTCGTTCTCCTGTGAGACTAAATTTTCGAACCGACACAGAACTGATAGTTAATTGGAACTTTTAGGCCCTCCTAATGACGATGGAGCACTCAAATTGCGTCGAGATTCAATACATCGTTCTTCAGCCGATTTGTCTGCATGGGTCTATTGCTGCTTCGGGCACCTTATAGTCGTTCTCCTGTGGGTCTACAATTTTCGAATTGGACACAAAACTGATAGGTAATTGTAACGTTCAGGGCCACCTAATGACGATGGAACACTCAAATTGCGTCGAGATTCAATACATCGTCCTCCAGCCGACTTGTCTCTATGGGTCTATTGCTGCCTCGGGCACCTTATGGTCGTTCTCCTGTGGGTCTAGATTTTCGAATTGGACACAAAACTGATAGTTAATTGTAACGTTAAGGGCCTCCTAATGACGATGGAACACTCAAATTGCAACCCGATTCAATACATCGACCTCCAGCCGACTTGTCTCCATGGGTCTATTTCTGCCTCGGGCACCTTATGGTCGTTCTCCTGTCAGTCTAAATTTTCGAATCGGACACAGAACTAATAGTTAATTGTAACGTTCACGGCCTCCTAATGACGATGGAACACCCAAATTGGGTCCCGATTCAATACATCGTCCTCCAGCCGACTTATTTCCATAGGTCTATTGCAGCCTCGGGCACCTTATGGTAGTTCTCCTGTGAGTCTAGATTATCGAATCGGACGCAAAACTGATAGTTAATTGTAACGTTCAGGTCTTCCTAATGACGATGGAATACTCAAATTGCGTCCCGATTCAATACATCGTCCTCCAGCCGACTTGTCGCCATGGGTCTATTGCTGCCACGGGCACCTTATGGTCGTTCTCCTGTGAGTCTAGATTATTGTATCGGACGCAAAACTGTTAGTTAATTGTAACGATCAGGCCCACCTAATGACGATGGAACACTAAAAATTGCGTCCCGATTCAATACATCGTCCTCCAGCCGACTTGTCTCCATGGGTCTATTGCTGCCTCGGGCAGCATATGGTCGTTCTCCTGTGAGTCTAGATTAACGAATCGGACGCAAAACTGATAGTTAATTGTAACGTTTAGGTCCTCCTAATGACGATGGAACACTCAAATTGCGTCGAGATGCAATACATCGTCCCTCAGCCGACTTGGCTGCACGGGTCTATTGCTGCCTCGCGCACCTTATGGTCGTTCTCCTGTGGGACTAGATTTTCGAATTGGACACAAAACTGATAGTTAATTGTAACGTTCAGGGCCACCTAATGACGATGGAACACTCTAATTGCGTCCCGATTCAATACATCGTCCTCCAGCCGACTTGTCGCCATGGGTCTATTGCTGCCTCGGGCACCTTATGGTCGTTCTCCTGTGGGTCTAGATTTTCGAATTGGACACAAAACTGATAGTTAATTGTAACGTTCAGGGCCACATAATGACGATGGAACACTCAAATTGCGTCCCAATTCAATACATCGTCCTCCAGCCGACTTATCTCCATGGGTCTATTGCTGCCTCGGGCACCTAATGTTCGTTCTCCTTTAAGTCTAGATTATCGAATCAGACGCCAAACTGATAGTTAATTGTAACGTTCAGGGCCTCCTAATGACGATGGAACACTCAAATTGCGTCCCGATTCAATACGTCGTCCTCCTGCCGACGTGTCTCCATGGGGCTATTGCTGCCTCGGGCACCTTATGGTCGTTCTATTGTGAGTCTAAATTATCGAATCAGACGCAAACCTGATAGTTAATTGTAACGTTCAGGGCCACCTAATGACGATGGAACACTCAAATTGCGTCCCAATTCAATACATCGTCCTCCAGGCGACGTGTCTCCATGGGTCAATTGCTGCATCGGGCACCTTATGGTCGTTCTCCTGTGAGTCTAGATTATCGAATCGGCCGCAAAACTGATAGTTAATTGTAACGTTCAGGGCCCCCTAATGACGTTGGAACACTCAAATTGCGTCCCGATTCAATACATCGTCCTCGAGAAGATTTCTCTCCATGGGTCCATTGCTGCGTGGGGCACATTATGGTTGTTCTCCTGTGAGTCTACATTATCGAATCGGACGCAAAACTGATAGTTAACTGTACCGTTCGGGGCCTCCTAATGACAATGGAACACTCAAATTGCGTCGAGATTCAATACATCGTCCTCCAGCCGACTTATCTCCATGGGTCTATTGCTGCCTCGAGCACCTCATGGCCGTTGTCCTGTGAGTCTAGATTATCGAATCGGACGCAAAACTGATAGTCAATTGTAACGTTTAGGGCCTCCTAACGACGATGGAACACTCAAATTGCGTCCTTATTCAATACATCGTCCTCCAGCCGACTTATCTCCATAGGTCTATTGCTGCCTCGGGCAACTTATGTTCGTTCACCTTTGAGTCTAGATTATCGAATCGGACGCAAAACTGATAGTTAATTGTAACGTTCAGGGCCTCCTAATGACGATGGAACACTCAAATTGCGTCGAGATGCAATACATCGTCCCTCAGCCGACTTGGCTGCACGGGTCTATTGCTGCCTCGCGCACCTTATGGTCGTTCTCCTGTGGGACTAGATTTTCGAATTGGACACAAAACTGATAGTTAATTGTAACGTTCAGGGCCACCTAATGACGATGGAACACTCTAATTGCGTCCCGATTCAATACATCGTCCTCCAGCCGACTTGTCGCCATGGGTCTATTGCTGCCTCGGGCACCTTATGGTCGTTCTCCTGTGGGTCTAGATTTTCGAATTGGACACAAAACTGATAGTTAATTGTAACGTTCAGGGCCACATAATGACGATGGAACACTCAAATTGCGTCCCAATTCAATACATCGTCCTCCAGCCGACTTATCTCCATGGGTCTATTGCTGCCTCGGGCACCTAATGTTCGTTCTCCTTTAAGTCTAGATTATCGAATCAGACGCCAAACTGATAGTTAATTGTAACGTTCAGGGCCTCCTAATGACGATGGAACACTCAAATTGCGTCCCGATTCAATACGTCGTCCTCCTGCCGACGTGTCTCCATGGGGCTATTGCTGCCTCGGGCACCTTATGGTCGTTCTATTGTGAGTCTAAATTATCGAATCAGACGCAAACCTGATAGTTAATTGTAACGTTCAGGGCCACCTAATGACGATGGAACACTCAAATTGCGTCCCAATTCAATACATCGTCCTCCAGGCGACGTGTCTCCATGGGTCAATTGCTGCATCGGGCACCTTATGGTCGTTCTCCTGTGAGTCTAGATTATCGAATCGGCCGCAAAACTGATAGTTAATTGTAACGTTCAGGGCCCCCTAATGACGTTGGAACACTCAAATTGCGTCCCGATTCAATACATCGTCCTCGAGAAGATTTCTCTCCATGGGTCCATTGCTGCGTGGGGCACATTATGGTTGTTCTCCTGTGAGTCTACATTATCGAATCGGACGCAAAACTGATAGTTAACTGTACCGTTCGGGGCCTCCTAATGACAATGGAACACTCAAATTGCGTCGAGATTCAATACATCGTCCTCCAGCCGACTTATCTCCATGGGTCTATTGCTGCCTCGAGCACCTCATGGCCGTTGTCCTGTGAGTCTAGATTATCGAATCGGACGCAAAACTGATAGTCAATTGTAACGTTTAGGGCCTCCTAACGACGATGGAACACTCAAATTGCGTCCTTATTCAATACATCGTCCTCCAGCCGACTTATCTCCATAGGTCTATTGCTGCCTCGGGCAACTTATGTTCGTTCACCTTTGAGTCTAGATTATCGAATCGGACGCAAAACTGATAGTTAATTGTAACGTTCAGGGCCTCCTAATGACGATGGAACACTCAAATTGCGTCCCGATTCAATACATCGTCCTCCAGCCGACTTATCTCCATGGGTCTATTGCTGCCTCGGGTACCTTATGGTCGTTCTCCGGTGAGTCTAGATTATCGAATCGGACACAAACCTGATATTTAATTCTAACGTTCAGGGCCGCCTAATGACGATGGAACACTCAAATTGCGTCCCGATTCAATACATGGTCCTCCTGCCGACGTGTCTCCATGGGTCTATTGCTGCCTCGGGCACCTTGTGGTCGTTCACCTGTGGGTATAGATTTTCGAATTGGACACAAAACTGATAGTTAATTGTAACGTTCAGGGCCACCTAATGACGATGGAACACTCAAATTGCGTCGAGATTCAATACATCGTCCTCCAGGCGACTTTTCTCTATGGGTCTATTGCTGCCTCGGGCACCTTATGGTCGTTCTCCTGTGGGTGTAGATTTTCGAATTGGACACAAAACTGATAGTTAATTGTAACGTTAAGGGCCTTCTAATGACGATGGAACACTCAAATTGCAACCCGATTCAATACATCGACCTCCAGCCGACTTGTCTCCATGGGTCTATTTCTGCCTCGGGCACCTTATGGTCGTTCTCCTGTCAGTCTAAATTTTCGAATCGGACACAGAACTAATAGTTAATTGTAACGTTCACGGCCTCCTAATGACGATGGAACACCCAAATTGGGTCCCGATTCAATACATCGTCCTCCAGCCGACTTATTTCCATAGGTCTATTGCAGCCTCGGGCACCTTATGGTCGTACTCCTGTGAGTCTAGATTATCGAATCGGACGCAAAACTGATAGTTAATTGTAACGTTCAGGTCTTCCTAATGACGATGGAATACTCAAATTGCGTCCCGATTCAATACATCGTCCTCCAGCCGACTTGTCGCCATGGGTCTATTGCTGCCACGGGCACCTTATGGTCGTTCTCCTGTGAGTCTAGATTATTGTATCGGACGCAAAACTGTTAGTTAATTGTAACGATCAGGCCCACCTAATGACGATGGAACACTAAAAATTGCGTCGCGATTCAATACATCGTCCTCCAGCAGACTTGTCTCCATGGGTCTATTGCTGCCTCGGGCAGCATATGGTCGTTCTCCTGTGAGTCTAGATTAACGAATCGGACGCAAAACTGATAGTTAATTGTAACGTTTAGGTCCTCCTAATGACGATGGAACACTCAAATTGCGTCGAGATGCAATACATCGTCCCTCAGCCGACTTGGCTGCACGGGTCTATTGCTGCCTCGCGCACCTTATGGTCGTTCTCCTGTGGGACTAGAATTTCGAATTGGACACAAAACTGATAGTTAATTGTAACGTTCAGGGCCACCTAATGACGATGGAACACTCTAATTGCGTCCCGATTCAATACATCGTCCTCCAGCCGACTTGTCGCCATGGGTCTATTGCTGCCTCGGGCACCTTATGGTCGTTCTCCTGTGGGTCTAGATTTTCGAATTGGACACAAAACTGATAGTTAATTGTAACGTTCAGGGCCACATAATGACGATGGAACCCTCAAATTGCGTCCCAATTCAATACATCGTCCTCCAGCCGACTTATCTCCATGGGTCTAGTGCTGCCTCGGGCACCTAATGTTCGTTCTCCTTTGAGTCTAGATTATCGAATCGGACGCAAAACTGATAGTTAATTGTAACGTTCAGGGCCTCCTAATGACGATGGAACACTTAAATTGCGTCCCGATTCAATACGTCGTCCTCCTGCCGACGTGTCTCCATGGGGCTATTGCTGCCCCGGGCACCTTATGGTAGTCCTCCAGTGAGTCTAGATTATCGAATCGGACGCATAACTGATAGTTAATTGTAACGTTCAGGGCCTCCTAATGACGATGGAACACTCAAATTGCGTCCCGATTCAATACATCGTCCTCCAGCCGACTTATCTCCATGGGTCTATTGCTGCCTCGGGTACCTTATGGTCGTTCTCCGGTGAGTCTAGATTATCGAATCGGACACAAACCTGATATTTAATTCTAACGTTCAGGGCCGCCTAATGACGATGGAACACTCAAATTGCGTCCCGATTCAATACATGGTCCTCCTGCCGACGTGTCTCCATGGGTCTATTGCTGCCTCGGGCACCTTATGGTCGTTCTCCTGTGGGTCTAGATTATCGAATCGGACGCAAAACTGATAGTTAATTGTAACGTTCAGGGCCTCCTAATGACGATGGAACACTCAAATTGCGTCCCGATTCAATACATCGTCCTCCAACAGACTTGTCTCCATGGGTCTATTGCAGCCTCGGGCACCTCATGATCGTTCTCCTATGAGTCTAGATTATCGGATGGGACGCAAAACTGATAGTTAATTGTAACGTTCAGGGCCTCCTAATGGCGATGGAACACTCAAATTGAGTCCCGATACAATACATCGTCCTCCAGCTGACTTGTCGCCTTGGGTCTATTCATGCCTCGGGCACCTTATGGTCGTTCTCCTGTGAGTCAAGATTATCGAATCGGACGCAAAACTGATAGTTAGTTGCAACGTTCAGGGCCTCCTAATGACGATGGAAAACTCAAATTGCGTCCCGATTCAATACATCGACCTCCAGCCGATATGTCTCCATGGGTCTATTGCTGCCTCGGGCACATTATGGTCGTTCTCCTTTGAATCTAAATTTTCGAATCGGTCACAGAACTGATAGTCAGTTGTAACGTTGAGGGCCTCCTAATGACGGTGGAACACTCAAATTGCGTCGAAATTCAATACATCGTCCTTCAGCCGATTTGTCTCCATGGGTCTATTGCTGCCTCGGGCACCTTATGGTCGTTCTCCTGTGAGTCTAAATTTTCGAATCGGACACAGAACTGATAGTTAATTGTAACGTTCAGGGCCTCCTAATGACGATGGAACACTCAAATTGCGTCGAGATACAATACATCGTCCTCCAGCCGACTTGTCTCTATGGGTCTATTGCTGCCTCGGGCACCTTATGGTCGTTCTCCTGTGGGTCTAGATTTTCGAATTGGACACAAAACTGATAGTTAATTGTAACTTTCAGGGCCTCCTAATGACGATGGAACACTCAAATTGCAACCCGATTCAATACAACGACCTCCAGCCGACTTGAATCCATGGGTCTATTGCTGCCTCGGGCACCTTATGGTCGTTCTCCTGTGGGACTAAATTTTCGAACCGACACAGAACTGATAGTTACTTGGAACGTTTAGGCCCTCCTAATAGCGATGGAACACTCAAATTGCGTCGAGAGTCAATTCATCGACCTTCAGCCGACTTGTCTGCATGGGTCTATTGCTGCCTCGGGCACCTTAAGGTCGTTCTCCTGTGAGTCTAAATTTTCGAATCGGACACAGAACTGATAGTTAATTGTAACGTTCAGGGCCTCCTAATGACGATGGAACACTCAAATTGCGTCGAGATAGAATTCATCGTCCTCCAGCCGACTTGTCTCTATGGGTCTATTGCTGCCTCGGGCACCTTATGGTCGTTCTCCTGTGGGTCTAGATTTTCGAATTGGACACAAAACTGATAGTTAATTGTAACTTTCAGGGCCTCCTAATGACGATGGAACACTCAAATTGCAACCCGATTCAATACAACGACCTCCAGCCGACTTGAATCCATGGGTCTATTGCTGCCTCGGGCACCTTATGGTCGTTCTCCTGTGAGACTAAATTTTCGAACCGACACAGAACTGATAGTTACTTGGAACGTTTAGGCCCTCCTAATAGCGATGGAACACTCAAATTGCGTCGAGAGTCAATTCATCGTCCTTCAGCCGACTTGTCTGCATGGGTCTATTGCTGCCTCGGGCATCTTATGGTCGTTCTCCTGTGGGTCTACAATTTTCGAATTGGACAAAAAACTGATACTTAATTGTAACGTTGAGGGCCACCTAATGACGATGGAACACTCAAATTGCGTCGAGATTCAATACATCGTCCTCCAGCCGACTTGTCTCTATGGGTCTATTGCTGCCTCGGGCATCTTATGGTCGTTCTCCTCTGGGTCTAGATTTTCGAACTGGACACAAAACTGATAGTTAATTGTAACTTTCAGGGCCTCCTAATGACGATGGAACACTCAAATTGCAAACCGATTCAATACATCGACCTCCAGCCGACTTGTCTCCATGGGTCTATTGCTGCCTCGGACACCTTATGGTCGTTCTCCTGTGAGACTAAATTTTCGAAACGGACACAGAACTGATAGTTAATTGGAACGTTTAGGCCCTCCTAATGACGATGGAACACTCAAATTGCGTCGAGATTCAATACATCGTCCTTCAGCCGACTTGTCTATATGGGTCTATTGCTGCCTCGGGCACCTTATGGTCGTTCTCCTGTGGGTCTACAATTTTCGAATTGGACACAAAAATGATAGTTAATTGTAAAGTTCAGGGCCACCTAATGACAATGGAACACTCAAATTGCGTCGAGATTCAATACATCGTCCTCCAGCCGGCTTGTCTCTATGGATCTATTGCTGCCTCGGGCACCTTATGGTCGTTCTCCTGTGAGTCTAGATTAACGAATCGGACGCAAAACTGATAGTTGATTGTAACGTTCAGGGCTTCCTAATGACGAAGGAACACTCAAATTGCGTCAAGATTCAATACATCGTCCTACAGCCGACTTGTCTCCATGGGTCTATTGCTGCCTCGAGCACCTTATGGTCGTTGTCCTGTGAGTCTAGATTATCGAATCGGACGCAAAACTGATAGTTAATTGAAACGTTCATGGCCTCCTAATGACGATGGAACACTCAAATTGCGTCCCGATTCAGTACGTCGTCCTCCAGCCGACGTGCCTCCCAGGGTGTATTGCTGCCCCGGGACCTTATGGTCATTCTCCTGTGAGTCTAGATTATCGAATCGGACGCAAAACTGATAGTTAATTGTAACGTTCAGGGCCTCCTAATGACGATGGAACACTCAAATTGCGTCCCGATTCAATACATCGTCCTCTAGCCGACTTATCTCCATGGGTCTATTGCTCCCTCTGGCACCTTATGTTCGTTCTCCTGTGAGTATGGATTATCGAATCGGACGCAAAACTGATAGTTAATTGTAACGTTCAGGGCCTCCTAATTTCGATGGAATACCCAAATTGCGTCCCGATTCAATACATCGTCCTACAGCCGACTTATTTCCATGGGTCTATTGCAGCCTCGGAAACCTTATGGTCGTTCTCCTGTGAGTCCACATTATCGAATCGGACGCAAAACTGATAGTTAATTGTAATGTTCAGGGCCTCCTAATGACGATGGAACACTCAAATTGCATCCCGATTCAATACATCGTCCTCCAGCCGACGTGTCTCGATGGGTCTACTGCTGCTTCGGGCACCTTATGGTCGTTCTCTTGTGAGTCTAGTCTATCGAATAGGACGCAAAGCTGATAGTTAATTGTAACGTTCAGGGCTTCCTAATGACGATGGAACACTCAAATTGCGTCCCGATTAAATACATCGTCCCCCAGCCGAATTCTCTCCATGGGTCCATTGCTGCCTGGGGCACCTTATGGTTGTTCTCCTGTGAGTCTACATTATCGAATCGGACGCAAAACTGATAGTTAACTGTAACGTTCAGGGCCTCCTAATGACGATGGAACACTCAAATTGCGTCGAGATTCAATACATCGTCCTCCAGCCGACTTGTCCCCATGGGTCTATTGCTGCCTCGAGCACCTTATGGTCGTTGTCCTGTGAGTCTAGATTATCGAATCGGACGCAAAACTGATAGTTAATTGGAACGTTCAGGGCCTCCTAATGACGATGGTACACTCAAATTGCGTCCCGATTCAATACATCGTCCTCCAGCTGACTTATCTTCATGGATCTATTGCTGCCTCGGGCACCTTATGTTCGTTCTCCAGTGAATCTAGATTATCGAATCGGACGCAAAACTGATAGTTAATTGTAACGTTCAGGTCCTCCTAATGACGATGGAATACTCAAATTGCGTCCTGATTCAATACATCGTCCTCCAGCCGACGTATCTCCATGGGTCTATTGATGCCTCAGGCACCTTATGGTCGTTCTATTGTGAGTCTAAATTTTCGAATCGGACACAGAACTGATAGTTAATTGTGACGTTCAAGGCCTCCTAATGACGATGGAACACTCAAATTGCGTTGAGATTCAATACATCGTCCGACAACCGACTTGTCTCTATGGGTCTATTGCTGCCTCGGGTACTTTATGGTCGTTCTCCTGTGGGTCTAGATTTTCGAATTGGACACAAAACTGATAGTTAATCGTAACGTTCAGGGCCTCCTAATGACGATCGAACACTCAAATTGCGTCCCGATTCAATACATCGTCCTCCAGCCGACTTGTCGCCATGGGTCTATTGCTCCCACGGGCACCTTATGGTCGTTCTCCTGTGAGTCTAGATTATCGTATCGGACGAAAGACTGTTAGTTAATTGTAACGATCTGGGCCTCCTAATGACGATGGGACACTAAAAATTGCGTCCCGATTCAATACATCGTCCTCCAGCCGACTTGGCTCCATGGGTCTATTGCTGCCTCGGGGAGCTTATGGTCGTTCTCCTGTGAGTCTAGATTAACGAATCGGACGCAAAACTGATAGTTAATTGTAACGTTTAGGCCCTCCTAATGACGATGGAACACTCAAATTGCGTCGAGATTCAATACATCGTCCCTCAGCCGACTTGTCTGCATGGGTCTATTGCTGCCTCGGGCACCTTATGGTCGTACTCCTGTGGGTCTAGATTTTCGAATTGGGCACAAAACTGATACTTAATTGTAACGTTCAGTGCCACCTAATGAAGATGGAACACTCAAATTGCGTCCCGATTCAATACATCGTCCTCCAGCCGACTTGTCGCCATGGGTCTATTGCTGCCACGGGCAGCTTATGGTCGTTCTCCTGTGAGGCTAGATTAACGAATCGGACGCAAAACTGACAGTTAATTGTAACGTTCAGGGCTTCCTAATGACGAAGGAACACTCAAATTACGTCCCGATTCAATACATCGTCCTCCAACCGACTTGTCTCCATGGGTATATTGCTGCCCCGGGCACCTTATGGTCGTTCTCCTGTGAGTCTAGATTATCGAATCGGACGCAAAACTGATAGTTAATTGTAACGTTCAGGGATTCCTAATGACGATGGAACACTCAAATTGGGTCCCGATTCAATACATCGTATTCCAGCCGACGTGTCTCCAAGGGGTTGTTGCTGCCTCGGGCACCTTATGTTCGTTCTTCTGTGAGTCTAGAATATCGAATCGGACGCAAAACTGATAGTTAATTGTAACGTTCAGGGCCTCCTAATGACGATGGAACAATCAAATAGCGTTCCGATTCAATACATCGTCCTTCAGCCGACTTATCTCCATGGGACTATTGCTGCCTCGGGCACCTTATGGTCGTTCTCCAGTGAGTCTAGATTATCGAATCGGACGCAAAACTGATAGTTAATTGTAACGTTCAGGGCCTCCTAATGACGTTGGATACACAAATTGCGTCCTGATTCAATACATTGTCCTCCAGCCGACGTTTCTCCATGGGTGTTTTGCTGCCTTGGGCACCTTACGGTCGTTCTCCTGTGAGTCTAGATTATCGAATCGGACGCAAAACTGATAGTTAATTGTAACGTTCAGGGCCTCCTAATGACGATGGAACACTCAAATTGCGTCCCGATTCAATACATCGTCATCCAACAGACTTGTCACCATGGGTCTATTGCTGCCTCGGGCACCTTATGGTCGTTCTCCTGTGAGTCTAAATTTTCGAATCGGACACAGAACTGATAGTTAATTGTAACGTTCAGGGCCTCCTAATGACGATGGATCACTCAAATTGTGTCGAGATTCAATACAGCGTCCTTCAGCCGACTTGTCTCCATGGGTATATTGCCGCCTCGGGCAACTTATGATCGTTCTCCTGTGGGTCTAGATTTTCGAATTGGACACAAAACTGATAGTTAATTTAACGTTCAGGGCCTCCTAATGACGAAGGAACACTCAAATTGCGTCCCGATTCAATACATCGTCCTCCAACCGACTTGTCTCCATGGGTATATTGCTGCCTCCGGCACCTTATGGTCGTTCACCTGTGATTATAGATTATCGAATCGGACGCAAAACTGATAGTTGATTGTAACGTTCAGGGCTTCCTAATTACGAAGGAACACTCAAATTGCGTCAAGATTCAATACATCGTCCTACAGCCGACTTGTCTCCATGGGTCTATTGCTGCCTCGAGCACCTTATGGTCGTTGTCCTGTGAGTCTAGATTATCGAATCGGACGCAAAACTGATAGTTAATTGAAACGTTCATGGCCTCCTAATGACGATGGAACACTCAAATTGCGTTCCGATTCAGTACGTCGTCCTCCAGCCGACGTGCCTCCCAGGGTGTATTGCTGCCCCGGGACCTTATGGTCATTCTCCTGTGAGTCTAGATTATCGAATCGGACGCAAAACTGATAGTTAATTGTAACGTTCAGGGCCTCCTAATGACGATGGAACACTCAAATTGCGTCCCGATTCAATACATCGTCCTCTAGCCGACTTATCTCCATGGGTCTATTGCTCCCTCTGGCACCTTATGTTCGTTCTCCTGTGAGTATAGATTATCGAATCGGACGCAAAACTGATAGTTAATTGTAGCGTTCAGGGCCTCCTAATTTCGATGGAATACCCAAATTGCGTCCCGATTCAATACATCGTCCTACAGCCGACTTATTTCCATGGGTCTATTGCAGCCTCTGAAACCTTATAGTCGTTCTCCTGTGAGTCCACATTATCGAATCGGACGCAAAACTGATAGTTAATTGTAATGTTCAGGGCCTCCTAATGACGATGGAACACTCAAATTGCATCCCGATTCAATACATCGTCCTCCAGCCGACGTGTCTCGATGGGTCTACTGCTGCTTCGGGCACCTTATGGTCGTTCTCTTGTGAGTCTAGTCTATCGAATAGGACGCAAAGCTGATAGTTAATTGTAACGTTCAGGGCTTCCTAATGACGATGGAACACTCAAATTGCGTCCCGATTAAATACATCGTCCCCCAGCCGAATTCTCTCCATGGGTCCATTGCTGCCTGGGGCACCTTATGGTTGTTCTCCTGTGAGTCTACATTATCGAATCGGACGCAAAACTGATAGTTAACTGTAACGTTCAGGGCCTCCTAATGACGATGGAACACTCAAATTGCGTCGAGATTCAATACATCGTCCTCCAGCCGACTTGTCTCCATGGGACTATTGCTGCCTCGAGCACCTTATGGTCGTTGTCCTGTGAGTCTACATTATCGAATCGGACGCAAAACTGATAGTTAATTGGAACGTTCAGGGCCTCCTAATGACGATGGTACACTCAAATTGCGTCCCGATTCAATACATCGTCCTCCAGCTGACTTATCTTCATGGATCTATTGCTGCCTCGGGCACCTTATGTTCGTTCTCCAGTGAATCTAGATTATCGAATCGGACGCAAAACTGATAGTTAATTGTAACGTTCAGGTCCTCCTAATGACGATGGAATACTCAAATTGCGTCCTGATACAGTACATCGTCCTCCAGCCGACTTATCTCCATGGGTCTATTGATGCCTCAGGCACCTTATGGTCGTTCTATTGTGAGTCTAAATTTTCGAATCGGACACAGAACTGATAGTTAATTGTGACGTTCAAGGCCTCCTAATGACGATGGAACACTCAAATTGCGTTGAGATTCAATACATCGTCCTACAGCCGACTTGTCTCTATGGGTCTATTGCTGCCTCGGGCACCTTATGGTCGTTCTCCTGTGGGTCTAGATTTTCGAATTGGACACAAAACTGATAGTTAATCGTAACGTTCAGGGCCTCCTAATGACGATCGAACACTCAAATTGCGTCCCGATTCAATACATCGTCCTCCAGCCGACTTGTCGCCATGGGTCTATTGCTCCCACGGGCACCTTATGGTCGTTCTCCTGTGAGTCTAGATTATCGTATCGGACGAAAGACTGTTAGTTAATTGTAACGATCTGGGCCTCCTAATGACGATGGAACACTAAAAATTGCGTCCCGATTCAATTCATCGTCCTCCAGCCGACTTGGCTCCATGGGTCTATTGCTGCCTCGGGGAGCTTATGGTCGTTCTCCTGTGAGTCTAGATTAACGAATCGGACGCAAAACTGATAGTTAATTGTAACGTTTAGGCCCTCCTAATGACGATGGAACACTCAAATTGCGTCAAGATTCAATACATCGTCCCTCAGCCGACTTGTCTGCATGGGTCTATTGCTGCCTCGGGCACCTTATGGTCGTACTCCTGTGGGTCTAGATTTTCGAATTGGGCACAAAACTGATACTTAATTGTAACGTTCAGGGCCACCTAATGAAGATGGAACACTCAAATTGCGTCCCGATTCAATACATCGTATTCCAGCCGACGTGTCTCCAAGGGGTTGTTGCTGCCTCGGGCACCTTATGTTCGTTCTTCTGTGAGTCTAGATTATCGAATCGGACGCAAAACTGATAGTTAATTGTAACGTTCAGGGCCTCCTAATGACGATGGAACAATCAAATAGCGTTCCGATTCAATACATCGTCCTTCAGCCGACTTATCTCCATGGGACTATTGCTGCCTCGGGCACCTTATGGTCGTTCTCCTGTGAGTCTAGATTATCGAATCGGACGCAAAACTGATAGTTAATTGTAACGTTCAGGGCCTCCTAATGACGTTGGAACACACAAATTGCGTCCTGATTCAATACATTGTCCTCCAGCCGACGTTTCTCCATGGGTGTTTTGCTGCCTTGGGCACCTTACGGTCGTTCTCCTGTGAGTCTAGATTATCGAATCGGACGCAAAACTGATAGTTAATTGTAACGTTCAGGGCCTCCTAATGACGATGGAACACTCAAATTGCGTCCCGATTCAATACATCGTCATCCAACAGACTTGTCACCATGGGTCTATTGCTGCCTCGGGCACCTTATGGTCGTTCTCCTGTGAGTCTAAATTTTCGAATTTTCGAATCGGACACGGAACTGATAGTTAATTGTAACGTTCAGGGCCTCCTAATGACGATGGAACACTCAAATTGTGTCGAGATTCAATACAGCGTCCTTCAGCCGACTTGTCTCCATGGGTATATTGCCGCCTCGGGCAACTTATGATCGTTCTCCTGTGGGTCTAGATTTTCGAATTGGACACAAAACTGATAGTTAATTTAACGTTCAGGGCCTCCTAATGACGAAGGAACACTCAAATTGCGTCCCGATTCAATACATCGTCCTCCAACCGACTTGTCTCCATGGGTATATTGCTGCCTCCGGCACCTTATGGTCGTTCTCCTGTGAGTATAGATTATCGAATCGGACGCAAAACTGATAGTTAATTGTAACGTTCAGGGCCTTCTAATGACGATGGAACACTCAAATTGGGTCAAGATTCAATACATCGTCCTCCAGCCGACTTGTCTCCATGGGTCTATTGCTGCCTCGAGCACCTTATGGTCGTTGTCCTGTGAGTATAGATTATCGAATCAGACGCAAAACTGATAGTTAATTGTAACGTTTAATCCCTCCTAATGACGATGGGACACTCAAATTGCGTCGAGATTTAATACATCGTCCTACAGCCGAGTTGTCTGCATGGGTCTATTGCTGCCTCGGGCACCTTATGGTCGTTCTCCTGTGAATCTAGATTATCGAATCGGACGCAAAACTGATAGTTAATTGTAACGTTCAGGGCCTCCTAATGACGATGGAACACTAAAAATAGCGTCCCGATTCAATACATCGTCCTCCAGCCGACTTGTCTCCATGGGTCTATTGCTGCCTCGGGCAGCTTATGGTCGTTCTCCTGTGAGTCTAAATTAACGAATCGGACGCAAAACTGATAGTTAATTGTAACGTTTAATCCCTAGTAATGACGATGGAACACTCAAATTGCGTCGAGATTCAATACATCGTCCTTCAGCCGACTTGTCTGCATGGGTCTATTGCTGCCTCGGGCACCTTATGGTCGTTCTCCTGTGGGTCTAGATTTTCGAATTGGACACAAAACTGATAGTTAATTGTAACGTTGGGGACCTCCTAATGACAATGGAACACTCAAATTCCGTCCCGATTCAATACATCGTCCTCCAGCCGACTTGTCGCCATGGGTCTATTGCTGCCTCGGGCAGCTTATGGTCGTTCTCCTGTGAGTCTAGATTAACGAATCGGACGCAAAACTGATAGTTAATTGTAACGTTCAGGGCTTCCTAATGACGAAGGAACACTCAAATTACGTCCCGATTTAATACATCGTCCTCCAACCGACTTGTCTCAATGGGTATATTGCTGCACCGGTCACCTTATGGTCGTTCTCCATTGAGGCTAGATTATCGAATCGGACGCATATCTGATAGTTAATTGTAACGTTCAGTGCCTCCTAATGACGATGGAACAGTCAAATTGAGTCCCGATTCAATACATCGTCCTCCAGCCGACTTGTCTCCATGGGTCTATTGCTTCCGCGGGCACTTTATGGTCGTTCTATTGTGAGACTAGATTATCGAATCGGACGCATACCTGAGAGTTAATTGTAACGTTCAGGGCTTCCTAATGACGATGGAACACTCAAATTGCGTCCCGATTCAATACATCGTCCTCCAGCCGACTTACCTCCATGGGTCTATTGCTGCCTCGGGCAACTTATGTTCGTTCTTCTGTGAGTCTAGATTATCGAATCGGACGCAAAACTGATAGTTAATTCTAACGTTCAGGGCCTCCTAATGACGATGGAACACTCAAATTGCGTCCCGATTCAATACATCATCCTCCAGCCGACGTGTCTTCATGGGTCTATTGCTGCCTCGGGCACCTTATGGTCGTTTTCCTGTGAGTCTAGACTATCGAATAGGACGAAAAACTGATAGTTAATTGCAACGTTCAGGGCCTGATAATGACGATGGAACACTCAAATTGCGTCCCGATTCAATACATCGTCCCCCAGCCGAATTCTCTCCATGGGTCCATTGCTGCCTGGGGCACCTTATGGTTGTTCTCCTGTGAGACTACATTATCGAATCGGACGCAAAACTGATAGTTAACTGTAACGTTCAGGGCCTCCTAATGACGATGGAACACTCAAATTGCGTCGAGATTCAATACATCGACCTCCAGCCGACTTGTCTCCATGGGTCTATTGCTGCCTCTGGCACCTTAAGTTCGTTCTCCAGTGAGTCTAGATTATCGAATGTGACGCAAAACTGATAGTTAATTGTAACGTTCAGGGCCTCCTAATGACGATGGAATACTCAAATTGCGTCCTGATTCAATACATCGTCCTCCAGCCGACTTATCTCCATGGGTCTGTTGCTGCCTCGTGCACCTTATGTTCGTCCTCCTGTGAGTCTAGATTATCGAATCGGACGCAAAACTGATAGTTAATTGTAATGTTCAGGGCCACCTAAAGACGATGGAACACTCAAATTGCGTCCCGATTCAATACGTCGTCCTCCAGCCGACGTGTCTCCATGGGTCTATTGCTGCCCCGGGCACCTTATGTTCGTTCTCCTGTGAGTCTAGATTATCGAATCGGACGCAAAACTGATAGTTGATTGTAACGTTCAGGGCCTCCTAATGACGATGGAACACTCAAATTGCGTGCGGATTCAATACAACGTCCTCCAGCCGACTTATCTCCATGGGGCTATTGCTGCCTCGGGCACCTTATGGTCGTTCTCCTGTGACTCTATATTTCGAATCGGACACAAACCTGATGGTTAATTGTAACGTTAAGGGCCACCTAATGACGATGGAACACTCAAATTGCGTCCCGATTCAATACATCGTCCTCCAGGCGAAGTGTCTCCATGGGTGTATTGCTGCCTCGGGTACCTTATGGTCGTCCTCCTGTGAGTCTAGATTATCGAATCGGACGCAAAACTGATAGTTAATTGGACGTTCAGGGCCTCCTAATGACGATGGAACAAATAAATTGCGTCCCGATTCAATACATCGTCCTTCAGCCGACTTATCTCCATGGGTCTATTGCTGCCTCGGGCACCTTATGGTCGTTCTCCTGTGAGTCTAGATTATCGAATCGGACGCAAAACTGGTAGTTAATTGTAACGTTCAGGGCGTCCTAATGACGATGGAACACACAAATTGCGTCCCGATTTAATACATCGTCCTCCAGCCGACGTGTCTCCATGGGTCCTTTGCTGCCTCGGGTACCTTATGGTCGTTCTCCTGTGAGTCTAGATTATCGAATCGGACGCAAAACTGATAGTTAATTGTAACGTTCAGGGCCTCCTAATGACGATGGAACACTCAAATTGCTTCCCGATTCAATACATCGTCATCCAACAGACTTGTCTCCATGTTTCTATTGCTGCCTCGGGCACCTTATGGTCGTTCTCCTGTGAGTCTAGATTATCGGATCGGACGCAAAACTGATAGTTAACTGTAACGTTCAGGGCCTTCTAATGACGATGGTACACTGAAATTGCGTCCCGATTCAATACATCATCCTCCAGGCGAAGTGTCTCCATGGGTCTATTGCTGCCTCGGGCACCTTATGGTCGTTCTCCTGTGAGTCTAGATTATCGAATAGGACACAAAACTGATAGTTAATTGTAACGTTCAGGGCCTCCTAATGACGATGGAACACTCAAATTGCGTCCCGATTCAATACATCGTCCTCCAGCCGACGTGTCTCCATGGGTCTATTGCTGCCTCGGGCACCTTATGGTCGTTCTCCTGTGAGTCTACATTATCGAATCGGACGCAAAACTGATAGATAATTGTAATGTTCGGGGCCTCCAAATGACGATGGAACACTCAAATTGCGTCCCGATTCAATACATCGTCCTCCAGCCGACTTGTCCCCATAGGTCTATTGCTGCCACGGGCACCTTATGGTCGTTCTCCTGTGAGTCTAGATTAACGAATCGGACGCAAAACTGATAGTTAATTCTAACGTTCAGGGCCTCCTAATGACGAAGGAACACTCAAATTGCGTCCCGATTCAATACATTGTCCTCCAACCGACTTGTCTCCATGAGTATATTGCTGCCTCCGGCACCTTATGGTCGTTCTCCTGTGAGTATAGATTTTCGAATCGGACACAGAACTGATAATTAATTGTAAGATTCAGGGCCTTCTAATGACGATGGAACACTCAAATTGCGTCGAGATTCAATACATCGTCCTCTAGCCGACTTGTCTCCATGGGTCTATTGCGGCCTCGAGCACCTTATGGTCGTTAGCCTGTGAGTCTAGATTATCGACTCGGACGCAAAACTGATAGTTAACTGTAACGTTCAGGGCCTCCTAATGACGATGGAACACTCAAATTGCGGCTCGATTCAATACGTCGTCCTCCAGCCGACGTGTCTCCATGGGTCTATTGCTGCCCCGGGCAGCTTATGGTCGTTCTCCTGTGAGTCTAGATTAACGAATCGGACGCAAAACTGATAGTTAATTGTAACGTTCAGGGCCTCCTAATGACGATGGAACACTCAAATTGCGTCCCGATTCAATACATCGTCCTCCAGCCGACTTGTCTGCATGGGTCTATTGCTGCCTCGGGCACCTTATGGTCGTTCTATCGTGGGTCTAGATTATCGAATCGGACGCAAACCTGATAGTTAATTGTAACGCTCAGGGCCTCCTAATGACGATGGAACACTCAATTTGCGTTCCAATTCAAAACATCGTCCTCCAGCCGATTTATTTCCATGGGTCTATTGCTGTTTCGGGCACCTTATTGTCGTTCTCCTGTGAGTCTAGATTATCGAATAGGACGCAAACCTGATAGTTAATTGTAACGTTCAGGGCCACCTAATGACGATGGAACACTCAAATTGCGTCCCGATTCAATACATCGTCCTCCTGCCGACGTGTTACCATGGGTCTATTGCTACCTCGGGCACCTTATGGTCGTTCTCCTGTGAGTCTAGATTATCGAATCGGACGCAAAACCGATAGTTAGTTGCAACGTTCAGGGCCTCCTAATGACGATGGAACACTCAAATTGCGTTCCGATTCAATACATCGACCTCCAGCCGACGTGTCTCCATGGGTCTATTGCTGCCTCGGGCACCTTATGGTCGTTCTCCTGTGAGTCTAAATTTTCGAATCGGACACAGAACTGATAGTTAATTGTAACATTTAGGCCCTCCTAATGACGATGGAACACAAAAAATTGCGTCCCGATTTAATACATCGTCCTCCAGCCGACTTGCCTCCATGGGTCTATTGCTGCCTCGGGCAGCTTATGGTCGCTCTCCTGTGAGTCTAGATTAACGAATCGGACGCAAAACTGATAGTTAATTGTAACGTTCAGGGCTTCCTAATGATGATGGAACACTCACATTGCGTCCCGATTCAATACATCGTCCTCCAGCAGACTTGTCTCCATTCGTCTATTGCTGCCTCGGGCACCTTATGGTCGTTCTCCTGTGAGTCTAGATTATGGAATCGGACGCAAAACTGATAATTAATTGTAACGTTCAGGGCCTCCTAATGACGATGGAACACACAAATTGCGTCCCGATTCAATACGTCGTCCTCCACCCGACGTGTCTCCATGGGTCTTTTGCTGCCTCGGGGTCCTTATGGTCGTTCTCCTGTGAGTCTAGATTATCGAATCGGACGCAAAACTGATAGTTAATTGTAACGTTCAGGGCCTCCTAATGACGATGGAATACTCAAATTGCGTCCTGATTCAATACATCGTCCTCCAGCCGACTTATCTCCATGGGTCTGTTGCTGCCTCGTGCACCTTATGTTCGTCCTCCTGTGAGTCTAGATTATCGAATCGGACGCAAAACTGATAGTTAATTGTAATGTTCAGGGCCTTCTAATGGCGATGGAACACTCAAATTGGGTCAAGATTCAATACATCGTCCTCCAGCCGACTTGTCTCCATGGGTCTATTGCTGCCTCGAGCACCTTATGGTCGTTGTCCTGTGAGTATAGATTATCGAATCAGACGCAAAACTGATAGTTAATTGTAACGTTTAATCCCTCCTAATGACGATGGGACACTCAAATTGCGTCGAGATTTAATACATCGTCCTACAGCCGAGTTGTCTGCATGGGTCTATTGCTGCCTCGGGCACCTTATGGTCGTTCTCCTGTGAGTCTAGATTATCGAATCGGACGCAAAACTGATAGTTAATTGTAACGTTCAGGGCCTCCTAATGACGATGGAACACTAAAAATTGCGTCCCGATTCAATACATCGTCCTCCAGCCGACTTGTCTCCATGGGTCTATTGCTGCCTCGGGCAGCTTATGGTCGTTCTCCTGTGAGTCTAAATTAACGAATCGGACGCAAAACTGATAGTTAATTGTAACGTTTAATCCCTAGTAATGACGATGGAACACTCAAATTGCGTCGAGATTCAATACATCGTCCTTCAGCCGACTTGTCTGCATGGGTCTATTGCTGCCTCGGGCACCTTATGGTCGTTCTCCTGTGGGTCTAGATTTTCGAATTGGACACAAAACTGATAGTTAATTGTAACGTTGGGGACCTCCTAATGACAATGGAACACTCAAATTCCGTCCCGATTCAATACATCGTCCTCCAGCCGAGTTGTCGCCATGGGTCTATTGCTGCCTCGGGCAGCTTATGGTCGTTCTCCTGTGAGTCTAGATTAACGAATCGGACGCAAAACTGATAGTTAATTGTAACGTTCAGGGCTTCCTAATGACGAAGGAACACTCAAATTACGTCCCGATTTAATACATCGTCCTCCAACCGACTTGTCTCAATGGGTATATTGCTGCACCGGTCACCTTATGGTCGTTCTCCAGTGAGTCTAGATTATCGAATCGGACGCATATCTGATAGTTAATTGTAACGTTCAGTGCCTCCTAATGACGATGGAACAGTCAAATTGAGTCCCGATTCAATACATCGTCCTCCAGCCGACTTGTCTCCATGGGTCTATTGCTTCCGCGGGCACTTTATGGTCGTTCTATTGTGAGACTAGATTATCGAATCGGACGCATACCTGAGAGTTAATTGTAACGTTCAGGGCTTCCTAATGACGATGGAACACTCAAATTGCGTCCCGATTCAATACATCGTCCTCCAGCCGACTTACCTCCATGGGTCTATTGCTGCCTCGGGCAACTTATGTTCGTTCTTCTGTGAGTCTAGATTATCGAATCGGACGCAAAACTGATAGTTAATTCTAACGTTCAGGGCCTCCTAATGACGATGGAACACTCAAATTGCGTCCCGATTCAATACATCATCCTCCAGCCGACGTGTCTTCATGGGTCTATTGCTGCCTCGGGCACCTTATGGTCGTTTTCCTGTGAGTCTAGACTATCGAATAGGACGAAAAACTGATAGTTAATTGCAACGTTCAGGGCCTGATAATGACGATGGAACACTCAAATTGCGTCCCGATTCAATACATCGTCCCCCAGCCGAATTCTCTCCATGGGTCCATTGCTGCCTGGGGCACCTTATGGTTGTTCTCCTGTGAGACTACATTATCGAATCGGACGCAAAACTGATAGTTAACTGTAACGTTCAGGGCCTCCTAATGACGATGGAACACTCAAATTGCGTCGAGATTCAATACATCGACCTCCAGCCGACTTGTCTCCATGGGTCTATTGCTGCCTCTGGCACCTTAAGTTCGTTCTCCAGTGAGTCTAGATTATCGAATGTGACGCAAAACTGATAGTTAATTGTAACGTTCAGGGCCTCCTAATGACGATGGAATACTCAAATTGCGTCCTGATTCAATACATCGTCCTCCAGCCGACTTATCTCCATGGGTCTGTTGCTGCCTCGTGCACCTTATGTTCGTCCTCCTGTGAGTCTAGATTATCGAATCGGACGCAAAACTGATAGTTAATTGTAATGTTCAGGGCCACCTAAAGACGATGGAACACTCAAATTGCGTCCCGATTCAATACGTCGTCCTCCAGCCGACGTGTCTCCATGGGTCTATTGCTGCCCCGGGCACCTTATGTTCGTTCTCCTGTGAGTCTAGATTATCGAATCGGACGCAAAACTGATAGTTGATTGTAACGTTCAGGGCCTCCTAATGACGATGGAACACTCAAATTGCGTGCGGATTCAATACAACGTCCTCCAGCCGACTTATCTCCATGGGGCTATTGCTGCCTCGGGCACCTTATGGTCGTTCTCCTGTGACTCTATATTTCGAATCGGACACAAACCTGATGGTTAATTGTAACGTTAAGGGCCACCTAATGACGATGGAACACTCAAATTGCGTCCCGATTCAATACATCGTCCTCCAGGCGAAGTGTCTCCATGGGTGTATTGCTGCCTCGGGTACCTTATGGTCGTCCTCCTGTGAGTCTAGATTATCGAATCGGACGCAAAACTGATAGTTAATTGGACGTTCAGGGCCTCCTAATGACGATGGAACAAATAAATTGCGTCCCGATTCAATACATCGTCCTTCAGCCGACTTATCTCCATGGGTCTATTGCTGCCTCGGGCACCTTATGGTCGTTCTCCTGTGAGTCTAGATTATCGAATCGGACGCAAAACTGGTAGTTAATTGTAACGTTCAGGGCCTTCTAATGACGATGGTACACTCAAATTGCGTCCCGATTCAATACATCATCCTCCAGGCGAAGTGTCTCCATGGGTCTATTGCTGCCTCGGGCACCTTATGGTCGTTCTCCTGTGAGTCTAGATTATCGAATAGGACACAAAACTGATAGTTAATTGTAACGTTCAGGGCCTCCTAATGACGATGGAACACTCAAATTGCGTCCCGATTCAATACATCGTCCTCCAGCCGACGTGTCTCCATGGGTCTATTGCTGCCTCGGGCACCTTATGGTCGTTCTCCTGTGAGTCTACATTATCGAATCGGACGCAAAACTGATAGATAATTGTAATGTTCGGGGCCTCCAAATGACGATGGAACACTCAAATTGCGTCCCGATTCAATACATCGTCCTCCAGCCGACTTGTCCCCATAGGTCTATTGCTGCCTCGGGCACCTTATGGTCGTTCTCCTGTGAGTCTAGATTAACGAATCGGACGCAAAACTGATAGTTAATTCTAACGTTCAGGGCGTCCTAATGACGAAGGAACACTCAAATTGCGTCCCGATTCAATACATTGTCCTCCAACCGACTTGTCTCCATGAGTATATTGCTGCCTCCGGCACCTTATGGTCGTTCTCCTGTGAGTATAGATTTTCGAATCGGACACAGAACTGATAATTAATTGTAAGATTCAGGGCCTTCTAATGACGATGGAACACTCAAATTGCGTCGAGATTCAATACATCGTCCTCTAGCCGACTTGTCTCCATGGGTCTATTGCGGCCTCGAGCACCTTATGGTCGTTAGCCTGTGAGTCTAGATTATCGACTCGGACGCAAAACTGATAGTTAACTGTAACGTTCAGGGCCTCCTAATGACGATGGAACACTCAAATTGCGGCTCGATTCAATACGTCGTCCTCCAGCCGACGTGTCTCCATGGGTCTATTGCTGCCCCGGGCAGCTTATGGTCGTTCTCCTGTGAGTCTAGATTAACGAATCGGACGCAAAACTGATAGTTAATTGTAACGTTCAGGGCCTCCTAATGACGATGGAACACTCAAATTGCGTCCCGATTCAATACATCGTCCTCCAGCCGACTTGTCTGCATGGGTCTATTGCTGCCTCGGGCACCTTATGGTCGTTCTATCGTGGGTCTAGATTATCGAATCGGACGCAAACCTGATAGTTAATTGTAACGCTCAGGGCCTCCTAATGACGATGGAACACTCAATTTGCGTTCCAATTCAAAACATCGTCCTCCAGCCGATTTATTTCCATGGGTCTATTGCTGTTCCGGGCACCTTATTGTCGTTCTCCTGTGAGTCTAGATTATCGAATAGGACGCAAACCTGATAGTTAATTGTAACGTTCAGGGCCACCTAATGACGATGGAACACTCAAATTGCGTCCCGATTCAATACATCGTCCTCCTGCCGACGTGTTACCATGGGTCTATTGCTACCTCGGGCACCTTATGGTCGTTCTCCTGTGAGTCTAGATTATCGAATCGGACGCAAAACCGATAGTTAGTTGCAACGTTCAGGGCCTCCTAATGACGATGGAACACTCAAATTGCGTTCCGATTCAATACATCGACCTCCAGCCGACGTGTCTCCATGGGTCTATTGCTGCCTCGGGCACCTTATGGTCGTTGTCCTGTGAGTCTAAATTTTCGAATCGGACACAGAACTGATAGTTAATTGTAACATTTAGGCCCTCCTAATGACGATGGAACACAAAAAATTGCGTCCCGATTCAATACATCGTCCTCCAGCCGACTTGCCTCCATGGGTCTATTGCTGCCTCGGGCAGCTTATGGTCGCTCTCCTGTGAGTCTAGATTAACGAATCGGACGCAAAACTGATAGTTAATTGTAACGTTCAGGGCTTCCTAATGATGATGGAACACTCACATTGCGTCCCGATTCAATACATCGTCCTCCAGCAGACTTGTCTCCATACGTCTATTGCTGCCTCGGGCACCTTATGGTCGTTCTCCTGTGAGTCTAGATTATGGAATCGGACGCAAAACTGATAATTAATTGTAACGTTCAGGGCCTCCTAATGACGATGGAACACACAAATTGCGTCCCGATTCAATACGTCGTCCTCCACCCGACGTGTCTCCATGGGTCTTTTGCTGCCTCGGGGTCCTTATGGTCGTTCTCCTGTGAGTCTAGATTATCGAATCGGACGCAAAACTGATAGTTAATTGTAACGTTCAGGGCCTCCTAATGCCGATGGAATACTCAAATTGCGTCCTGATTCAATACATCGTCCTCCAGCCGACTTATCTCCATGGGTCTGTTGCTGCCTCGTGCACCTTATGTTCGTCCTCCTGTGAGTCTAGATTATCGAATCGGACGCAAAACTGATAGTTAATTGTAATGTTCAGGGCCACCTAATGACGATGGAACACTCAAATTGCGTCCCGATTCAATACGTCGTCCTCCAGCCGACGTGTCTCCATGGGTCTATTGCTGCCCCGGGCACCTTATGTTCGTTCTCCTGTGAGTCTAGATTATCGAATCGGACGCAAAACTGATAGTTGATTGTAACGTTCAGGGCCTCCTAATGACGATGGAACACTCAAATTGCGTGCCGATTCAATACAACGTCCTCCAGCCGACTTATCTCCATGGGGCTATTGCTGCCTCGATCACCTTATGGTCGTTCTCCTGTGACTCTATATTTCGAATCGGACACAAACCTGATGGTTAATTGTAACGTTAAGGGCCACCTAATGACGATGGAACACTCAAATTGCGTCCCGATTCAATACATCGTCCTCCAGGCGAAGTGTCTCCATGGGTGTATTGCTGCCTCGGGTACCTTATGGTCGTCCTCCTGTGAGTCTAGATTATCGAATCGGACGCAAAACTAATAGTTAATTGGACGTTCAGGGCCTCCTAATGACGATGGAACAAATAAATTGCGTCCCGATTCAATACATCGTCCTTCAGCCGACTTATCTCCATGGGTCTATTGCTGCCTCGGGCACCTTATGGTCGTTCTCCTGTGAGTCTAGATTATCGAATCGGACGCAAAACTGGTAGTTAATTGTAACGTTCAGGGCGTCCTAATGACGATGGAACACACAAATTGCGTCCCGATTTAATACATCGTCCTCCAGCCGACGTGTCTCCATGGGTCCTTTGCTGCCTCGGGTACCTTATGGTCGTTCTCCTGTGAGTCTAGATTATCGAATCGGACGCAAAACTGATAGTTAATTGTAACGTTCAGGGCCTCCTAATGACGATGGAACACTCAAATTGCTTCCCGATTCAATACATCGTCATCCAACAGACTTGTCTCCATGTTTCTATTGCTGCCTCGGGCACCTTATGGTCGTTCTCCTGTGAGTCTAGATTATCGGATCGGACGCAAAACTGATAGTTAACTGTAACGTTCAGGGCCTTCTAATGACGATGGTACACTCAAATTGCGTCCCGATTCAATACATCATCCTCCAGGCGAAGTGTCTCCATGGGTCTATTGCTGCCTCGGGCACCTTATGGTCGTTCTCCTGTGAGTCTAGATTATCGAATAGGACACAAAACTGATAGTTAATTGTAACGTTCAGGGCCTCCTAATGACGATGGAACACTCAAATTGCGTCCCGATTCAATACATCGTCCTCCAGCCGACGTGTCTCCATGGGTCTATTGCTGCCTCGGGCACCTTATGGTCGTTCTCCTGTGAGTCTACATTATCGAATCGGACGCAAAACTGATAGATAATTGTAATGTTCGGGGCCTCCAAATGACGATGGAACACTCAAATTGCGTCCCGATTCAATACATCGTCCTCCAGCCGACTTGTCCCCATAGGTCTATTGCTGCCTCGGGCACCTTATGGTCGTTCTCCTGTGAGTCTAGATTAACGAATCGGACGCAAAACTGATAGTTAATTCTAACGTTCAGGGCCTCCTAATGACGAAGGAGCACTCAAATTGCGTCCCGATTCAATACATTGTCCTCCAACCGACTTGTCTCCATGAGTATATTGCTGCCTCCGGCACCTTATGGTCGTTCTCCTGTGAGTATAGGTTTTCGAATCGGACACAGAACTGATAATTAATTGTAAGGTTCAGGGGCTTCTAATGACGATGGAACACTCAAATTGCGTCGAGATTCAATACATCGTCCTCTAGCCGACTTGTCTCCATGGGTCTATTGCGGCCTCGAGCACCTTATGGTCGTTAGCCTGTGAGTCTAGATTATCGACTCGGACGCAAAACTGATAGTTAACTGTAACGTTCAGGGCCTCCTAATGACGATGGAACACTCAAATTGCGGCTCGATTCAATACGTCGTCCTCCAGCCGACGTGTCTCCATGGGTCTATTGCTGCCCCGGGCAGCTTATGGTCGTTCTCCTGTGAGTCTAGATTAACGAATCGGACGCAAAACTGATAGTTAATTGTAACGTTCAGGGCCTCCTAATGACGATGGAACACTCAAATTGCGTCCCGATTCAATACATCGTCCTCCAGCCGACTTGTCTGCATGGGTCTATTGCTGCCTCGGGCACCTTATGGTCGTTCTATCGTGGGTCTAGATTATCGAATCGGACGCAAACCTGATAGTTAATTGTAACGCTCAGGGCCTCCTAATGACGATGGAACACTCAATTTGCGTTCCAATTCAAAACATCGTCCTCCAGCCGATTTATTTCCATGGGTCTATTGCTGTTCCGGGCACCTTATTGTCGTTCTCCTGTGAGTCTAGATTATCGAATAGGACGCAAACCTGATAGTTAATTGTAACGTTCAGGGCCACCTAATGACGATGGAACACTCAAATTGCGTCCCGATTCAATACATCGTCCTCCTGCCGACGTGTTACCATGGGTCTATTGCTACCTCGGGCACCTTATGGTCGTTCTCCTGTGAGTCTAGATTATCGAATCGGACGCAAAACCGATAGTTAGTTGCAACGTTCAGGGCCTCCTAATGACGATGGAACACTCAAATTGCGTTCCGATTCAATACATCGACCTCCAGCCGACGTGTCTCCATGGGTCTATTGCTGCCTCGGGCACCTTATGGTCGTTCTCCTGTGAGTCTAAATTTTCGAATCGGACACAGAACTGATAGTTAATTGTAACATTTAGGCCCTCTTAATGACGATGGAACACAAAAAATTGCGTCCCGATTCAATACATCGTCCTCCAGCCGACTTGCCTCCATGGGTCTATTGCTGCCTCGGGCAGCTTATGGTCGCTCTCCTGTGAGTCTAGATTAACGAATCGGACGCAAAACTGATAGTTAATTGTAACGTTCAGGGCTTCCTAATGATGATGGAACACTCACATTGCGTCCCGATTCAATACATCGTCCTCCAGCAGACTTGTCTCCATACGTCTATTGCTGCCTCGGGCACCTTATGGTCGTTCTCCTGTGAGTCTAGATTATGGAATCGGACGCAAAACTGATAATTAATTGTAACGTTCAGGGCCTCCTAATGACGATGGAACACACAAATTGCGTCCCGATTCAATACGTCGTCCTCCACCCGACGTGTCTCCATGGGTCTTTTGCTGCCTCGGGGTCCTTATGTTCGTTCTCCTGTGAGTCTAGATTATCGAATCGGACGCAAAACTGATAGTTAATTGTAACGTTCAGGGCTGCCTAATGATGATGGAACACTCACATTGCGTCCCGATTCAATACATCGTCCTCCAGCAGACTTGTCTCCATACGTCTATTGCTGCCTCGGGCACCTTATGGTCGTTCTCCTGTGAGTCTAGATTATCGAATCGGACGCAAAACTGATAGTTTATTGTAACGTTCAGGGCCTCCTATACACGATGAAACAATCAAATTCCGTCCCGATTCAATACATCGTCCTTCAGCCGTCTTATCTCCATGGGTCTATTGCCGCCTCGGGCACCTTATGGTCGTTCTCCTGTGAGTCTAGATTATCGAATCGGACGCAAAACTGATAATTAATTGTAACGTTCAGGGCCTCCTAATGACGATGGAACACACAAATTGCGTCCCGATTCAATACGTCGTCCTCCACCCGACGTGTCTCCATGGGTCTTTTGCTGCCTCGGGGTCCTTATGGTCGTTCTCCTGTGAGTCTAGATTATCGAATCGGACGCAAAACTGATAGTTAATTGTAACGTTCAGGGCTTCCTAATGATGATGGAACACTCACATTGCGTCCCGATTCAATACATCGTCCTCCAGCAGACTTGTCTCCATACGTCTATTGCTGCCTCGGGCACCTTATGGTCGTTCTCCTGTGAGTCTAGATTATCGTATCGGACGCAAAACTGATAGTTAATTATAACGTTCAGGGCCTCTTAATGACGATGGAACACAAAAAATTGCGTCCCGATTCAATACATCGTCCTCCAGCCGACTTGCCTCCATGGGTCTATTGCTGCCTCGGGCAGCTTATGGTCGCTCTCCTGTGAGTCTAGATTAACGAATCGGACGCAAAACTGATAGTTAATTGTAACGTTCAGGGCTTCCTAATGACGAAGGAACACTCAAATTACGTCCCGATTCAATACATCGTCCTCCAAACGACTTGTCTCCATGGGTATATAGCTGCACCGGGCACCTTATGGTCGTTCTCCTGTGAGTCTAGATTATCGAATCGGACGCAAATCTGATAGTTAATTGTAACGTTCAGTGCCTCCTAATGACGATGGAACACTCAAATTGCGTCCCGATTCAATACATCGACCTCCAGCCGACTTGTCTCAATGGGTCTATTGCTTCCGCGGGCACCGTATGGTCGTTCTATTGTGAGACTAGATTATCGAATCGGACGCATACCTGAGAGTTAATTGTAACGTTCAGGGCTTCCTAATGACGATGGAACACTCAAATTCCGTCCCGATTCAATACATCGACCTCCAGCCGACTTACCTCCATGGGTCTATTGCTGCCTCGGGCACCTTATGTTCGTTCTTCTGTGAGTCTAGATTATCGAATCGGACGCAAAACTGATAGCTAATTCTAACGTTCAGGGCCTCCTAATGACGATGGAACACTCAAATTGCGTCCCGATTCAATACATCATCCTCCAGCCGACGTGTCTCCATGGGTCTATTGCTGCCTCGGGCACCTTATGGTCGTTTTCCTGTGAGTCTAGACTATCGAATAGGACGAAAAACTGATAGTTAATTGTAACGTTCAGGGCCTGATAATGACGATGGAACACTCAAATTGCGTCCCGATTCAATACATCGTCCCCCAGCCGAATTCTCTCCATGGGTCCATTGCTGCCTGGGGCACCTTATGGTTGTTCTCCTGTGAGTCTACATTATCGAATCGGACGCAAAACTGATAATTAACTGTAACGTTCAGGGCCTCCTAATGACGATGGAACACTCAAATTGCGTCGAGATTCAATACATCGTCCTCCAGCCGACTTGTCTAGATGGGTCTATTGCTGCCTCGAGCACCTTATGGTCCTTGTCCTGTGAGTCTAGATTATCGAATCGGACGCAAAACTGATAGTTAATTGTAACGTTTAGGGCCTCCTAATGACGATGGTACACTCAAATTGCGTCCCGATTCAATACATCGTCCTCCAGCCGACTTATCTCCATGGGTCTATTGCTGCCTCTGGCACCTTAAGTTCGTTCTCCAGTGAGTCTAGATTATCGAATGTGACGCAAAACTGATAGTTAATTGTAACGTTCAGGGCCTCCTAATGACGATGGAATACTCAAATTACGTCCTGATTCAATACGTCGTCCTCCAGCCGACGTGTCTCCATGGGTCTATTGCTGCCCCGGGCACCTTATGGTCGTTCTCCTGTGAGTCTAGATTATCGAATCGGACGCAAAACTGATAGTTAATTGTAACGTTCAGGGCCTCCTAATGACGATGGAACACTCAAATTGCGTCCCGATTCAATACATCGTCCTCCAGCCAACTTGTCTCCATGGGTCTATTGCTAACTCGGGCACCCTATGGTCGTCCTATTGTGAGTCTAGATTATCGAATTGGACGCAAACCTGATAGTTAATTGTATCGTTCAGGGCTTCCTAATGACGATGGAACACTCGAATTGCGTCCCGATTCAATACATCGTCCTCCAGCCGACTTATCTCCATGGGGCTATTGCTGCCTCGGGCACCTTATGGTCGTTCTCCTGTGACTCTAGATTTCGAATCGGACACAAACCTGATGGTTAATTGTAACGTTCAGGGCCACCTAATGACGATGGAACACTCAAATTGCGTCCCGATTCAATACATCGTCCTCCAGGCGAAGTGTCTCCATGGGTCTATTGCTGCCTCGGGCACCTTATGGTCGTTCTCCTGTGAGTCTAGTTTATCGAATCGGACGCAAAACTGATAGTTAATTGGACGTTCAGTGCCTCCTAATGACGATGGAACAATCAAATTGCGTCCCGATTCAATACATCGTCCTTCAGCCGACTTATCTCCATGGGTCTATTGCTGCTTCGGGCACCTTATGGTCGTTCTCCTGTGAGTCTAGATTATCGAATCGGACGCAAAACTGATAGTTAATTGTAACGTTCAGGGCCTCCTAATGACGATGGAACACACAAATTGCGTCCCGATTCAATACATCGTCCTCCAGCCGACGTGTCTCCATGGGTCTTTTGCTGCCTCGGGTACCTTATGGTCGTTCTCCTGTGAGTCTAGATTATCGAATCGGACGCAAAACTGATAGTTAATTGTAACGTTCAGGGCCTCCTAATGACGATGGAACACTCAAATTGCTTCCCGATTCAATACATCGTCATCCAACTGACTTGTCTCCATGTTTCTATTGCTGCCTCGGGCACCTTATGGTCGTTCTCCTGTGAGTCTAGATTATCGGATCGGACGCAAAACTGATAGTTAACTGTAACGTTCAGGGCCTTCTAATGACGATGGTACACTCAAATTGCGTCCCGATTCAATACATCATCCTCCAGGCGAAGTGTCTCCATGGGTCTATTGCTGCCTCGGGCACCTTATGGTCGTTCTCCTGTGAGTCTAGATTATCGAATAGGACACAAAACTGATAGTTAATTGTAACGTTCAGGGCCTCCTAATGACGATGGAACACTCAAATTGCGTCCCGATTCAATACATCGTCCTCCAGCCGACGTCTCTCCATGGGTCTATTGCTGCCTCGGGCACCTTATGGTCGTTCTCCTGTGAGTCTACATTATCGAATCGGACGCAAAACTGATAGATAATTGTAATGTTCAGGGCCTCCAAATGACGATGGAACACTCAAATTGCGTCCCGATTCAATACATCGTCCTCCAGCCGACTTGTCCCCATAGGTCTATTGCTGCCTCGGGCACCTTATGGTCGTTCTCCTGTGAGTCTAGATTAACGAATCGGACGCAAAACTGATAGTTAATTCTAACGTTCAGGGCCTCCTAATGACGAAGGAGCACTCAAATTGCGTCCCGATTCAATACATTGTCCTCCAACCGACTTGTCTCCATGAGTATATTGCTGCCTCCGGCACCTTATGGTCGTTCTCCTGTGAGTATAGATTTTCGAATCGGACACAGAACTGATAATTAATTGTAAGGTTCAGGGCCTTCTAATGACGATGGAACACTCAAATTGCGTCGAGATTCAATACATCGTCCTCTAGCCGACTTGTCTCCATGGGTCTATTGCGGCCTCGAGCACCTTATGGTCGTTAGCCTGTGAGTCTAGATTTTCGACTCGGACGCAAAACTGATAGTTAACTGTAACGTTCAGGGCCTCCTAATGACGATGGAACACTCAAATTGCGGCTCGATTCAATACGTCGTCCTCCAGCCGACGTGTCTCCATGGGTCTATTGCTGCCCCGGGCAGCTTATGGTCGTTCTCCTGTGAGTCTAGATTAACGAATCGGACGCAAAACTGATAGTTAATTGTAACGTTCAGGGCCTCCTAATGACGATGGAACACTCAAATTGCGTCCCGATTCAATACATCGTCCTCCAGCCGACTTGTCTGCATGGGTCTATTGCTGCCTCGGGCACCTTATGGTCGTTCTATCGTGGGTCTAGATTATCGAATCGGACGCAAACCTGATAGTTAATTGTAACGCTCAGGGCCTCCTAATGACGATGGAACACTCAATTTGCGTTCCAATTCAAAACATCGTCCTCCAGCCGATTTATTTCCATGGGTCTATTGCTGTTCCGGGCACCTTATTGTCGTTCTCCTGTGAGTCTAGATTATCGAATAGGACGCAAACCTGATAGTTAATTGTAACGTTCAGGGCCACCTAATGACGATGGAACACTCAAATTGCGTCCCGATTCAATACATCGTCCTCCTGCCGACGTGTTACCATGGGTCTATTGCTACCTCGGGCACCTTATGGTCGTTCTCCTGTGAGTCTAGATTATCGAATCGGACGCAAAACCGATAGTTAGTTGCAACATTCAGGGCCTCCTAATGACGATGGAACACTCAAATTGCGTTCCGATTCAATACATCGACCTCCAGCCGACGTGTCTCCATGGGTCTATTGCTGCCTCGGGCACCTTATGGTCGTTCTCCTGTGAGTCTAAATTTTCGAATCGGACACAGAACTGATAGTTAATTGTAACATTTAGGCCCTCCTAATGACGATGGAACACAAAAAATTGCGTCCCGATTCAATACATCGTCCTCCAGCCGACTTGCCTCCATGGGTCTATTGCTGCCTCGGGCAGCTTATGGTCGCTCTCCTGTGAGTCTAGATTAACGAATCGGACGCAAAACTGATAGTTAATTGTAACGTTCAGGGCTTCCTAATGATGATGGAACACTCACATTGCGTCCCGATTCAATACATCGTCCTCCAGCAGACTTGTCTCCATACGTCTATTGCTGCCTCGGGCACCTTATGGTCGTTCTCCTGTGAGTCTAGATTATGGAATCGGACGCAAAACTGATAATTAATTGTAACGTTCAGGGCCTCCTAATGACGATGGAACACACAAATTGCGTCCCGATTCAATACGTCGTCCTCCACCCGACGTGTCTCCATGGGTCTTTTGCTGCCTCGGGGTCCTTATGTTCGTTCTCCTGTGAGTCTAGATTATCGAATCGGACGCAAAACTGATAGTTAATTGTAACGTTCAGGGCTGCCTAATGATGATGGAACACTCACATTGCGTCCCGATTCAATACATCGTCCTCCAGCAGACTTGTCTCCATACGTCTATTGCTGCCTCGGGCACCTTATGGTCGTTCTCCTGTGAGTCTAGATTATCGAATCGGACGCAAAACTGATAGTTTATTGTAACGTTCAGGGCCTCCTATACACGATGAAACAATCAAATTCCGTCCCGATTCAATACATCGTCCTTCAGCCGTCTTATCTCCATGGGTCTATTGCCGCCTCGGGCACCTTATGGTCGTTCTCCTGTGAGTCTAGATTATCGAATCGGACGCAAAACTGATAATTAATTGAAACGTTCAGGGCCTCCTAATGACGATGGAACACACAAATTGCGTCCCGATTCAATACGTCGTCCTCCACCCGACGTGTCTCCATGGGTCTTTTGCTGCCTCGGGGTCCTTATGGTCGTTCTCCTGTGAGTCTAGATTATCGAATCGGACGCAAAACTGATAGTTAATTGTAACGTTCAGGGCTTCCTAATGATGATGGAACACTCACATTGCGTCCCGATTCAATACATCGTCCTCCAGCAGACTTGTCTCCATACGTCTATTGCTGCCTCGGGCACCTTATGGTCGTTCTCCTGTGAGTCTAGATTATCGTATCGGACGCAAAACTGATAGTTAATTATAACTTTCAGGGCCTCCTAATGACGATGGAACACAAAAAATTGCGTCCCGATTCAATACATCGTCCTCCAGCCGACTTGCCTCCATGGGTCTATTGCTGCCTCGGGCAGCTTATGGTCGCTCTCCTGTGAGTCTAGATTAACGAATCGGACGCAAAACTGATAGTTAATTGTAACGTTCAGGGCTTCCTAATGACGAAGGAACACTCAAATTACGTCCCGATTCAATACATCGTCCTCCAAACGACTTGTCTCCATGGGTATATAGCTGCACCGGGCACCTTATGGTCGTTCTCCTGTGAGTCTAGATTATCGAATCGGACGCAAATCTGATAGTTAATTGTAACGTTCAGTGCCTCCTAATGACGATGGAACACTCAAATTGCGTCCCGATTCAATACATCGACCTCCAGCCGACTTGTCTCAATGGGTCTATTGCTTCCGCTGGCACCGTATGGTCGTTCTATTGTGAGACTAGATTATCGAATCGGACGCATACCTGAGAGTTAAATGTAACGTTCAGGGCTTCCTAATGACGATGGAACACTCAAATTCCGTCCCGATTCAATACATCGACCTCCAGCCGACTTACCTCCATGGGTCTATTGCTGCCTCGGGCACCTTATGTTCGTTCTTCTGTGAGTCTAGATTATCGAATCGGACGCAAAACTGATAGCTAATTCTAACGTTCAGGGCCTCCTAATGACGATGGAACACTCAAATTGCGTCCCGATTCAATACATCATCCTCCAGCCGACGTGTCTCCATGGGTCTATTGCTGCCTCGGGCACCTTATGGTCGATTTCCTGTGAGTCTAGACTATCGAATAGGACGAAAAACTGATAGTTAATTGTAACGTTCAGGGCCTGATAATGACGATGGAACACTCAAATTGCGTCCCGATTCAATACATCGTCCTCCAGCCGACTTATCTCCATGGGTCTATTGCTGCCTCTGGCACCTTAAGTTCGTTCTCCAGTGAGTCTAGATTATCGAATGTGACGCAAAACTGATAGTTAATTGTAACGTTCAGGGCCTCCTAATGACGATGGAATACTCAAATTACGTCCTGATTCAATACGTCGTCCTCCAGCCGACGTGTCTCCATGGGTCTATTGCTGCCCCGGGCACCTTATGGTCGTTCTCCTGTGAGTCTAGATTATCGAATCGGACGCAAAACTGATAGTTAATTGTAACGTTCAGGGCCTCCTAATGACGATGGAACACTCAAATTGCGTCCCGATTCAATACATCGTCCTCCAGCCAACTTGTCTCCATGGGTCTATTGCTAACTCGGGCACCCTATGGTCGTCCTATTGTGAGTCTAGATTATCGAATTGGACGCAAACCTGATAGTTAATTGTATCGTTCAGGGCTTCCTAATGACGATGGAACACTCGAATTGCGTCCCGATTCAATACATCGTCCTCCAGCCGACTTATCTCCATGGGGCTATTGCTGCCTCGGGCACCTTATGGTCGTTCTCCTGTGACTCTAGATTTCGAATCGGACACAAACCTGATGGTTAATTGTAACGTTCAGGGCCACCTAATGACGATGGAACACTCAAATTGCGTCCCGATTCAATACATCGTCCTCCAGGCGAAGTGTCTCCATTTGTCTATTGCTGCCTCGGGCACCTTATGGTCGTTCTCCTGTGAGTCTAGTTTATCGAATCGGACGCAAAACTGATAGTTAATTGGACGTTCAGTGCCTCCTAATGACGATGGAACAATCAAATTTCGTCCCGATTCAATACATCGTCCTTCAGCCGACTTATCTCCATGGGTCTATTGCTGCTTCGGGCACCTTATGGTCGTTCTCCTGTGAGTCTAGATTATCGAATCGGACGCAAAACTGATAGTTAATTGTAACGTTCAGGGCCTCCTAATGACGATGGAACACACAAATTGCGTCCCGATTCAATACATCGTCCTCCAGCCGACGTGTCTCCATGGGTCTTTTGCTGCCTCGGGTACCTTATGGTCGTTCTCCTGTGAGTCTAGATTATCGAATCGGACGCAAAACTGATAGTTAATTGTAACGTTCAGGGTCTCCTAATGACGATGAAACACTCAAATTGCGTCCCGATTCAATACATCGTCATCCAACAGTTTTGTCTCCATGTGTCAATTGCTGCCTCGGGCACCTTATGGTCGTTCTCCTGTGAGTCTAGATTATCGGATCGGACGCAAAACTGATAGTTAACTGTAACGTTCAGCGCCTTCTAATGACGATGGTACACTCAAATTGCGTCCCGATACAATACATCGTCCTCCAGCCGACTTGTCGCCATGTGTCTATTGCTACCTCGGGCACCTTATGGTCGTTCTCCTGTGAGTCTAGATTATCGGATCGGACGCAAAACTGATAGTTAACTATAACGTTCTGGGCCTCTTAATGACGATGGAACACTCAAAGTGCGTCGAGATTGAATACATCGTACTCCAGCTGACTTGTCTCTATGGGTCTATTGCTGCTTCGGGCACCTTATGGTCGTTCACCTGTGGGTCAAGATTTTCGAATTGGACACAAAACTGACAGTTAATTGTAACGTTCAGGGCCTCCTAATGACGATGGAACACTCCAATTGCAACCCGATTCAATACATCGACATCCAGCCGACTTGTCTCCATGGGTCTATTGCTGCCTCGGGCACCTTATGGTCGTTCTCCTGTGAGTCTAAATTTTCGAATCGGACACAGAACTGAAAGTTAATTGTAACGTTTAGCCCCTCCTAATGACGATGGAACACTCAAATTGCGTCGAGATTCAATACAGCATCCATCAGCCGACTTGTCTGCATGGGTCTATTGCTGCCTCGGGCACCTTATGGTCGTTGTCCTGTTGGTCTAGATTTTCGAATTGGACACAAAACTGATAGTTAATTGTAACGTTCAGGGACCCCTAATGACGATGGAACACTCAAATTGCGTCCCGATTCAATACATCGTCCTCCAGCCGACTTGTCGCCATAGGTCTATTGCTGCCTCGGGCACCTTATGGTCGTTCTCCTGTGAGTCTAGATTATCGTATCGGACGCAAAACTGATAGTTAATTGTAACGTTCAGGGCCTCCTAATGACGATGGAACACTAAAAATGCGTCCCGTTTCAATACATCGTCCTCCAGCCGACTTGTGTTCCATGGGTCTATTGCTGTCTCGGGTAGCTTATGGTCGTTCTCCTGTGAGTCTACATTGACGAATCGGACGCAAAACTGATAGTTAATTCTAACGTTCAGGGCCTCCTAATGACGATGGAACACTCAAATTGCGTCCCGATACAATACATCGTCCTCCAGCCGACTTGTCGCCATGTGTCTATTGCTACCTCGGGCACCTTATGGTCGTTCTCCTGTGAGTCTAGATTATCGGATCGGACGCAAACCTGATAGTTAATTGTAACGTTCAGGGCCTCCTAATGACGATGGAACACTCAATTTGCGTACCAATTCAAAACATCCTCCTCCAGCCGATTTATTTCCATGGGTCTATTGCTGTTCCGGGCACCTTATTGTCGTTCTCCTGTGAGTCTAGATTATCGAATAGGACGCAAACCTGATAGTTAATTGTAACGTTCAGGGCCACCTAATGACGATGGAACACTCAAATTGCGTCCCGATTCAATACATCGTCCTCCTGCCGACGTGTACCATGGGTCTATTGCTGCCTCGGGCACCTTATGGTCGTTCTCCTGTGAGTCTAGATTATCGAATCGGACGAAAAACCGATAGTTAATTGCAACGTTCAGGGCCTCCTAATGACGATGGAACACTCACATTGCGTTCCGATTCAATACATCGACCTCCAGCCGACGTGTCTCCATGGGTCTATTGCTGCTTCGGGCACCTTATGGTCGTTCTCCTGTGAGTCTAAATTTTCGAATCGGACACAGAACTGATAGTTAATTGTAACGTTTAGGCCCTCCTAATGACGATGGAACACTCAAATTGTGTCGAGATTCAATACAGCGTCCTTCGGCCGACTTGTCTCCATGGGTCTATTGCTGCCTCGGGCACCTTATGGTCGTTCTCCTGTGAGTCTAGATTATCGAATCGGACGCAAAACTGATAGTTTATTGTAACGTTCAGGGCCTCCTATAGACGATGAAACAATCAAATTCCGTCCCGATTCAATACATCGTCCTTCAGCCGTCTTATCTCCATGGGTCTATTGCCGCCTCGGGCACCTTATGGTCGTTCTCCTGTGAGTCTAGATTATCGAATCGGACGCAAAACTGATATTTAATTGTAACGTTCAGGGCTTCCTAATGATGATGGAACACTCACATTGCGTCCCGATTCAATACATCGTCCTCCAGCAGACTTGTCTCCATGGGTCTATTGCTGCCTCGGGCACCTTATGGCCATTCTCCTGTGAGTCTAGATTATCGTATCGGACGCAAAACTGATAGTTAATTATAACGTTCAGGGCCTCCTAATGACGATGGAACACTAAAAATTGCGTCCCGATTCAATACATCGACCTCCAGCCGACTTGTCTCCATGGGTCTATTGCTGCCTCGGGCAGCTTATGGTCGTTCTCCTGTGAGTCTAGATTAACGAATAGGACGCAAAACTGATAGTTAATTGTAACGTTTAATCCCTCCTAATGACGATGGAACACTCAAATTGCGTCGAGATTCAATACATCGTCCTTCAGCCGACTTGTCTGCATGGGTCTATTGCTGCCTCGGGCACCTTATGGTCGTTCTCCTGTGGGTCTAGATTTTCGAATTGGACACAAAACTGATAGTTAATTGTAATGTTGGGGACCTCCTAATGACGATCGAACACTCAAATTGCTTCCCGATTCAATACATCGTCCTCCAGCCGACGTGTCTCCATGTGTCTTTTGCTGCCTCGGGGCCCTTATGGTCGTTCTCCTGTGAGTCTAGATTATCGAATCGGACGCAAAACTGATAGTTAATTGTAACGTTCAGGGCCTCCTAATGATGATGGAACACTCAAATTGCGTCCCGATTCAATACATCGTCCTCCAACAGACTTGTCTCCATGGGTCTATTGCTGCCTGGGGCACCTTATGGTCGTTCTCCTGTGAGTCTAGATTATCGTATCGGACGCAAAACTGATAGTTAATTGTAACGTTCAGGGCCTCCTAATGACGATGGAACACAAAAAATTGCGTCCCGATTCAATACATCGTCCTCCAGCCGACTTGCCTCCATGGGTCTATTGCTGCCTCGGGCAGCTTATGGTCGCTCTCCTGTGAGTCTAGATTAACGAATCGGACGCAAAACTGATAGTTAATTGTAACGTTCAGGGCTTCCTAATGACGAAGGAACACTCAAATTACGTCCCGATTCAATACATCGTCCTCCAAACGACTTGTCTCCATGGGTATATAGCTGCACCGGGCACCTTACGATCGTTCTCCTGTGAGTCTAGATTATCGAATCGGAAGCAAATCTGATAGTTAATTGTAACGTTCAGTGCCTCCTAATGACGATGGAACACTCAAATTGCGTCCCGATTCAATACATCGTCCTCCGGCCGACTTGTCTCCATGGGTCTATTGCTTCCGCGGGCACCGTATGGTCGTTCTATTGTGAGACTAGATTATCGAATCGGACGCATACCTGAGAGTTAATTGTAACGTTCAGGGCTTCCTAATGACGATGGAACACTCGAATTGAGTCCCGATTCAATACATCATCCTCCAGCCGACGTGTCTCCATGGGTCTATTGCTGCCTCGGGCACCTTATGGTCGTTTTCCTGTGAGTCTAGACTATCGAATAGGACGAAAAACTGATAGTTAATTGTAACGTTCAGGGCCTGATAATGACGATGGAACACTCAAATTGCGTCCCGATTCAATACATCGTCCCCCAGCCGAATTCTCTCCATGGGTCCATTGCTGCCTGGGGCACCTTATGGTTGTTCTCCTGTGAGTCTACACTATCGAATAGGACGAAAAACTGATAGTTAATTGTAACGTTCAGGGCCTCCTAATGACGATGGAACACTCAAATTGCGTCCCGATTCAATACGTCGTCCTCCACCCGACGTGTCTCCATGGGTCTTTTGCTGCCTCGGGGTCCCTATGGTCGTTCTCCTGTGAGTCTAGATTATCGAATCGGACGCAAAACTGATAGTTAATTGTAACGTTCAGGGCTTCCTAATGATGATGGAACACTCACATTGCGTCCCGATTCAATACATCGTCCTCCAGCAGACTTGTCTCCATGGGTCTATTGCTGCCTCGGGCACCTTATGGTCATTCTCCTGTGAGTCTTGATTATCGTATCGGACGCAAAACTGATAGTTAATTATAACGTTCAGGGCCTCCTAATGACGATGGAACACTAAAAATTGCGTCCCGATTCAATACATCGACCTCCAGCCGACTTGTCTCCATGGGTCTATTGCTGCCTCGGGCAGCTTATGGTCGTTCTCCTGTGAGTCTAGATTAACGAATAGGACGCAAAACTGATAGTTAATTGTAACGTTTAATCCCTCCTAATGACGATGGAACACTCAAATTGCGTCGAGATTCAATACATCGTCCTTCAGCCGACTTGTCTTCATGGGTCTATTGCTGCCTCGGGCACCTTATGGTCGTTCTCCTGTGGGTCTAGATTTTCGAATTGGACACAAAGCTGATAGTTAATTGTAATGTTGGGGACCTCCTAATGACGATGGAACACTCAAATTGCTTTCCGATTCAATACATCGTCCTCCAGCCGACGTGTCTCCATGTGTCTTTTGCTGCCTCGGGGACCTTATGGTCGTTCTCCTGTGAGTCTAGATTATCGAATCGGACGCAAAACTGATAGTTAATTGTAACGTTCAGGGCCTCCTAATGATGATGGAACACTCAAATTGCGTCCCGATTCAATACATCGTCCTCCAACAGACTTGTCTCCATGGGTCTATTGCTGCCTGGGGCACCTTATGGTCGTTCTCCTGTGAGTCTAGATTATCGTATCGGACGCAAAACTGATAGTTAATTGTAACGTTCAGGGCCTCCTAATGACGATGGAACACAAAAAATTGCGTCCCGATTCAATACATCGTCCTCCAGCCGACTTGCCTCCATGGGTCTATTGCTGCCTCGGGCAGCTTATGGTCGCTCTCCTGTGAGTCTAGATTAACGAATCGGACGCAAAACTGATAGTTAATTGTAACGTTCAGGGCTTCCTAATGACGAAGGAACACTCAAATTACGTCCCGATTCAATACATCGTCCTCCAAACGACTTGTCTCCATGGGTATATAGCTGCACTGGGCACCTTATGGTCGTTCTCCTGTGAGTCTAGATTATCGAATCGGAAGCAAATCTGATAGTTAATTGTAACGTTCAGTGCCTCCTAATGAAGTTGGAACACTCAAATTGCGTCCCGATTCAATACATCGTCCTCTGGCCGACTTGTCTCCATGGGTCTATTGCTTCCGCGGGCACCGTATGGTCGTTCTATTGTGAGACTAGATTATCGAATCGGACGCATACCTGAGAGTTAATTGTAACGTTCAGGGCTTCCTAATGACGATGGAACACTCAAATTGCGTCCCGATTCAATACATCATCCTCCAGCCGACGTGTCTCCATGGGTCTATTGCTGCCTCGGGCACCTTATGGTTGTTTTCCTGTGAGTCTAGACTATCGAATAGGACGAAAAACTGATAGTTAATTGTAACGTTCAGGGCCTGATAATGCCGATGGAACACTCAAATTGCGTCCCGATTCAATACATCGTCCCCCAGCCGAATTCTCTCCATGGGTCCATTGCTGCCTGGGGCACCTTATGGTTGTTCTCCTGTGAGTCTACATTATCGAATAGGACGAAAAACTGATAGTTAATTGTAACGTTCAGGGCCTCCTAATGACGATGGAACACTCAAATTGCGTCCCGATTCAATACATCGTCCTCCAGCCAACTTGTCTGCATGGGTCTACTGCTGCCTCGGGCACCCTATGGTCGTCCTATTGTGAGTCTAGATTATCGAATTGGACGCAAACCTGATAGTTAATTGAAACGTTCAGAGCTTCCTAATGACGATGGAACACTCGAATTGCGTCCCGATTCAATACATCGTCCTCCAGCCGACTTATCTCCATGGGGCTATTGCTGCCTCGGGCACCTTATGGTCGTTCTCCTGTGACTCTAGATTTCGAATCGGACACAAACCTGATGGTTAATTGTAACGTTCAGGGCCACCTAATGACGATGGAAAACTCAAATTGCGTCCCGATTCAATACATCGTCCTCCAGGCGAAGTGTCTCCATGGGTCTATTGCTGCCTCGGGCACCTTATGGTCGTTCTCCTGTGAGTCTAGTTTATCGAATCGGACGCAAAACTGATAGTTAATTGGACGTTCAGTGCCTCCTAATGACGATGGAACAATCAAATTGCGACCCGATTCAATACATCGTCCTTCAGCCGACGTATCTCCATGGGTCTATTGCTGCCTCGGGCACCTTATGGTCGTTCTCCTGTGAGTCTAGATTATCGAATCGGACGCAAAACTGATAGTTAATTGTAACGTTCAGGGCCTCCTAATGACGATGGAACACACAAATTGCGTCCCGATTCAATACATCGTCCTCCAGCCGACGTGTCTCCATGGGTCTTTTGCTGCCTCGGGTACCTTATGGTCGTTCTCCTGTGAGTCTAGATTATCGAATCGGACGCAAAATTGATAGTTAATTGCAACGTTCAGGGCCTCCTAATGACGATGAAACACTCAAATTGCGTCCCGATTCAATACATCGTCATCCAACAGTTTTGTCTCCATGTGTCAATTGCTGCCTCGGGCACCTTATGGTCGTTCTCCTGTGAGTCTAGATTATCGGATCGGACGCAAAACTGATAGTTAACTGTAACGTTCAGCGCCTTCTAATGACGATGGTACACTCAAATTGCGTCCCGATACAATACATCGTCCTCCAGCCGACTTGTCGCCATGTGTCTATTGCTACCTCGGGCACCTTATGGTCGTTCTCCTGCGAGTCTAGATTATCGAATCGGACACAGAACTGAAAGTTAATTGTAACGTTTAGGCCCTCCTAATGACGATGGAACACTCAAATTGCGTCGAGATTCAATACAGCATCCATCAGCCGACTTGTCTGCATGGGTCTATTGCTGCCTCGGGCACCTTATGGTCGTTGTCCTGTGGGTCTAGATTTTCGAATTGGACACAAAACTGATAGTTAATTGTAACGTTCAGGGACCCCTAATGACGATGGAACACTCAAATTGCGTCCCGATTCATTACATCGTCCTCCAGCCGACTTGTCGCCATAGGTCTATTGCTGCCTCGGGCACCTTATGGTCGTTCTCCTGTGAGTCTAGATTATCGTATCGGACGCATAACTGATAGTTAGTTGTAACGGTCAGGGCCTCCTCATGACGATGGAACACTAAAAATTGCGTCCCGATTCAATACATCGTCCTCCAGCCGACGTGTCTCCATGGGTCTTTTGCTGCCTCGGGTACCTTATGGTCGTTCTCCTGTGAGTCTAGATTATCGGATCGGACGCAAAACTGATAGTTAACTGTAACATTCTGGGCCTCCTAATGACGATGGAACACTCAAAGTGCGTCGAGATTCAATACATCGTACTCCAGCTGACTTGTCTGTATGGGTCTATTGCTGCTTCGGGCACCTTATGGACGTTCACCTGTGGGTCAAGATTTTCGAATTGGACAGAAAACTGATAGTTAATTGTAACGTTCAGGGCCTCCTAATGACGATGGAACACTCCAATTGCAACCCGATTCAATACATCGACCTCCAGCCGACTTGTCTCCATGGGTCTATTGCTGCCTCGGGCACCTTATGGTCGTTCTCCTGTGAGACTAAATTTTCGAATCGGACACAGAACTGAAAGTTAATTGTAACGTTTAGGCCCTCCTAATGACGATGGAACACTCAAATTGCGTCGAGATTCAATACAGCATCCTTCAGCCGACTTGTCTGCATGGGTCTATTGCTGCCTCGGGCACCTTATGGTCGTTGTCCTGTGGGTCTAGATTATCGAATTGGACACAAAACTGATAGTTAATTGTAACGTTCAGGGACCCCTAATGACGATGGAACACTCAAATTGCGTCCCGATTCAATACATCGTCCTCCAGCCGACTTGTCGCCATAGGACTATTGCTGCCTCGGGCACCTTATGGTCGTTCTCCTGTGAGTCTAGATTATCGTATCGGACGCAAAACTGATAGTTAATTGTAACGTTCAGGGCCTCCTAATGACGATGGAACACTAAAAATTGCGTCCCGATTCAATACATCGTCCTACAGCCGACTTGTGTTCCATGGGTCTATTGCTGCCTCGGGCAGCTTATGGTCGTTCTCCTGTGAGTCTAGATTGACGAATCGGACGCAAAACTGATAGTTAATTGTAACGTTCAGGGCCTCCTAATGACGAAGGAACACTCAAATTGCGTCCCGATTCAATACTTCGTCCTCCAGCCGACGTGTCTCCATGGGTCTATTACTGCCTCAGGCACCTTATGGTCGTTCTCCTGTGAGTCTAGATTATCGAATCGGACGCCAAACTGTTAGTTAATTGTGACGTTCAGAGCCTCCTAATGACGATGGAACACTCAAATTGTGTCCCGATTCAATACATCGTCCTCCAGCCGACTTCTCTCCATTGGTCTATTGCTGCCTCGGGCACCTTATGGTCGTTCTTCTGTGAACCTAGATTATCTAATCGGACGCAAAACTGATAGTTAATTGTAACGTTCAGGGCCTCCTAATGACGATGGAACACTCAAATTATGTCGAGATTCAATACATCGTCCTCCAGCCGACTTGTCGCCATGGGTCTATTGCTGCCTCGGGCACCTTATGGTCGTTCTCCTGTGAGTCTAGATTATCGAATCGGACGCAAAACTGATAGTTAATTGTAACGTTCAGGGCCTCCTAATGACGATGGAACACTCAAATTGCGTCCCGATTTATAACGTCGTCCTCCAGCCCACGTGTCTCCATGGGTCTATTGCTGCCCCGGGCACCTTATGGTTGTTCTCCTGTGAGTCTAGATTATCGAATCGGACGCAAAACTGATAGTTAATTGTAACGTTCAGGGCCTCCTAATGACGATGGAACACTCGAATTGCGTCCCGATTCAATACATCGTCCTCCAGCCGAATTCTCTCCATGGGTCTATTGCTGCCTCTGGCACCTTATGTTCGTTCTCCTGTGAGTCTAGATTATCGAATCGGACGCAAAACTGATAGTTAACTGTAACATTCAAGGCCTCCTAATGACGATGGAACACTCAGATTGCATCGAGATTCAATACATTGTCCTCCAGCCGACTTATCTCCATGGGTCTATTGCTGCCTCGGGCACCTTATGGTCGTTCTCCTGTGAGTCTAGATTTTCGAATTGGACCCAAAACTATAGTTAATTGTAACGTTCAGGCCTCCTAATGATGATGGAACACTCAAATTGCAACCCGATTCAATACATCGACCTCCAGCCGACTTGTCTCCATGGGTCTATTGCCGCCTCGGGCACCTTTTGGTCGTTGTCCTGTGGGTCTAGATTTTCGAATTTGACACAAAACTGATAGTTAATTGTAACGTTTAGGCCCTCCTAATGACGATGGAACACTCAAATTGCGTCGAGATTGAATATATCGTCCTCCTGCCGACTTGTCTCCATGGGTCTATTGCTGCCTCGGGCACCTTATGGTCGTTGTCCTGTGGGTCTAGATTTTCGAATTTGACACAAAACTGATAGTTAATTGTAACGTTCAGGGACCCCTAATGACGATGGAACACTCAAATTGCGTCCCGATTCAATACATCGTCCTCCAGCCGACTTGTCGCCATAGGTCTATTGCTGCCTCGGGCACCTTATGGTCGTTCTCCTGTGAGTCTAGATTATCGTATCGGACGCAAAACTGATAGTTAATTGTAACGTTCAGGGCCTCCTAATGACGATGGAACACTAAAAATTGCGTCCCGATTCAATACATCGTCCTCCAGCCGACTTCTCTCCATTGGTCTATTGCTGCCTCGGGCACCTTATGGTCGTTCTTCTGTGAACCTAGATTATCTAATCGGACGCAAAACTGATAGTTAATTGTAACGTTCAGGGCCTCCTAATGACGATGGAACACTCAAATTGCGTCGAGATTCAATACATCGTCCTCCAGCCGACTTGTCGCCATGGGTCTATTGCTGCCTCGGGCAGCTTATGGTCGTTCACCTGTGAGTCTAGATTATCGAATCGGACGCAAAACTGATAGTTAATTGTAACGTTCAGGGCCACCTAAAGACGATGGAACACTCAAATTGCGTCCCGATTTAATACGTCGTCCTCCAGCCGACGTGTCTCCATGGGTCTATTGCTGCCCCGGGCACCTTATGGTCGTTCTCCTGTGAGTCTAGATTATCGAATCGGACGCAAAACTGATAGTTAATTTTAACGTTCAGGGCCTCCTAATGACGATGGAACACTCAAATTGCGTCCCGATTCAATACATCGTCCTCCAGCCAACTTGTCTCCATGGGTCTATTGCTGCCTCGGGCACCCTATGGTCGTCCTATTGTGAGTCTAGATTATCGAATTGGACGCAAACCTGATAGTTAATTGTAACGTTCAGGGCTTCCTAATGACGATGGAACACTCGAATTGCGTCCCGATTCAATACATCGTCCTCCAGCCGAATTCTCTCCATGGGTCTATTGCTGCCTCTGGCACCTTATGTTCGTTCTCCTGTGAGTCTAGATTATCGAATCGGACGCAAAACTGATAGTTAACTGTAACATTCAAGGCCTCCTAATGACGATGGAACACTCAGATTGCATCGAAATTCAATACATTGTCCTCCAGCCGACTTATCTCCATGGGTCTATTGCTGCCTCGGGCACCTTATGGTGGTTCTCCTGTGAGTCTAGATTTTCGAATTGGACCCAAAACTATAGTTAATTGTAACGTTCAGGCCTCCTAATGATGATGGAACACTCAAATTGCAACCCGATTCAATACATCGACCTCCAGCCGACTTGTCTCCATGGGTCTATTGCCGCCCCGGGCACCTTGTGGTCGTTCTATTGTGAGTCTAAATTTTCGAATCGGACACAGAACTGATAGTTAATTGTAACGTTTAGGCCCTCCTAATGACGATGGAACACTCAAATTGCGTCGAGATTCAATATATCGTCCTCCTGCCGACTTGTCTCCATGGGTCTATTGCTGCCTCGGGCATCTTATGGTCGTTCTCCTGTGGGTCTAGATTTTCGAATTGGACACAAAACTGATAGTTAATAGTAACGTTCAGGGCCTCCTAATGACGATGGAACTTTCAAATTGCGTCCCGATTCAATACATAGTCCTCCAGCCGACTTGTCGCCATGGGTCTATTGCTGCCTCGGGCATCTTATGGTCGTTCTCCTGTGAGTCTAGATTATCGAATCGGACGCAAAACTGATAGTTAATTGTAACGTTCAGGGCCTCCTAATGACGATGGAACACTCAAATTGCGTCCCGATTCAATACATCGTCCTCCAGCCGACTTATCTCCATGGGTCTTTTGCTGCCTCTGGCACCTTATGTTCGTTCTCCTGTGAGTCTAGATTATCGAATCGGACGCAAAACTGATAGTTAATTGTAACGTTCAGGGCATCCTAACGACGATGGAATACTCAAATTGCGTCCCGACTCGATACATCGTCCTCCAGCCGACTTATCACCATGGGTTTATTGCAGCCTCGGGCACCTTATGGTCGTTCTCCTGTGGGTCTAGATTATCGAATCGGACGCAAAACTGATAGTTAATTGTAACGTTCAGGGCCTCCTAATGACGATGGAACACTCAAATTGCGTCAGGATTCAATACATCGTCCTCCAGCCGACTTGTCGCCATGGGTCTATTGCTGCCTCGGGCACCTTATGATCGTTCTCCTGTGAGTCTAGATTATCGAATCGGACGCAAGACTGATAGTTAATTGTAACTTTCAGGGCCTCCTAATGACGATGGAATACTCAAATTGCGTCCCAATTCAATACATCGTCCTCCAGCCGACTTATCTCCATGGGTCTATTCCAGCCTCTGGCACCTTATGGTCGTTCTCCTGTGAGTCTAGATTATCGTATCGGACGCAAAACTGATAGTTAATTGTAACGTTCAGGGCCTCCTAATGACGATGGAACACTAAAAATTGCGTCGAGATTCAATACAGCATCCTTCAGCCGACTTGTCTGCATGGGTCTATTGCTGCCTCGGCCACCTTATGGTCGATGTCCTGTGGGTCTAGATTTTCGAATTGGACACAAAACTGATAGTTAATTGTAACGTTCAGGGACCCCTAATGGCGATGGAACACTCAAATTGCGTCCCGATTCAATACATCGTCCTCCAGCCGACTTGTCGCCATAGGTCTATTGCTGCCTCGGGCACCTTATGGTCGTTCTCCTGTGAGTCTAGATTATCGTATCGGACGCAAAACTGATAGTTAATTGTAACGTTCAGGGCCTCCTAATGACGATGGAACACTAAAAATTGCGTCCCGATTCAATACATCGTCCTACAGCCGACTTGTGTTCCATGGGTCTATTGCTGCCTCGGGCAGCTTATGGTCGTTCACCTGTGAGTCTAGATTGACGAATCGGACGCAAAACTGATAGTTAATTGTAACGTTCAGGGCCTCCTAATGACGAAGGAACACTCAAATTGCGTCCCGATTCAATACTTCGTCCTCCAGCCGACGTGTCTCCATGGGTCTATTGCTGCCTCAGGCACCTTATGGTCGTTCTCCTGTGAGTCTAGATTATCGAATCGGACGCCAAACTGTTAGTTAATTGTAACGTTCAGAGCCTCCTAATGACGATGGAACACTCAAATTGTGTCCCGATTCAATACATCGTCCTCCAGCCGACTTCTCTCCATTGGTCTATTGCTGCCTCGGGCACCTTATGGTCGTTCTTCTGTGAACCTAGATTATCTAATCGGACGCAAAACTGATAGTTAATTGTAACGTTCAGGGCCTCCTAATGACGATGGAACACTCAAATTGCGTCGAGATTCAATACATCGTCCTCCAGCCGACTTGTCGCCATGGGTCTATTGCTGCCTCGGGCACCTTATGGTCGTTCTCCTGTGAGTCTAGATTATCGAATCGGACGCAAAACTGATAGTTAATTGTAACGTTCAGGGCCACCTAAAGACGATGGAACACTCAAATTGCGTCCCGATTTAATACGTCGTCCTCCAGCCGACGTGTCTCCATGGGTCTATTGCTGCCCCGGGCACCTTATGGTAGTTCTCCTGTGAGTCTAGATTATCGAATCGGACGCAAAACTGATAGTTAATTTTAACGTTCAGGGCCTCCTAATGACGATGGAACACTAAAATTGCGTCCCGATTCAATACATCGTCCTCCAGCCAACTTGTCTCCATGGGTCTATTGCTGCCTCGGGCACCCTATGGTCGTCCTATTGTGAGTCTAGATTATCGAATTTGACGCAAACCTGATAGTTAATTGTAACGTTCAGGGCTTCCTAATGACGATGGAACACTCGAATTGCGTCCCGATTCAATACATCTTCCTCCAGCCGAATTCTCTCCATGGGTCTATTGCTGCCTCTGGCACCTTATGTTCGTTCTCCTGTGAGTCTAGATTATCGAATCGGACGCAAAACTGATAGTTAACTGTAACATTCAAGGCCTCCTAATGACGATGGAACACTCAGATTGCATCGAGATTCAATACATTGTCCTCCAGCCGACTTATCTCCATGGGTCTATTGCTGCCTCGGGCACCTTATGGTCGTTCTCCTGTGAGTCTAGATTTTCGAATTGGACCCAAAACTATAGTTAATTGTAACGTTCAGGCCTCCTAATGATGATGGAACACTCAAATTGCAACCCGATTCAATACATCGACCTCCAGCCGACTTGTCTCCATGGGTCTATTGCCGCCTCGGGCACCTTGTGGTCGTTCTATTGTGAGTCTAAATTTTCGAATCGGACACAGAACTGATAGTTAATTGTAACGTTTAGGCCCTCCTAATGACGATGGAACACTCAAATTGCGTCGAGATTCAATATATCGTCCTCCTGCCGACTTGTCTCCATGGGTCTATTGCTGCCTCGGGCACCTTATGGTCGTTCTCCTGTGGGTCTAGATTTTCGAATTGGACACAAAACTGATAGCTAATTGTAACGTTCAGGGCCTCCTAATGACGATGGAACACTCAAATTGCGTCCCGATTCAATACATAGTCCTCCAGCCGACTTGTCGCCATGGGTCTATTGCTGCCTCGGGCATCTTATGGTCGTTCTCCTGTGAGTCTAGATTATCGAATCGGACGCAAAACTGATAGTTAATTGTAACGTTCAGGGCCTCCTAATGACGATGGAACACTCAAATTGCGTCCCGATTCAATACATCGTCCTCCAGCCGACTTATCTCCATGGGTCTATTGCTGCCTCTGGCACCTTATGTTCGTTCTCCTGTCAGTCTAGATTATCGAATCGGACGCAAAACTGATAGTTAATTGTAACGTTCAGGGCATCCTAACGACGATGGAATACTCAAATTGCGTCCCGACTCGATACATCGTCCTCCAGCCGACTTATCACCATGGGTTTATTGCAGCCTCGGGCACCTTATGGTCGTTCTCCTGTGGGTCTAGATTATCGAATCGGACACAAAACTGATAGTTAATTGTAACGTTCAGGGCCTCCTAATGACGATGGAACACTCAAATTGCGTCAGGATTCAATACATCGTCCTCCAGCCGACTTGTCGCCATGGGTCTATTGCTGCCTCGGGCACCTTATGATCGTTCTCCTGTGAGTCTAGATTATCGAATCGGACGCAAGACTGATAGTTAATTGTAACTTTCAGGGCCTCCTAATGACGATGGAATACTCAAATTGCGTCCCAATTCAATACATCGTCCTCCAGCCGACTTATCTCCATGGGTCTATTCCAGCCTCTGGCACCTTATGATCGTTCTCCTGTGAGTCTAGATTATCGAATCGGACGCAAAACTGATAGTTAATTTTAACGTTCAGGGCCTCCTAATGACGATGGAACACTCAAATTGCGTCCCGATTCAATACATCGTCCTCCAGCCAACTTGTCTCCATGGGTCTATTGCTGCCTCGGGCACCCTATGGTCGTCATATTGTGAGTCTAGATTATCGAATTGGACGCAAACCTGATAGTTAATTGTAACGTTCAGGGCTTCCTAATGACGATGGAACACTCGAATTGCGTCCCGATTCAATACATCGTCCTCCAGCCGAATTCTCTCCATGGGTCTATTGCTGCCTCTGGCACCTTATGTTCGTTCTCCTGTGAGTCTAGATTTTCGAATTGGACCCAAAACTATAGTTAATTGTAACGTTCAGGCCTCCTAATGATGATGGAACACTCAAATTGCAACCCGATTCAATACATCGACCTCCAGCCGACTTGTCTCCATGGGTCTATTGCCGCCTCGGGCACCTTGTGGTCGTTCTATTGTGAGTCTAAATTTTCGAATCGGACACAGAACTGATAGTTAATTGTAACGTTTAGGCCCTCCTAATGACGATGGAACACTCAAATTGCGTCGAGATTCAATATATCGTCCTCCTGCCGACTTGTCTCCATGGGTCTATTGCTGCCTCGGGCACCTTATGGTCGTTCTCCTGTGGGTCTAGATTTTCGAATTGGACACAAATCTGATAGCTAATTGTAACGTTCAGGGCCTCCTAATGACGATGGAACACTCAAATTGCGTCCCGATTCAATACATAGTCCTCCAGCCGACTTGTCGCCATGGGTCTATTGCTGCCTCGGGCATCTTATGGTCGTTCTCCTGTGAGTCTAGATTATCGAATCGGACGCAAAACTGATAGTTAATTGTAACGTTCAGGGCCTCCTAATGACGATGGAACACTCAAATTGCGTCCCGATTCAATACATCGTCCTCCAGCCGACTTATCTCCATGGGTCTATTGCTGCCTCTGGCACCTTATGTTCGTTCTCCTGTCAGTCTAGATTATCGAATCGGACGCAAAACTGATAGTTAATTGTAACGTTCAGGGCATCCTAACGACGATGGAATACTCAAATTGCGTCCCGACTCGATACATCGTCCTCCAGCCGATTTATCACCATGGGTTTATTGCAGCCTCGGGCACCTTATGGTCGTTCTCCTGTGGGTCTAGATTATCGAATCGGACGCAAAACTGATAGTTAATTGTAACGTTCAGGGCCTCCTAATGACGATGGAACACTCAAATTGCGTCAGGATTCAATACATCGTCCTCCAGCCGACTTGTCGCCATGGGTCTATTGTTGCCTCGGGCACCTTATGATCGTTCTCCTGTGAGTCTAGATTATCGAATCGGACGCAAGACTGATAGTTAATTGTAACTTTCAGGGCCTCCTAATGACGATGGAATACTCAAATTGCGTCCCAATTCAATACATCGTCCTCCAGCCGACTTATCTCCATGGGTCTATTCCAGCCTCTGGCACCTTATGGTCGTTCTCCTGTGAGTCTAGATTGTCGAATCGGACGCTAAAGTGATAGTTAATTGTAACGTTCAGGGCCTCCTAATGACGATGGAACACTCAAATAGCGTCGAGATTCAATACATCGTCCTCTAGCCCACTTGTCTCCATGGGTCTATTCCTGCCTCGGGCACCTTATGGTCGTTCTATTGTGAGTCTAGTTTATCGAATCAGACGCAAAACTGATAGTTAATTGTAACGTTCAGGACCTCCTAATGACGATAGAACACTCAAATTGCGTCCCGATTCAATACATCGTCCTCCAACCGACTTGTCTACATGGCTATATAGCTGCCTCGGGCACCTTATGTTCGTTGTCCTGTGAGTCTAGATTATCGAATCGGTCGCAAAACTGATAGTTAATTGTAACGTTCCGGGCGTCCTAATGACGATGGAACACTCAAATTGCGTCCCGATTCAATACATCGTCCTCCAGCCGACTTATCTCCATGGGTCTATTGCTGCCTCGGGCACCTTATGTTCGTTCTCCTGTGAGTCTAGATTATCGAATCGGACGCAAAACTGATAGTTAATTGTAACGTTCAGGGCCTCCTAATGACAATGGAACACTCAAATTGCTTCGCGATTCAGTACGTCGTCCTCCAGCCGACATGTCTCCATGTGTCTATTGCTGCCTGGGGCTCCTTATGGATGTTCTCCTGTGAGTCTAGATTATCGAATCGGACGCAAAAATGATAGTTAACTGTAACGTTCAGGGCCTCCTAATGAAGATGGAACACTCAAATTGCGTCGTGATTAAATAAATCGTCCTAAAGCAGACTTGTCTCCATGGTTCTATTTCTGCCTCGGGCACCTTATAGTCGATCTCCTGTGAGTCTAGATTATCGAATCGGACGCAAAACTGATAGTTAATTGTAACGTTCAGGGCCTCCTAATGACGATGGAGCACTCACATAGCGTCAGGATTCAATACATCGTCCCAAAGCCGATTTATCTCCATGCGTTTATTGCTGCCTCGGGCACCTTATGGCAGTTCCCCTGTGAGTCTACATTATCGAATCGGACGCCAAACTGATAGTTAATTGTAACGTTCAGGGCCTCCTAATGACGATGGAACACTCAAATTGCGTCCCGATTCAATACATCAACGTCCAGCCGACTTCTCTCCATGGGTCTATTGCTGCCTCGGGCACCGTATGGTCGTTCTCCTGTGAGTCCAGATTATCGAATCGGACGCAAAACTGATAGTTAATAGTAACGTTCAGGGCCTCCTAATGACGATGGAACACTCAAATTGCGTCCCGATTCAATATATCGTCCTCCAGCCCGCTTGTCTCCATGGGTCTGTTGCTGCGTCGGCCACCTAATGATCGATCTCCTGTGAGTCTGGATTATCGAATCGGACGCAAAACTGGTAGTTAATTGTAATGATCAGGCCTCCTAATGACGAAGGAAAACTCAAATTGCGTCCCGATTTAATACATCGTCGTCCAGCCGACTTATCTCCATTTGTCTATTGCTGTCTCGGGCACCTTATATTCGTTCTCCTGTGAGTCTAGATTATCGAATCGGACGCAAAACTGATAGTTAATTGTAACGTTCAGGGCCTCCTAATGACGATGGAAAACTCAAATTGCGTCCCGATTCAATACATCGTCCTCCAGCCGACGTGTCTCCATGGGTCTATTGCTGTCTCGGGCACCTTATGCTCGTTCTCCTGTCAGTCTAAATTATCGAATCGGACGCAGAACTGATAGTTAATTGTAACGTTCAGGGCCTCCTAATGACGAAGGAACACTCAAATTGCGTCCCGATGCAATACATAGTCCTCCAGCCGCATTATCTCCATGGGTCAATTGCTGTGTCCGGTACCTTATGTTCGTTCTCCTGTGAGTCTAGATTATCGAATCGGACGCAAAACTGATAGTTAATTCTAACGTTCAGGGCCTCCTAATGACGATGGAAAACTCAAATTGCGTCCCGATTCAATACATCGTCCTCCAGCCGACGTGTCTCCATGGGTCTATTGCTGTCTCGGGCACCTTATGCTCGTTCTCCTGTCAGTCTAGATTATCGAATCGGACGCAGAACTGATAGTTAATTGTAACGTTCAGGGCGTCCTAATGACGAAGGAACACTCAAATTGCGTCCCGATTCAATACATCGTCCTCCAGCCGACGTGTCTCCATGGGTCTATTGCTGTCTCGGGCACCTTATGCTCGTTCTCCTGTCAGTCTAGATTATCGAATCGGACGCAGAACTGATAGTTAATTGTAACGTTCAGGGCGTCCTAATGACGAAGGAACACTCAAATTGCGTCCCGATTCAATACATCGTCCTCCAGCCGACGTGTCTCCATGGGTCTATTGCTGTCTCGGGCACATTATGCTCGTTCTCCTGTGAGTCTAGATTATCGAATCGGACGCAGAACTGATAGTTAATTGTAACGTTCAGGGCGTCCTAATGACGAAGGAACACTCAAATTGCGTCCCGATTCAATACATCGTCCTCCAACCGACTTGTCTCCATGGGTATATTGCTGCCTCCGGTACCTTATGTTCGTTCTCCTGTGAGTCTAGATTATCGAATTGGACGCAAAACTGATAGTTAATTGTAACGTTCAGGGCCTCCTAATGACGATGGAAAACTCAAATTGCGTCCCGATTCAATACATCGTCCTCCAGCCGACGTGTCTCCATGGGTCTATTGCTGTCTCGGGCACCTTATGCTCGTTCTCCTGTCAGTCTAGATTATCGAATCGGACGCAAAACTGATAGTTAATCGTAACGTTCAGGGCGTCCTAATGACGAAGGAACACTCAAATTGCGTCCCGATGCAATTCATAGTCCTCCAGCCGCATTATCTCCATGGGTCAATTGCTGTGTCCGGTACCTTATTTCGTTCTCCTGTGAGTCTAGATTATCGAAACGGACGCAAAACTGATAGTTAATTGTAACGTTCAGGGCCTCCTAATGACGATGGAACACTCGAATTCCGTCCCGATGCAATACATAGTCCTCCAGCCGCATTATCTCCATGGGTCAATTGCTGTCTCGGGCACCTTATGTTCGTTCTCCTGTGAGTCTAGATTATCGGATCGGACGCAAAACTGATAGTTAATTGTAACGTTCAGGGCCTCCTAATGACGATGGAACACTCAAATTGCGTCCCGATGCAATACATAGTCCTCCAGCCGCATTATCTCCATGGGTCAATTGCTGTCTCGGGCACCTTATGTTCGTTCTCCTGTGAGTCTAGATTATCGAATCGGACGCAAAACTGATAGTTAATTGTAACGTTCAGGGCCTCCTAATGACGAAGGAACACTCAAATTGCGTCCCGATGCAATACATAGTCCTCCAGCCGCATTATATCCATGGGTCAATTGCTGTGTCCGGTACCTTATGTTCGTTCTCCTGTGAGTCTAGATTATCGAATCGGACGCAAAACTGATAGTTAATTGTAACGTTCAGGGCCTCCTAATGACGATGGAAAACTCAAATTGCGTCCCGATTCAATACATCGTCCTCCAGCAGACGTGTCTCCATGGGTCTATTGCTGTCTCGGGCACATTATGCTCGTTCTCCTGTGAGTCTAGATTATCGAATCGGACGCAGAACTGATAGTTAATTGTAACGTTCAGGGCGTCCTAATGACGAAGGAACACTCAAATTGCGTCCCGATGCAATACATAGTCCTCCAGCCGCATTATATCCATGGGTCAATTGCTGTGTCCGGTACCTTATGTTCGTTCTCCTGTGAGTCTAGATTATCGAAACGGACGCAAAACTGATAGTTAATTGTAACGTTCAGGGCCTCCTAATGACGATGGAACACTCGAATTGCGTCCCGATGCAATACATAGTCCTCCAGCCGCATTATCTCCATGGGTCAATTGCTGTCTCGGGCACCTTATGTTCGTTCTCCTGTGAGTCTAGATTATCGAATCGGACGCAAAACTGATAGTTAATTGTAACGTTCAGGGCGTCCTAATGACGAAGGAACACTCAAATTGCGTCCCGATGCAATACATAGTCCTCCAGCCGCATTATCTCCATGGGTCAATTGCTGTCTCGGGCACCTTATGATCGTTCTCCTGTGAGTCTAGATTATCGAATCGGACGCATAACTGATAGTTAATTGTAACGTTCAGGGCCTCCTAATGACGATGGAACACTCAAATTGCGTCCCGATTCAATACATCGTCCTCCAGCCAACTTGTCTCCATGGGTCTATTGCTGCCTCGGGCACCCTATGGTCGTCCTATTGTGAGTCTAGATTATCGAATTGGACGCAAACCTGATAGTTAATTGTAACGTTCAGGGCTTCCTAATGACGATGGAACACTCGAATTGCGTCCCGATTCAATACATCTTCCTCCAGCCGAATTCTCTCCATGGGTCTATTGCTGCCTCTGGCACCTTATGTTCGTTCTCCTGTGAGTCTAGATTATCGAATCGGACGCAAAACTGATAGTTAACTGTAACATTCAAGGCCTCCTAATGACGATGGAACACTCAGATTGCATCGAGATTCAATACATTGTCCTCCAGCCGACTTATCTCCATGGGTCTATTGCTGCCTCGGGCACCTTATGGTCGTTCTCCTGTGAGTCTAGATTTTCGAATTGGACCCAAAACTATAGTTAATTGTAACGTTCAGGCCTCCTAATGATGATGGAACACTCAAATTGCAACCCGATTCAATACATCGACCTCCAGCCGACTTGTCTCCATGGGTCTATTGCCGCCTCGGGCACCTTGTGGTCGTTCTATTGTGAGTCTAAATTTTCGAATCGGACACAGAACTGATAGTTAATTGTAACGTTTAGGCCCTCCTAATGACGATGGAACACTCAAATTGCGTCGAGATTCAATATATCGTCCTCCTGCCGACTTGTCTCCATGGGTCTATTGCTGCCTCGGGCACCTTATGGTCGTTCTCCTGTGGGTCTAGATTTTCGAATTGGACACAAAACTGATAGCTAATTGTAACGTTCAGGGCCTCCTAATGACGATGGAACACTCAAATTGCGTCCCGATTCAATACATAGTCCTCCAGCCGACTTGGCGCCATGGGTCTATTGCTGCCTCGGGCATCTTATGGTCGTTCTCCTGTGAGTCTAGATTATCGAATCGGACGCAAAACTGATAGTTAATTGTAACGTTCAGGGCCTCCTAATGACGATGGAACACTCAAATTGCGTCCCGATTCAATACATCGTCCTCCAGCCGACTTATCTCCATGGGTCTATTGCTGCCTCTGGCACCTTATGTTCGTTCTCCTGTCAGTCTAGATTATCGAATCGGACGCAAAACTGATAGTTAATTGTAACGTTCAGGGCATCCTAACGACGATGGAATACTCAAATTGCGTCCCGACTCGATACATCGTCCTCCAGCCGACTTATCACCATGGGTTTATTGCAGCCTCGGGCACCTTATGGTCGTTCTCCTGTGGGTCTAGATTATCGAATCGGACACAAAACTGATAGTTAATTGTAACGTTCAGGGCCTCCTAATGACGATGGAACACTCAAATTGCGTCAGGATTCAATACATCGTCCTCCAGCCGACTTGTCGCCATGGGTCTATTGCTGCCTCGGGCACCTTATGATCGTTCTCCTGTGAGTCTAGATTATCGAATCGGACGCAAGACTGATAGTTAATTGTAACTTTCAGGGCCTCCTAATGACGATGGAATACTCAAATTGCGTCCCAATTCAATACATCGTCCTCCAGCCGACTTATCTCCATGGGTCTATTCCAGCCTCTGGCACCTTATGATCGTTCTCCTGTGAGTCTAGATTATCGAATCGGACGCAAAACTGATAGTTAATTTTAACGTTCAGGGCCTCCTAATGACGATGGAACACTCAAATTGCGTCCCGATTCAATACATCGTCCTCCAGCCGAATTCTCTCCATGGGTCTATTGCTGCCTCTGGCACCTTATGTTCGTTCTCCTGTGAGTCTAGATTTTCGAATTGGACCCAAAACTATAGTTAATTGTAACGTTCAGGCCTCCTAATGATGATGGAACACTCAAATTGCAACCCGTTTCAATACATCGACCTCCAGCCGACTTGTCTCCATGGGTCTATTGCCGCCTCGGGCACCTTGTGGTCGTTCTATTGTGAGTCTAAATTTTCGAATCGGACACAGA